>NC_037094.1:48189819-48507547 GCF_002994745.2 Rosa chinensis | reverse complement strand
AACATGGTTGGCTCTCCTAGCCCACTGCACGTAACAGTTTAAAAGTCACAATGAATTAAACTACTCATGCCATTTGATAAACTTAAACAAGACTATTCTGAAAGCTAATGGCAAACATGCAGACTTGTCATTTTCAAAGTGAAAACTTTCAGTTACCTTATCTGCAAATGACAAGTTTGTATCATGGATGATATCCCTCATATATCTCATCACAAAATAGCTGCATTGTTTGTCACTTTATAAACAAAATTAATACAATCTTGTACTTACATAGGCATTTGCAAGCATAATTAGCTATAATGAGCCACGCTTATGCTACCGCCAACGGTACCAACTCCCGCCAAAGGAGTGACCTATGGGAACACAGCAAAACAGGCTACCACCTGAGCCTCGGCGTACCCCCAGATCACCGCTGACGCGCCGCGCCAAGACAGTACCAGAAGCTCCATAAGCTGGGAACTGAAGCATATCAGTCCCACATCGAAAACATGGAGAAGATCAGCTCCCTCCTCACCTATAAAAGGTTCTCTCCTCTCTCCTCATTAATTACTCGTTTACTACTTACTTACTTTGTCAACATAAATACATTGACTAACTTAGGCATCGGAGAAGAGAAGACCGCCCAACGCGGTCTACCTCTGATGCCCTCTGTATTTTACTTGACAGGTAGCGGAAGCTCTGAGAACATCACAAATAGCGATCCGCCCATCAGATCAGCATTAAACAAGATTTGGCTACCGCTAAGTCTTAAGCATTAACAAATCTACTAACAAGAGCTGAGCTCACTTCAACTTAAAGATAGAAATCAAAATGAACATATGGCATTACCTCAATGAATCCTCGCCCAGTAACATTTGGTATAGACCAGGAGAATCTGATGCACTGTAGCTCATCATGCTCAACAGTTGTATCAGCACCATCCATCATGTCATCACAAGCTTCTTGGGCCATATACTTCCCTTCTAGAGCACATAGTAACCTGTAAAAGATATAAGATCAAGTATTTTTCCCATTTATCTGAAATAGAATCTAAAATGAGAACGTTTGCAAAATCAGTAGGCTTACGGGAACAAAGTAATGAGGCACAAATGTAAGATGAAGAATACCTTGTGGTGGAATGAGGAAGGTTAAAGCCTTTTACAACAAATTAAGATCTCTTAGATAAAGAGACTGCAATAGGTTTAATGCTTGATATCCGGCAACTTTTTTGGCTTTTAAGAGGTAAGGTTGTGTCTAAGACAAC
The DNA here is from genome assembly GCF_002994745.2 of Rosa chinensis. Classification (NCBI taxonomy): domain Eukaryota; kingdom Viridiplantae; phylum Streptophyta; class Magnoliopsida; order Rosales; family Rosaceae; genus Rosa; species Rosa chinensis. Next base: position 48,506,304 of record NC_037094.1, on the reverse strand, counting down.
TTGACCTGCAGGTCAGACATAACTAGTCAAAATGTTTTATCTTTCATAACATAATCAGTTTGGTCAATCCAAATACACATTAGGATATATATAATTGAATTACTAAAATAGAACTGTTAAACAGAAAGAACTTATAAGGCCACTAAATACATGAGTGTACCACACGTGTATATGTATTCTATAATACATGAAAAGGTAAGTATCAGTGAGAGGGTTTAAAAGAACAAACCATTGTACATAAATGCAACAAAATGTTGCATCCTAGTATACACCTATCCTATTCTCCAGAAAGGATCATTGGTGGCATCTAAAAGTCTTTGCAAACTGGATCCCAGATGACAGCAGAGCTGTGTACACACATAACAAACAAGGAAGAGATGAAATAGAGATCTTCTTGATAAATAAATCAGCAATCTACATTCCGACATCATAACAGAAGCACACCTCCTCCCACGTGGATTTTTCTAGACGGAGGTAAATTGTCAAAATGATGCATCCTGGCCTTATATAGCTTTCAATCTCTGTAGGACTATGGGATAACCAGTCGATAATCTGGATAATCAAAGTAATCATAAATCCATGCTATATATGCACCAAGTTACATTGAATAGTACATACACAAGATTACCTGTGATCGCAGAACAAATGGAAGTTCATTCGGGTCTTTTCCAAAGAGTTTAAAACAATGTGGTCTGTGCGATTCTGATATTTTGCAGAAAAAAAAAAAAAAAAAAAAAAAGAGTAGTTAAGACTCCACACACATTCACTACTAGCTTTTCAATCAAAAAAAAAAAAAAAACTGTGCATGCTGAAGTAATTTGACTTCCAAGATCACCATCAACTGAAGATCTTCGCTTTTGCATATCTGATGCAAGTAATATCGGGCGCTGTCCTATGGGCCTTAAAGGTTCCTCAATAATAACACAATCATCCATACTTGAGGCAGAAACAGAAAGCCTACCGGGTTCAAAGATGTTGGAAACCGTATCTGGAACCTGTTGTGCAGTCTTGATGGAAGACCCAGTGTTAGGTAAACCTTGAGATGCCTGAAGTAATGCAGATATGTTTCTCCCATCAACTGTACTAGCAAGATTGGCTAGGCTCTTCAACGGGTGAGATAGTAGATCCTGATCCTTCGTTTGATCAGAACTATTAGCTGCAATTTGCAAAGGCATAAAATGTTGTAAAATAATATGAAAAATGGAACACTTACAATGAGTAGAGAAAACTAACTGAAACATATTCAACCAAACACTATTATAATACAAGCACTGAAATATAATTGCTTGTAGAATTTATTCTAGGAATTAGAATTCACTATCAAGTCCATCGTTGATACATTCTAGAATTCAAAAGACGACAGTCCAAAAGTGAGAGTTAAGGTATCACAATATCAGCAACAAGTTCTCAAACAAAAGACAGGAATATATATCTAGAAAAAGAATTGTCTCATCACTGGTATTGTTTATGCAAGTGATAGTTGGACACCCTGGTCTCAAAGGATCCAGTTCAAGCATAGGAGTAATTTGGAGTAAGAAGATCAAAACAGACTGGTCGATGTATCAACCACTCAAGGGTACCTTTAGTCTTATTCTTAGGTTATTTTCATCAAACTAACCTGAAAAGAAAAAATAAAAAATAAAAACTGCCTCAGGAAAGGGTAATGACATCATATATGGTAGTCACAGTTCAGCCCCCTTGCTTAAAGATCTAGTCACAAGCACCGGAATAGATTGGAGTAAGAAGCCTGAAAACATCAAACTTTTTAACCACAAATTTCGTTTATAAACACACCACAAAATGTCTACCAGGCTCTTAAGACTTTTCAAATATAAATGTGATCCATAAACAACAAGGAAACAAGCACAAGAAAGAAAAACAAACTAAAAAAACACCACAGAAACAAACTCTGCATCAGATATCCTATTATTTCCTTCCATCCATACCACCCACCTCACAGCTCACACCACAACCCCAAAGGATTTTTCCCTTTTTTAAAGGTAGTCTTAAGAGACAGATTGCTCTTTGTTTGAGCTCCTACACTATCATTAATACCCACCCATATTATCACTCTTCTAATTCCTCTTTCTTTGTCTGGTTTCCTCTATATCTCTTCCTTCCCCCTCGTAATCCGCCCTTCTACTCTATAATCAGAGCTAGCATTACTTGGTTGTACCATGTTTTCCCTCAAAACCACCCACACTCTTAAACAATGGATCAATGAAAAGTGTCGATTGAAAATCTACTAAACTACACAATCAAATCAACAACTCCTTCACAATTCCTTAGTACCTAAGAGCAATTAAGAAACAAAGATTTCAGAAACCCAATCATATGATCCATATTAGACACCCAATAAATAAAAAGAAATAACACAGAACAAGAACGAAACTTTGAATAGAAGATCACCAGATTACTAGAAGAGAGAGAGAGAGAGAGAGAGAGAGAGAGAGAGAGAGAGAGAAAGGTAGAGAGAGAGATAGAGGTAGAGACAGAGAGAGAGAATCTGATTGAAGAGATATAGAAAGACAAGCCAAGATTAAGAGAGAGAGAAGCACGAGCGACTAGTGGTGTGGTGAATTGCTGGGTTTTGGATTGAAGGAGAGAACGACGACTGATTCTGAAGGAGAGACTAAGCCAGAACAATGACAGAGATGGGAAAAAAAAAACAAATATATATATTCAAACCCGCCTAGCACCGCCCCCGCAGCCCACCTCAAACGATTTGGTATTAATCGCAGCGGAGATCCACCTTCCAGCGCCCGTATTTTAGAACACTGAGTAAAACCCAGAATCCCGATTAAAGAAACACCCTTTCCATGAAAAATCATGCAAAACAATTACCCAATAATCAGATTCACATTCAACCCAACATTCACTAGCCATATCCATAGAATATCAACTATTCGAAGACTTCAGAATGAAGAGAGATTGAGTGGAAAGAGAGGTGATTACCTGAGTGTCCCTTTCAATGGACCAAGGCAGGAACCCGAACCCTTATCAAGTACTCGAACCGAATCCCTTAATCGCACCGCAGCTTCTTGGGTATTGTTTTTGAGAATGAAAGATGAGATTTCGGGTTTAGGGCTATCTACAGTCAAGCTTTCAATTGGATTTGATTTTAGTTTGGGTTTTGGTGAGGCATGAGTCAAGAGGAGCTAGGTTTTGGTTTTGTGAGACGCGAGTGAAGAGGAGGTTTCACTAGCTATCGAGAGGAGTGATGAGGTCGGGTTTGTGTCAAGAGAGGATTTGGTTTTGGTTTTGTTTTGTTATTTTTTTGTCTAAGTGTTATGGTTTCAAGCCCATTTGGACATGCCCTATCAATTTAGACAAGGACTCACACAACAGAAATTAAAAATAATGTGGTCTGAATGCACAAGTTTTAAATTTGGGATTTGTCTCGTGTAAACTTGACTTCCCCATTTGGGGAGTTGGGGAAAAATGGTGGTGGGAAATCTCCTTCCCTTTTGTCAAATATTTGATCAGACCACAGTTATATTATTTCTCATTGTCTAATCAATAATAGTTGGAGAAAATTTTGGGTTTCATATGGGGTCTGGCACCACTAACACGGTGGGAAACTTGCCGCTCAATTTTTTTTAGCGTCACACAACAGTTTTTATCTTAAACATCGTCTGAACTAATTTTTAAGTCCCTATCACACAACAGCTCTTACATAAATGATCTGAAAATATATATATATATACACACACACACTCAATCACACGACAGAAAATTGCATACTGTCGTCTGAAGGGTGTTGTCTGATTCAATTTTTGTAGTAGTGTCAGGGACCTCAATGCCCCTTTGTGGACAATGAAACCTAGAAAGTCACTTGCTTGAACTCCGAAAACGAACTTGGCAGGATTCATCTTTAATTTGTGTAATCGCATGCCCTCGAAGACTTTCTAAGGTCTGCAAAGTGGTCTCCTCGCTTTTTGGACTTCACAACCACATCGTCGATATAAACCTCTAAGATCTTGCCAAGTATGTCATGGAAGATCAGGTTCATAGCTCTTTGATAAGTGGCCCCAGCATTCTTCAGACCAAAGGGCATGACCACATATTCAAAAACTGCCGCGAAACCAGGACAACAGAACGCGATCTTGTGCTTATCTTCCTTCGCCACTGGAATCTGGTGATATCCTGCGGTTTCGTCCATAAAGGACAACAGTTCTTATCCTGCTACTGCATCTACCAACATATCTGCGACCGGCATGGGATAGAGATCTTTGGGGGTAGCCGTATTAAGGTCTCTCTAATCCACACAGACCCTCATTTTGTCATTTTTCTTGCAAACAGGCACTATGTTGGACAGCCACTGGTTATATTTGGCCACCCTGATGATGCCGGACTTATGCATCTTTTCAACTTCCTCTTTGACCAACACATGAGTCTCCGAGTTCATTCTTTGTGGTTCTTGCTTCACAGGCCTCTTATCAAGTAATGTTGGTAGCTGGTGGCAAACCAAGTCAGGAGATAGGCACGACATGTCTTCGTATTTTTCCGCGAAGCAATCCTTGAATTCCAATAGCAAATCGGTGAGCCTCTGTTTCTCGAGCATGTACTAATAGCCACTTCTATGGGCTCAGTAGTCATTCCCAGATTGATTTTCTAAGTGGGATCTCTAACCTTTGGAGGAGTGTCGTCTAGCGCTGCTGGTGCTAGTTGAATTTCCTCTTCTACCTCGTCATGGTAAGAGAACTTTTCATTAACAACCTCTAATGTCACGACTCGATCGTAAGCCACTTTTTCCACCAAGTACGAAGACAACCTGTCGTACAAAGAGTGGAAAGCCTCTATCCCTTCCTCTGGAAGGTCGTAATCCATTAATTATTCAGTGTGTGTGTGGTACAGCGTGGCCAGGTCTTCTTTCGTGAGCATGAGCCCCCACTGTGCCAATTCGGAGGCCATCACCCCTGTAGGGCGGCCTTTGTTGCCGATGCCACTGACCTACAATGGAGTAATTGGCTCTAAGTAGTACCTGGCATCTACATAATTTGTAGAAACAGGGAAAGGGTGAAGATCGGCCTTAATCACCTCAGCCTTGTCTGTCACCCTATTCCACATAATCAGTTTCTGGTGGAAAGTAGACGAAACACAATAACTCCGATGAATCCAGTCTCTGCCCAAAATGGCGTTGTAGGCTACGTAACAGTCTGTTACGAAGAAGGCATAAACAGCGGGACCGACCTTGATAAGCAGGAACAGTAGGCCCAGTGCAGTACCTGTGAAGTTCTTCAGTGTTAATGAGGTAGACTAGACCTTCTCTTTCTTGATCCCAAGCAACTGCATAGTCCTTGTAGTAATGATGTTAACAGCGACTCCAATATCGATCATGATTTTGCTAACCTTGGTTCCATCAATTTCCGCCATGATATACAAAGGCCTCATGTGTTGTACCATAGCAGGAGTTGGTCTGGTGAAGCTCATGAAGAAACCCTTGCTGTTAGCATCTTCAGTTTTAAGGAACACCGCATCTTCTACCACTGTCGTTGCTGCTGAAGTAATTTGCAGCGGTTGCTTGCTGTTTCCCTCAACTTCTACACACTCCTACATGGCGACTAGGAGAGCGTATTTGGTGGGTAACATATACACCATTCCGCAAGTGGTGTCTAACACTTCAGTCTCGTCCATGTTCTCATCAAGGTTGAGTTTGGGTTCATCAACCGGAATCTCTGAGTTGAACTGTTTAGTGACCAAAGCAACCAAAGACTATTCTGCAGGGATCTTCGTCTCATCCTGCTTTGGTTTCTGCACCACGGGAACCTGCTTTGATGGATCTGGCTTCTGTTCTGCTGCTGGAACCTCTTTTGGGGCCGTGACCACTATGCTTTGAACTTTCTTAAGTCTCCATTGCAAGGTTTCTATGGATTGATCCTTGCCCCCCAGTCTTTCAAAAACTAAGGAATTGGGTTCGGGATCGTCATGAAACAGCCTGCGTCGGACACTTGGCCGCCTGGTTGGCAAGCTGTCCTTCCTAGCTAGTAGTGGTGTCTTCTCCTTAGTAATCTTGCAAAAAAAACATTGGGCCTGGATGTCCCTGACGCCAAACTTGCTTGTTTCTGAAAGCTACAGGGAGCCACTAAAGGATTAGCGGCTAGCGCCTCCATCTCCCTTTGATACTGCTCAGAAGATTTAATTAATTGTGAAGGTTTAATCAGGCCTTGATCCAAAGCCTCAAGCGTTAATTTGGCTTCTCCAAACCTGCGCTGCAGCTTCCTTTTCTTAGAAGGGCTTATCTCTATAGATTTCCCCTTTTCTATGGTGTACCATTTACCCTCCTTGATAGAGGATGTTGAAGAAGGCGGGATGTAGGGTTTAGTCAGGATATCTTTGCGCTCATTTCCAGCCTTCTCATCTTGTTTCTTTTCGGCCGGGGCCGCCTTCAATTTCTGGAATAGGTTGGAATCCCTTGGAGTTGGTGATGATTCTATTCTGTCTTTCACTCTAGGGCTAGAAGGTTGGAAATTTTGAAAAGGCAAAGCCCACTGGATTGGCGGAAATAAGCCAAAACGAAATGTCTGCTCAACCTCTTCATGCGACACTTGGATGCCTCACTCCTCTTTGCATCACAAGCATAGAACCACTGATGAGGCCTCACTGATAGGTCTAGCCTTCTTCTGCGCTGGGGTCTCTTTTTCTTCATCCTTCTGACTCTCAGTAGGCACGTCCAGAGTTAGCCTCCTTTGCCCTTTTCTGTTCCAAGACACATCGACCATGTTGATCCCGGTGTCTGGGAAAGGGTTTAGATCCACCAGTGCTACCGCGGTCGCTGGAGATTCCACCTACAAACTACCATTATTGAGCCAGACCTAAATCTGATCCTTCAGCTTCACACAGTCAGCCGTGTTATGATTCCACAAGTTGTGGAACTTGCAATACTTCTTCCCTTTTAGCTATTCTGGTCTGGGGAAGGGTCCAAAATCTGTCTTCACCATCTTCGCGGTTATCATCTCATCCAAAATCTCATGCACTTTATTGGCATCATATGTATATGTCACGAATTCAAGTTTGGTAAAGGCCATAAACTTGAGTTTGACAAGATCCTTAGTTAGTTCAGCTGTTTGAGAGCAGAGCTCTTCCTTCCAGTCAACTCGAAGGTAGATACATCATTCTCCTCATCCTCATCTTCTTCTTGGAAAACTTCTTCACCTTGATAATAGGGATCATAGGTGGCTGGCTAGTAGTTCAAGACAGCCACTATACCGTGTTTTCCGGGGATATACGTTCCTTTGGACACGTTCTTCCTGGCATCTGTTTCTCTAAGAAGGTGCTCAAACCTGCCTACCTTAGTAATAAGATCTCCCATTGATTTGATCATGCTGTCATGTTGCTTCTTTCGTTGGCGTGGTTCCAAACCCTTGATTGCCAATTTAACTAATTCCCTTTCTGGCAACACCATGTTCAGCTTGGCCTTCTGAATCTGGAATCGCTAAAGATAAGCAACAGCAAACTCAGTGGGCTATTGGGCCATTTGGGTCAGGGACACCAAATCAACCTCAGGCTCTATAGCTCCGAAGGTTTCTAGGAAGAACTTTTCCATCGCTGGCCAATTTGCAACTGATCCCGGTCAAAGCTTGGAGAACCACGTAAAGGTGACTCCAGATAGAGAAGCGCTAAAGATCTTGCATTTGAGACTATCATCATTCTGGTACTGGCCGCATTGTACTTTAAACCTGGCCAGGTGAGTTGTCGCATTCTCTGTATCTTTTTCTGAAAAAGTAGAAAATATGATATTCTTATAGCCTCTGGGAAATGGCGCGCGCATTATATATGGCAAGAACGGCCCCTCATACACCTCATTGAGGTGGGCCCTAGGATTAGCCAATCTGATCATCTCCTCTACCTCTTCGCGTCTCACATAATCTGGACCAGGAGGGGGAGGTGCAACCACAGTCTGGCGAGAGGTTTGCAAAACAGGTGCAGCTTGGCTAACAATTGTTGTTCCTTCCCCAAGGCGAATGGTCGGGGGAAAACTGGGCTGTTGAAGAGTAAGCGCTGGTGCGAACACATCCTTTGCCAAAGCTATTATCTTGATTGGATTGCTCGCTTGATCAATCCCATAATAGTTCCCTGGGATTTCCTCATACACATTCTCCACTCCATCACTGTCGTATTGAGTAAACACGACAAGATCAGCAAGAGTACCTTCACTAATTTTCAAAGTTCTGCTCTTCTGGGCGACCGGTGGTGTGGCCTTGTCTTTACCGCCAATTACCAAGGCTTTGTCCTTACTTTTAGTTGACGCAGCAGTAGCGGCTACAGAGGATATAACAATGCTGCTGCTAGCCTTTTTCCTAGCATTCGGTGGTACATACTTGCCGGATCCAGAGGGCTGACCAAGAGAACTTAGGATGGCATTAGGATCTCCTAATGCTTTATTCAAAACCTCTTTAGCCTGGTCCAATTCAGCTCTCTGTATGGCAACCTGGGTCGCGAGATTAGATCAATCGTTGCAAATCGCCACAACGTCTGTAGCGATGTGTTTGCTCTGTGCTGCCTGGGCATTTATCAGAGTCATGAGCTGCTCGTGGTTTGCTTGGCCTTGCAAGGCCATGTTGTCCAAACGCCCCTATGTCTACTGCAAACCTTGCCCCAGGACTTGGACCATATTAACAAGATCATCAATCCTCCGTCGCTCTTCCGCCAGCCCTTTTCTTGTCTTCTCATAATACGAGGCGCTGTTCTGCTGGAAGATAGCAAGCCTCTCCTCGATGCTACGTTCTCTGGGATAGGGATGGGCATGAAGCCATCCATCATGACCTCACCTTGCACCACCTGGTGATGTTAGACACGCTACCATCCTTAGCAGCCTAGATGATAGGAATGTTGTCGCCCTCAGTGGTGGGCTGGTGATTTCCTCCCTGTTCGATTGACATGTCGAATGACGGTTGATGGAGAGAAAATCTTTGAATTATCTGTTCGTCAGAAAGACCACGACAGTTTGCACGAGAGTGCAACCTGTAATTGGAGGTCTTGTGTTTCGGGCAGTTAACATAAACCTTTTGGTAAGGGTTTCCGCTTGACTTCCCAATGCTAGCGATAGCGAAGAAACGTTATGCAAGTCCCACTGGGCGTGCCAAAATGTTTAGCTCCAAAACCAGTCTGGCGTGCAAACAGTCTCTTTTGAGTGCGCATCTAACGTCCCATATCTTAATTTACCCGTTTACTAGTCATTTGGACGGTAAACGACAACTATTTTCACTTTTTACTTTGTTTCGATACTTTTAGTGACCCTAAAAGTTGACTTTTTGTTCGGGTCAAAATTTGAGAAAATTTCTTTATGAAAGTTGTAGAGGACGTTAAACCGAGCGCGTGCATATGTGGTACGTAAAAATCGGAGTTAGTATGCGAAAGTTATAGCCTAAATACTAAAGCTACTGTTCACGGTAACTTTATATATATAGAAAGTTACCGGGGTAAGTTTTCATTTCGGGAAACCTACCCCCTGCCCCGAGATTTTCTCTCTCTCTCTCCTCTCCTCTCTCCCCCGCATCGGCCCTCCCTTCTTCCCTTCGATTGCTCGTCGTTCGACCACCAATCGGCGAGCCTCCGGTGGCTACCGACTCGCCTCCTCTTCCTCTACATGCTGGTGGTCGTGGGTTGTCACGATTTGGCCGGAGAAGCACGATTTGAAGCTTGGAATTTTACTGTAGCAGTTGACGTTTTCCGTCAATTTCTCCCGATTCCGACCGTCTCCGACCACCAACCGGCATTGAAGGTGCGTTTTTTGCCATGGATCATTTTCCCCTTATCCTTGAGCCACGATTTGCAGTGTAGAGGGAGAATCAAGGAGAAACCCGATTCAACTTTCCGGAAATTTTTCACCTACCGAATTAGAGCTCTTCAAGGTAAAATTGGAACTTTTTGTAGTTAAGAAAAGTATTAGGTTTGATGAGTAGGGGTTGCTGCCAAAATTTGGCGGCCATCGGAGCTGGTGGAGGCGGCACGTAAAATTCACCAAATTTTATATTCAAGCTCTAAAACAATTATAGGATTTAATGGACTAAAAACTGAAGTTAAATGGCAGCCAGAGGCGCCGCCACTGTAGCAGGCACCTCCGGCTGCCATTTGACTTCAGTTTTTAGTCCATTAAATCCTATAATTGTTTTAGAGCTTGAATATAAAATTTTGTGAATTTTGGAGAAGCTTGGAATTAATTATGAATTTTTGAAGTTTAGTGTTTTGATTATCGGATTACAAGAATCTGACCATCGGATATCTCTCGGTTCTTCCTTGGAACCTTTAAATTAATGAATTGGTATCAGTGGTATAATTTGGGTTGAATCCGAGAAGAAGTAGAGATGTAATTATAAGGAATTGATTTTAGGAATCGTATTAATTTGTTGAATAACTATTCACGGAATATTGTGTACAGGGTGACGTATCGAGCGATTGCTCGACGATGGAACTCATATGTGTGATCACCTGAATAGTACTGTGAGTGGACCTTTGCTTTTAAATAAGGATGCATGCAATTGTTTTTCCCGTATTAATTATTTAGTTATTTAATTCCATGTGATTATATTTTGTTTTCAGAAAATTATTATTAATTTGTCTTGTTTTGATTTGGGAACTGAAGTAGTGACTTAAATTATTTTTTTAATTTATCGAGCATATTAAACGGATTTAAATATTTTATTACTATGTCAATGGGATTTTTGAATCAAAGTTTATTATGCTCGATTTGGAGAATATGATTATTATATGGTTTCCAGCGATTCGTTTTCCGAGGAATTTTCGGGATTAAATTTTTTTTTTTTTTTAATCGCCGACTTTGGATTTCTGGAAGATTTTCGAGATGAGTTTTCGATGGAGTTGGATTTCTCATTTATTTATTGACTTTCGGTGTTGGCATTGGGAATGCCTAATTAATGATTTTTGGATTTGGTTTGTTTCTTGGAGTTTTTGAGAGATTTTTCAAATTGGGATTTGCTTATACTAATTTTCGGTTTTGGTTACGGATTTGAGAATATTTTGGCGTGCGGACGTCATTGGAATATATATATTTTCTCGAGAGAGAGAGAGAGATTGGGGAAGCCTTTCGGATTTTATGGATTTTGAATGTTTTCCTTCACCATACCAGGGTCCAATTACTAGGTCTCCTCCTCACTTACTTGTGTTTGTGAGTGGCAGTTGAAGTAGCTTATTCTCTTCCTCACTTACTTTGTGTTTGTGAGTGGCAGTCGAGGTTTCTCCTCCTCACATGAGTGGTAGTCGAGGTTATTAGTCTCCTCCTCACACAATCTATGTGTGGGTGGCAATCGAGGTTAGGGGTTGCTTTACCCGTATGGTGACATCCCTTCCCCATATTCTTTTATTTGTTACTTGACTAGCGGGGCTAGTCCGATTCTTTTAGCTAGCGGGGACTGGTATGTTTTCACGAGACTCTGAGTTTTAAAGACATACGTTTTATAAACGTTGCATGCATCAAAGTTTTACGAATTTAAATTCGTGGGGAAGTAATACAATTCCTTTTCTTTTAATTGATTTATTTAGTCGTTTATTTTTGTCCACTCACTCTAACATGTTTTTCAAAAACTTTCCCATGGGCCCTTCGGTTTCAAATGCCCAGTTTGCAGGCGAAATTACTTGAGGTCAGGCGTACATTGGAGTTGAGGCATAGTCAACAACATGGCTTCCGCATTTTTATTTGATTTAGGTTTTCCTTGATTACCCTTGCTGTTAGAATTGCTCTGATTACCTAAGTTGTTTAAGTTGTGATTTGTGTTATGTGATTTTTGGTTGATGTTGATTTGGGGAGCAGGGTGGCTCCAGGAGAATAATGATGGGTGATTTAGAAGTGTAAATATGCTTTCTACAGGTTTTGGGTAGTCCATTTTTAGAGGAAGTTCCGCCAAAGTTTTGGTAGAATTCTTCTAAGGTGGGCCCCCCAGGGCCACTTCGGATTTTGGGGTGAAATCTGGGGCGGGTCCTGTCAGCGCAGGTGTGCCAGCACCGTGGTGTGCAGTCATCGGGGCGTCCCTTGACCTGACTTCTTGATCAAACGCTGTGGACGAGGAGAGCATCAACCTCGTCACCAGGTTCTTTTCTATGCCTTTCAGAAAATGACTTCTTGCCTTACGGATAAGGACTTGTCGTGTGATCTCTTGCTTCACCGAGTCGATACTCAACGTTGTAGGTTTAGCAGAGCAATCACCGGGAAGTAGGAGAAAGCACGGGTTTCGCTAAAGCGTAACTTTAGATTGGTTGGGTTGCGAGGGCGTTACCCTTGCTTCACTGGGTTTCAACTAGGTTGAAGGTAGGTTTGCTCCGGAGAGACTTTGATAATCTGAGAGATTAGTTGATTGAGAGGTGTTGTGTTTTTGTGTTCTTGAAACCTGGTATTTATACCTTAGGGTTTCGATTGTTCCTTGCCATAGAAGGAGAATTGATTGAAGTTTCCTATTCAATCTCCGCTACTTGATTCCAATAAGGTCTCATTTTCCTTATGGATCTTGAAACGGGCGAAGCTGTAACCCAAACCCAAACAGTCTTAATTTGGGCAACAAGTATTGGCCCGTTATGCTGAACCCCCTTAAGGGGTCTTGCCAAAAATACTTTTGGGCTCAAACAATTTATACTTGAATTGACTAGATTGAGCCCTTTTTTGGCTAAAAAAAATATCAGGTCTGGCGCCCATGGAAATATCAAAACAATCAAAAAAGGTTGGACTATTAAAATTGGAGTTTACTTTGATTTACATACCTTGGCATGGTTGGAGAAGAAAAGGGTTTCCATCATAGCCGACTAGACAGAAACACCGAAGTATTAGACGATTGTTTGTAGGAGAAGTGGCATTAAATAATTGCAATATGGTGTTCGTTCATCATCCCATGGTAACATAAGTGAGATCGCAAAAACTATATTCCGATGGGTAAAGTTATGGTATGTTAACATTTCTCATACATCAACTATTTTTACCACTTTGAAGACTAATATTACTATTTTGAGGACTCATATGGTAAACCAAGAAAATTTACCACTTTAAGGACTCATGCATGTTACCACTTTGAGGACTAATATTACTATTTTGAGGACTCATGTGGTAACTAACAAAATTTACCACTTTAAAGACTCATGTTACCACTTTGAGGACTAAAATTACTATTTTGAGGATTCATTTTACCACTTTTAAGGCAATTGTATGCATGTCATATGTTAACACATTGTAGAATTTTCCATATTGCGATATGTGGTTTTAATAATATATCTTTCAAACAAGTGGAATGATGGACTATTCTTGTCTAAGCTTAACCTCCATTGTAGCACCACAGGAACGTTGTCCATATCTTTGACGTCTCTAAAATTTGATAAATTATTCTGAAACCATTCTTGCTCAACCATAAATGCATAGCTGTGCGCAGATAATACTGCATCTGGTTGCTTTCCGGTATCTGCTTTGGCAGATTCAGATTGTAACTCAGTACTCATCTCACTGAGATATTGAGGAAGAGTAGTTTAGCAACAGTTAGTACCAATACAACCATTTCCGGTGGTGTTGTCACCACAAGTTGACATGCAGCCGCCAACAATTTTATTATCTGACCTCATCTGCGCAAAGAAGCCGCAGGACACTGCAGTAAATCTATTGTGTGCCTGAGAGTATACAAAAGGGCTTGCGGTCAAATTTGGCCATAATTGACCAGCTTTCCTTCCTTCGTAGAAGGAATGAACTGCAGTTTTAACCCGAAGTGTGCCATCAATAGAGATTTCCAGCACCTCTAGCTTGGGCTTACCCTGGCTCAAAAAGGGATTGTGACGGCCGCTATAGTTGTGGCATTCTATCTCAAACCATTTGGCAATGTCACAATCTTTATTAGGTCCGATTCTAAAAGGGTATGGGATGCCAAGATCTCCGCAAAGCTGTTGGCAATTAGGCTTTGCTATCTGTGGTGCTTGATCCGTTGATGCTTCTGTACTGATGCCCCATAACAAGAAAATAAAGAGGATATCAATTAGTAACTGCATATTGTAGCTGTGTACTTATTCTGTCTTTCTATATATCGTGGATTTCCACTCTTTCTTTTAGCTGCTGCTGAATTCTAAAAAGACAAAGAATATCAATCCGGCTTTGTCTTTTGTTGAGAATATGCAATTTACTTGTAGTGATCTCTGATAATGCTTTGCCGCCGAGTTGATCGGTGTTGCCTCATGGTATATTTTATAGCTTTCTTGTTACGGATGTGCTTATGGATGCGTTTGTTTATTATACAGCTTTCTTGTTCTATGAGTAATTCGATGACTTTTAAGGAACCAAAGAATTACTCAAGTCATTGTTTACAATGCTGTGTAATTAAAAACTAAAGAGTTGTCTTGTTCACTACCTAAGCATTATCAGGGAAAACAAGCAAATGCATATGCCATTTAATTTGCTAATTCTTTAAGGTTTTCAAAGAATATGTGTGATGAAGAAATTAAGCTATAGAAATATATTAATGTATGTAACACATTTGAATCTGCATGGTTTTTCAGGACTTCAAAGAAATTCTTCTAATTATCCATGCTAAAGGCTTTAATTAATGACTTATGCCTCAATCTACGAATTCAGAAGGAACAACTAATTACTTCATCTGTCTGTGTGTGCGTGTATCGTAATTATCACAAGGCCAGTACGGAACTAGCTTGCTAGCTAGAAGATTCAACTAGTACGACATTGATTCCATCCTAGGTTATAGTGGTTGATATTTTGCTAAATATAAGAATGGCCATGCATGCTCATGGACTTAATTAAAGATAGGTCAATATTAATACACATAATTAAGTGCATTTGATTTTTTTGACCACTTGACCGTCTATAGGTGCAACATAATGCATGGACCGTTTAACCTGACATCTTAATTACGTTAAACTTGGAACAGAACAGCCTAATATCAAAATTAATTACTTATATTTTAAGACTCGACCGTTTTGAATAGTGTACAGATATTGACCAGATGAGTTGCACAGAAATTCTTGAAAGTTGATAAGCCTGCACTGCACTTATCCAATTTCCATTATTTTTGCATAAACGGTCAACTCCTAAACCCTAAACGGTAACCTCCTTGTCACTCTCTCTATTTATATGTACGGTACGGTCCGTACCTCCTCACAGACATAGCAGTTAGCTTAAGTGAGTAGTACTCAATCCAATCTCTCTCTCTCTGTCTCAGTATAGTAATTAGCTAAGCTTCTTGAGAGCTTTCGTTAGCTTTTTCTCTCGCAATGGGGTCTAAAAGATGTATGAGCGTTTTGGTTGTCGTTTTCATGGCGTTGGTCAGCTATTCTCAAGCACACAAGTTCTTTGTGGGTGGCAAAGATGGGTGGATAGTGAACCCGTCTGAGAACTTCAATCACTGGGCCGGAAGGCATAGGTTTCAGGTCAATGATACGCTCTGTAAGCCTCTCTCGCTCTCTCTCCCTTCCAGATTTATTGTTTTACACTATGCAAAACATGCATGTTAGATTATCTGGCATAGCATTGTTGTTCAAACTAAAAGATTCGACTATTAATAAAGAAACCGTTGGAATTGAAAATCATACGAATACATACCATATGAATTTGAGCTCTTTTTTCATCTCCTTTTTCTGTTTGGATATTGCAGGTTTCAAGTACAAAAAGGGCTCAAACTCTGTCTTGGTTGTAACAAAAGAAGACTACTACTCGTGCAACAACAACAACCCAATACAGTACTTAACAGACGGTGACTCCGTCTTCAGATTTGAACGCTCCGGTCCTTTTTTTTTCATCAGCGGCAATGCCGACGATTGCCAAAATGGTCAGAAACTGATAGTAGTAGTTTTGGCCCTAAGACACAAATCTGACCACGGCGATGCTCCACTGGTACCCTCTCCTTCTCCGGTGGCTTCTCCTAACTCTGATAGTAATCCATCGGATTTAAACAACAAACCAACTCCGCCACTGAAGGAGAATTCGGGGTCACTGCTGCGTTTTAAAGGATCAGATGTTGGGTTGGTATGTCTTGGTATTGTTACCAGTATGATTTTTAGTAACTTTAGGGTTTGAAAGAACGGAAGGTTTGTAGCTCTTTTTTTTTTTTTTCACAATAGGAAGGTTATAGCTGTGTCAGGTGTTTGTTTGCATTTTGTAGGCTTGGTTTTATTTACTCAAAGGGGCCCCTTACTCAAATTCAATATATCACTGGTTCACTACTGTTTATGTTTCTAATTTCAGCAATTTTTGCCTTGGGGTGGCCCAAGGGGAATCCGCTTTGTACAAGGGTCCTTTTATAAGGGATTCCTATTTTTCTTCATTTTTACTGTTCATTTTAACTAAATAAAGAGTAACTTGTTTGTACCCTATTTTTAAAAAAGAACATTTTAGAAAAAAAATAAAAAAAATTGTTTGTCAATTCATTGATAGAAAATCCTTAAGGTAAAAAACCTTATACTAATATAACATTATCCTAGAGTAAAGTTCTATGTAACTAGTAACCTGAGACACTAAGTAAGAAAAACTCCGAACAGAGTCAAAAATCTTTCCCAATTTAATCATATTAACTTAAATCTTGTTGTCTGAGGACAAATCGCCTGGATCCCATGTTGAAGGCTAGTTCTTATTTGAGAATGTTTTGTTTATTTGCATGGTACCTTTAGATTTTGCAAAAATAACCTTGAACTTAACCGCAAACTTAAAAAGGTGTTGACTTGGGTACCAAAATGAATGTTGAAATACAAAGTTGAGACGCCAAAATAACATTCAAAATTTTGACAGTGTGTGATTTTTTTTCCCTTCAAAGAAAGCTCCACAAAATTCATAGGCTTCTTAACTATACAAACCACCACGGGTCAACTGCAAACATTTCATTGGTATACATGAACTAAAAGGATATTCCTACATCATTTTCAACATTCTACAAAGGGGGTTAACTATTTAACCTAGTATCTAGGCTACAGTTGGATTCAAAATGACCCTTGTATTGTGGGCACTTCCACAATTACATCTCTAATATTATAGGCAACTACTTTCTCTGCATCTTGAATCTTGAAACTGGCTTTGAAACTTGAGAAGCAGAGGACTGCAACAGTCAAACGCATCATTACTTAATCAAAAAGAGTGCACCAAAACCAAAATCTTAATAAGTATATTAAAGTAACATCAAATCTACCTGCGATATAGCCGTAGTTCTTTCCCTTGATTTTATCTGTAGATTATCAGCGTGCTCCACAATAGAACCTGTAAAAGCCTACACAGGTGGAGCGGTAAATTTAGTACCAACTGAAACAATAATTTAGCAAGTCAATTTAAAAGGCTTTGAATTACATACTTTCTCCCTGTCAAATTTTGGTTTTGAACTTTCAAGAGAAACCTGTCAAACCAAAGGATAACCATAAGCAGGATTTGAGTGTGAGTTAGTAAGTGTCAATGCACATGTGTGCCATGGCCACATAGAGAAGTCACTCATAGTTTGCAGCGAAACTCTATAAATTCCACAAGCATAAGTTGGTAAATTTAGACAAATATTGAGCTAAAATAGGCAGTGGTGACTTTAAGCCGCTAATGTAGACAGTGGAAAAAGTTTAGTATTTAGCTGGTGTTCTTTGGTGTTGTTTATAATCTTATGTGGAAATATTATCCACTGCATTGTACCATCCTGTTTTAGTTGTTTCTTATTATCTTTTTTAAATAATTGTTTTCTGTGGAAGCCTATTCCCAGTTTCCCACTATATGCAGCATAGAGGCACCAAGAGGAGTTGACTATTCACTTTGCTGCTATGTTGGCAAGAAAGCATGCCAACTGCCAAGACCCACGTGAAAAACAGGAAAATTGATATGGAGAATGTAAGAGAAGCATTATATACCTGACTTCTTGATAAAGGCACAGTCTGAACATTCTCAACTACCGGAGACACCAAATCTTTCTCAGCAACACTTTTTACATCACGGCCCAATATATTTTCATGTGATACTTTATCTGAGCAAGACACCAAAAAAAAAAAAAATCAATTAAATAGTAAAGTGAAGTTGAGATGGCATTACAATAATTGGGGAATATATCTCTTCATAACAGAATCTAAAAAATAATACACCTCAACAGCTTGTCCTATCGAAACATAACATCATAGGAAGCCTCGGGTATACAGCCGAGGGAAAAAAAAAAAAGATGCATTGGCTACGGATGTATTAAGTGATGTATAAGAGTATATATAAAGAAAGTAGATAAACAAATGACAATGGAGAAAGGGCTTATTCTATGCCTGATTGAGAGAACAGGGGGAAAGAAATGTAAAGATATGAAGCCATATTCTATATTCTCCTGAGGAGAGATCCGAGGCACTAAATACTTGTTTTAATAAATTAGTGGCAAAAAAAAAAATGTCTTTGCCTATTTAGCTTACATAATAGCATGTTAAAAGCTATAATGATACAAATAAGCCGGCATCTACAGCATGTTATTGCAATCTTTTGTGTAAGGCCGATGCAATCCAACAAGTAAACATGCAAGGCCCTCATTGACAGCATGGTCTACTGACAACCAATATAATACAGAGAGAGAGAGAGATTTTAGAACTAACCTTCATATTTAGATACCAGACCCGAACCCTGCATATTCAAATTTAACCAAAAGATGATTTAATAAGGGGGAATCTTACTGGCTTCTAAAGAGACCAACAATATCTGAAACATTTTACGGAATGCTTTTCTATAATTTACCCTATAAATTATCATTTTGTAAACCGTGATCCATTTGGTTGGTATCTCCAATTAGCCAGATAAAAAATTTATATTAGCATTTTTAAACTAAAAAAGAAATCACTAGTAAAACATAGCATCTAAGACATCAAGGCAACTCATTTTGGGGGGGAGGGGAAGAAAAGCTTTGAGTATATACGATTATATGCAGATTGAAAAAATGAAAAGACTTCTTTCCACAAGGCAACTCATATATAATATAACATGGTGATATTATATTGCTAAATTACATTCTGTATTTGATACTACCAACTTCATATATTTCAACAATTCTATTTCATTTCAATGTCTATTTATGACATAATCAAGCTTCGTCCAGTCATATAAGCCTTTTTGTTATTCATTTTTTGTATTCATAATTCATACTTACCATTTAAAAATTATTTTCTAAGAACACTGTTTATAGTTAGAGAAAGAGTTCAAATACTTCATGAGGATGAAATGATATGATTTCAAAAGAGTGGCCATACATTTTCGAAAAAGATTTTCAACACTCACTCCATATGCTTCCTCTGGATTGAAAAAAAAAATTACAGACTGGAAGGCGACGAAAATAAACAATAAGATGACGTCACTTACACTTGGCACATCAGTAAAACTATCTTCATTAGAAGCAATTCCATCTTTTGTCTGCTCTGGAGGTTTCCTTGACTGGTACTGCTATATGACCAGTGATTGAAATTGAGCATTAACCCTTTCTTAGCTTGGAATTGTAATTGTCCATTACAAGTCCAAAAGTGCCTTTAATCATTTCTTTAACACCTCAAGAAATGGCTAAAAAGCTAACACATTACCTCCGAAATTTTGAGATTCCCATGGAGAGATTTCTGATCAGAAAGCTGATGCAAACCATGCTGAAGTTGCTCATCCTCATCACTTTGTGCCATATGACTTTCAGCTTCACGTTCTTCTTTCTCAAGTTCATCCATCCTGGCCATCATACGAGCAAATTCTTCATCTTCATCAGCAGGTTGTGCAATTACAGCTCTAGAATTATTAGCATAATCTTGCTTGGGTGTACCTGAAACAATTGATCCCACTTTTAATTTGAATTGGAGCAACATAGAACAAAAGAGCATAAACCAAAAGACATAACGACAGATTTAGATGAAACACCAGATTCACTAATATATATATATATATATATATATATATATATATATATATATATATATATACACATACATACATACTTTGAGCATTTTGTTGAATACACGCATGCGCGCGCGCACACACACACACACAGGTGACAAGACATTGGTCGGTTGTTCTTATATATATCGATCATTATGTATCCAACATAAATGCTCAACATACAGGCAAAGAAATAAAACAAAATAAAACACTCCATGTAAAAGCAATATAAAAATAATACCCAAAAATCTATAATAAACCTTCTATATAGAACATCAAACTTATCTACTAGACATGAATAACATCCAAGATTTTTCAATCTAAATGATAATGCATCTAAAGGTGCGACAAATTTCTCCTTTGCTTTTTTCTTCGTTTTCTTTTCTTCTTTTTCTTTTTTTTTTTATTTTTTTTTATTTTTTATTTTTATTTTTTAATAGAACCAGCTTTTACTGATCAAACATGATACAACAAAGTGAACAAGGACTCCGCAGGAACAAATCAAAATAGAAGGCAGAAAGACAACAAACAAGACAAGATAAACTGCCAGCAAATCAGCCTAATCAAGCGACAACCTATAAAATACAGCTGCTTTCCAAGAAAAGATTATAGAAGAAAGAGTGTCAGTTTGAAGTTCCCCAGAAACAGAAGCCTAAAAAAGTTTCCCAGAACCCAAGTCTCTCCCAAAGCTTTTCCAACACCGCACCTATATAGACCTCAAAAATCCTTTTATCTCTTTCAATCCAAAGCACACAGCTATCACACTGCAACGACAAAGAACTATGGCCATTTTTTCTTTGTCAAGCAGAATCCTTTTCAGTTAATATAGAGTTATCGTCCCAGTTGAGCTTATATAATCCACACCAGCCTCCCTCAACAGCATTGACCACACAATATGCAACTTCACACTGCACAAAAAAATCAACAATCCCCTTCGACTTGCACAACACAAACACGGGGAGATAAGGAGCAGCTTGGTCTCCTCCGCTGAAGTGAATAACATGCGTTCACCCCTCCTATTTGCTACAAGACATCCCAAAACTTTGACCTTGGGGGAAGCTTAGCTTTGTATACAAACCTTGTTGCAGGAAATACTTGATCACGATTAGCATCAATTGGAACTCTGCAGCAGGACTTGCATAAGAAATTTTCCAGAAGTCTCCAGCTTTCCTTTCATACATTTTAGATTTAGAATTGTACTCTTTCTAGCAAAACCAACAAAGAGGAAAACTCCCTACCCTTCCATCATTTAAAATTCTTCTATGACTCAAGTAACTCATGAGTTGTTGCCATTGAGGGAAATCAAAGTATTAGTAGTTAACAGAGGATTGATATACAAAAGGAGCACAATTTACGACAGGATTCTCTGGAATATAGCTAGGTAGGCATCATGAGGAGGTTTGATTCCCAGACCACATGCGAGAATAAGTCCTTTATATTCAAACCAAAGCCCCAATTAATGCCACAGGAAATATAAAGACTAATGATATTTCAAAGCAGGGATCACTTAGTATTACATCTGTTATTTAGATCCTAGGTTGGTCTCAAATTAGTCCATTCAAAATTCATTCTATTCCTTGTCTGAATCAAATAATTTCAAAAAATAAAAAACATAAAGAATTCATATGTATCTGTGAAATTAACAATCCAAACAGCAAAGATCAACGACTTTAGTTAGGGATCTCTGGACACATGATTTGGTACTTGGTGAGAAAGTCTGGTGGTCCCAAAAACTACATGAGATATATATCAATTCGAAGAACTAAAAGTGGCCTCTTTTTATATACCCGTTAAATTGCATTTGATAAGGAAAGCATAACTTATCTTGAAGCCATGAGTATAAAGGCAGTTTAAACCAAGCTGACTTGAAATTGCATGGAAGTTAGATGGTCTCTCATATACAAAGATATAAGCCAATTCTAAGAGGGGGATTTGCAGACCTCCCTCTTTCCAGCAACCACTTATTTGTTCCATTCTCGGATATACTTCATTCTTTAGGTTCATTACTAGGATCACTACTTAAAAAATTAGCCAAACCAAAAACCATTTAATGATCCAAACAGTGCAGACAAATATTGTCGGATAAAACTAAAATGAGAATGACTCTTGCAGAGGTAACAAACGAATCAATGGTTCTGTCCATTAAACTACATGCCGAAAAGGGGGAGGTCCACAATGTAAACTACTGGCAGGTTTACACAAATGTAAAACAGAAAGTAAGAAACTGGCTATACGAATTTAACAGTGAAGTCCAAATTACTGAGGAAAAGAAAGAGGCCTCACATTCTCTATCAGAAGAACTTTCCTCCTCATAATCTTCCACTATCTCTACAAGGCCCTCCTGTTTTTCAAGTTTTTCAACAATATCAAGTTCAAATATACAGATATAAACCTGTGTAATAAGATGAAGGTTTATGGAAGCAAAATTTTTAACCTAATATCTAAAACCCCAAAAAATGAGACCAAAAAGAAGCGTTGAAGAACCCTTAAATACATTATAATTTATATGCTTTCACATGTTGTGAAGATGCACGTACTTGAAAACTTTTCCTCTCTTGGTGTGAATATAATTGCAAAACGGAAGAGATCTTCGTCAACAACTAGTTCAGATTACTTTAGGATGTAATTCATGACTAGTTCATGGTTCTAATAGAATCTTGATTGAAAACAAAACTATATGCATAACTAGAGTCTGTCAGGGAGCAAGTAACTCGACATGAATGAAATCCATAAACAAATTAAATCTCCTTGAGCAATATATGAACCAAAATGAGTCAAAACTGAGGGTTTTACCGCTGCTTCGGTGGCAGTAGCATTGAAAAAGGAAGCCTCAGCTTTGAGATCCTGAACCATGGCCTTGAGCGAATCGACTTGGGACTCCAATACCTTCCCTCTCCTGTTCAAAATATCTACTGTTTGCTTCGAAGTCCTTTCGGCATAGTAACCTTCTCCCAGTAGAACCTAGCAGCAAAGCAAAATTATAGCATCCATTTGGCATTGATAAAAACCCTAAACCCTAAAATTAACACTAAATAGCCGCACCATAAACTCATTGGTGTGCACCAACCGCCCAGGGAAAAATGCTGCCTTCCCAAACGGAACCTACAATTACATAAGAGCAAGTGGTTACTACAAATTCAAATTCACATTCAAATTAAAAAAATAAAAAATAAAATTGGGGATTGATTGGGTGAGGGGGGGCTTACCATAATGTCGTGGTGGAGGTGTTCGGGGAGTCGGGCGACGAGGTTAATGAGGTCTGTGTTGTCGGCGGCGAAGCCACGGAGGTGGTCGAGCTCGAGGTCCTTCTGGGCGATCGTGTCCTGCACGCGCTTCGCTGCTTTCTGTGTGTCTTCCACTGAGAAGACAGAGGATAGAGGCGTCACCGTGCCTTTGCCTCTCATGGCCGCGGAGGTGGGAGTCCAAAACGCACCGTTCGATGGAAGCTTGATGCTGTGAGCAGGGACGTAGCCAGGAATGACAGGAGGATTGGGCTAATTTTATACATACAAAAATTTTGCGAAGAACTCTTTTTTTTTTGAGATTTGGAACCCAGTGAGAGGCTCATCCGGCAATGAATTCACCTTTTTCATTACGCAAGACACCTCTCACACCACTATGAGTTGCTGACCATAGAAGATTTCGGTATTGAAAATGGGTTCACAATCATTAAATCAAGCTGGGCCAATGTTATTCGATCGGAAAAAAAAAAAAAAAAAAAAAGGCTGGGTCAGTGTTAAATGATAAGCCTAAACGACCCCTCTGGCCTCTGCACTTCTTCTTTTTTGACTTGTGAGTGGAAGACTTATTCTCTTAATTATCTTCATATACCATCCAAATGATCCAAATTATTATTTGAAGCCATTTCAGATATATTAAATATCAGATACCATTTTACTCTGTCCAGAAGAAACACATGCCCATAGTATTATTACCTCGCCCATATGACCAGACACCAAATATGCAATTATCAAACACCAAACACCAAATATGCAATTCCCAATTATCAAACATCATCAGGCATCAGCAATGACAAATTGACAATCAATTATCAAATATCAAGCATCATCAACAAGACAACAACCCATTCCAAACCATTACCAAACATCATTGTAGGCTTGTAGCTGGACAACCCATTCGGCCATTCCCAATTATCAACCCATCATCAACAACCCATCAGCAATGGCAATCAATCAACCAAAAATCCAATACCTGGGATCTGGGATTGAAGGAGTCGCAGTCTCGCAGAGTCGCAGTG
This sequence comes from Rosa chinensis, assembly GCF_002994745.2. NCBI lineage: Eukaryota > Viridiplantae > Streptophyta > Magnoliopsida > Rosales > Rosaceae > Rosa > Rosa chinensis. The sequence continues at coordinate 48,482,215 of NC_037094.1, read as the reverse complement.
GAGCCGTGGAGGTGGCTCGGTGGCGGAGGAGGTGGCTCAGGCGTGGAGCGGTGGAGGTGGCTCGGCGGACTGCCGGGACTCGCTAATCGAACCTAGAAGGCTGGAACTCCTGGAAGGCAGAAGCAAAATGGGGACAGCGCCAAAGGGAGAAGGGGAGAGTCTGAGAGTCGAAAGCATCAGTATATTTTATTTTTATTTTTTTATTGGGCTATACCCATACTTGGTCGATTTTGGACCAAATTTTCCCCTGGGCTGTAGCCCAAGTAGCCCTTGTCTTGGCTACGTCCCTGGCTGTGAGTCTGTGGCTCTGGGTGCTCTACAGCTTTGAGAGAGAAATAGAGAGCGATCAAGTACTGAAGAAGAAGACCACACGCAGGCAAAGATTTAAAATCACAGAATTCAGGAGACGAGTAATTATTTTAAAGTTTTGGGGTACCGCAATAAATGTGATCTCTAACAGTATAAATTAAGCTAATTCGTTTTAGGAGAAATGATGACTTTTAGCTCTTAACTCACTCATCTCATAATGTCAGTAAAAATAGAATCCGTGACATTCACGGTATCGATTATTTCAGATAATCAATAATAGATTTCAGCTCACCGGTTAAATTGAAACCATTTTAATGGAGCTCATCTCTTGTAAAAGGGAAGCGATTTTTCTTTATTAAAAGGACGAATTAACAAGTTGTTGCTTCCTAAACCAATCACATTAGCACGGACCTTGATGTACATGGGAGATAGTGACTGAACTCTTTAGAGGCCGAAAATGGCCATGCCTCCCAATTTTTTTTACAAATTCCTTATGCATAAACAATTAAACGAAATCAATAATTTCTTATAATTGCTCTCCTTTTTCTTTTTTTAATAAATCATCGCATAGATTTTCATTGAGCATATAACTCTGGCTCAAGTGGTCATTACATACCATTCCGCTGTCATCTATAAACAGACAAGAAGTTGTAGTAAATATCACAGTGGTACATAAGGTGTCACTCATTATACATATATTGCTCACTTATTAAAATAAGTTTATTTAACTATGAACTCAGCGCATAATAATAGGTTAAGTTAAAACAAAAACTTTTTTGGATTAAATTCAATTCCTCCTAGTAGGGGAAGGAACTTTACAATTAAGAAACGAGTAAAAGATAACCAAATTGACTCTCTAGACCCAAAAAGTCCAAGCCTAGAAACTAGTATTGTTTCAGGCCTAGATAGAGGCCCAATAAGCCCATCAAGGACCATACCTAGCAACAGCCTAGGAAGCCCATCAAGAACAAATCCTAGTTGCATATCTAGTACCCACCAAGACATCCTTGCCGCCATTGGAAAAATCAATTTCAACCGACCCAACAGTCATCATTCGACCCATGTTGACTACCCCGTCACCACCTCCATGTTCAAAAACAATTGCGAGGTCCAGAGTCTTCCATCAACATCACAAGCAGCCCTTACATTTACCGCATCGCACGACCACCAGAACTACCGCCATGAAGAGCAGCCATAGTCATTCTCTTCCACCATAACACACCCTCATCGCTAAACCCCGATTTAATTCTCGAGAGCATAAGACGCCTTTACCATCCGAAGGATAATAGGACGAATGTAATGATGTTACTCCACCACCTTGGTTCTCCTTGATCCTCCTTAATTGTGACTAGAAAAGTTATGACACCACCGTAAGTGGTGGTGGACCGCCATTTATGGTGGTTAGCGGGAACTCAAAATTTTACTTTTTGCTCCACATTTGACCATCATTCTTCCAACTCCGATTCTCCACTTCAAAGCCTCAAAATTGATATATCCTTCACTCTTGCAATACTTCCTAAATAAACAAAAAAATGATTTAGCGAAAGCTAAAATAGACTCATTAAATTCAATATTTAGGGGAATGTGTGTGTGTGTGTGTGTCTGTACAGTGCTTCTCTACTAAGGACCTCCGCATATATTAAAATATGCGGATTTCTGTGATAAACTCACTTTTCGAATGCATATTCACATCTTGACCGTTTAATCTATAGGTCTTAACGTATAGATCACATATGCAAATTTTCAACCAAATTGATAATCGTTAAGGTATTCATAACTACAATTTGCAATTATAAACATGAACGATTCAGGTTTGGACATATTCAGTTCGTTCATTGATTTAATCTAGTTAGATACTTAACGATCATCAATTTGGTTGAAAATTTGTAGAAGTTATCTATACATTATGACCTAAAAACCGAACGGTAAAGATGTGGATATGCGATCAAAAAGTGAGTCTATAAGGAAAATATGCATATTTTAATTATTTAATATATGCGGAAATCCTTAGCAGAGAAGCACTGTGTGTGTGTGTGTGTATTATTCAGAGCGAAGGTTTGCTTTGAAATTAAAGTGCACATTTAGAGTTTAGGGTCACTTTTTGGTCGCATATCCACATCTCGACCATTCAGTTTTTGGGTACTAATATATATATCATCTCTGCAAATTTTTAGTCAAATTGATGATTGTTAAGGTATCTAACTCGCTTAAATCAATGGATGAAATGAATCTATCCAACCTGAACCGTACTCGCTCTAATGCAGTTATCAATGCCTTAACGATCATCAATTTGGCTGAAATTTTGCATAGGTGATCTATACATTTGTGTGTGTGTGTGTGTGTATGTATACAAATCATATCCAGAGCGAGGCATCGCTCTGAAATTAAAGTGTGGTTTTAGAGTTTAGGATCACTTTTTGGTTGCATATCCACATCTCGACCATTCAGTTTTTAGGTACTAATGTATAGATCATCTCTGTAAAATTTCAGCCAAATTGATGGTCGTTAAGGCATTGATAACTGCCTTAAAAAGAGTACGGATCAGGTTGAACAGATTCAGTTTGTTAATTGGTTTAAGCAAGTTAGATACCTTAAAAATCATCAATTTGACTAAAATTTTGCAGAAATGATCTATACATTAGTACCTAAAAATTGAACGGTTGAGATGTGGATATGAGACCGAAAAGTGACCATAAACTCTAACCTCGCACTTTAATTTCAGAGCGAGGTCTTGCTCTAGATAATATATATATATATATATAAACTATGGCCTAAGAGCAATCTCTACTCTTCTCTTTCGTCACTTGCTAGATGAATTTTGTCGTCGACTAGCTAAAAGCCTAAAAGTCATCCCAAAATATAGGAACTTCATATTTACCATGCATAGGATCCGTTTGTCTTGTTAACTAGAAATAAATAATCATACAGTAGTGTTTACATGGTTAGTAACTGACCAAAAAAGCTACGCTAAATCATCATTAAATGTAAATCCAACAGTAGAAAACAAAAGAACTAAACTTAAAAGTAATTCTTTCCACCATTAAGACAAGAATTTTATTTGTCATCGTCAAATATTGCTTTTTTTTTTTTTTTTGACTTTGTCAAGGGGAACCCAAAGGCTTCCTAGGCCCAAGATAAACCCCTTCGACGCATGTGAAATGCTCAAACTGTGCATTGCAGCACAGTGCCTAGCCACTTTGACAGCTTCGAGGTTCGAACCTAGGTTGGGGAGCACACCCAACTAGGTAAGAACCACTAGGCCACTTGCAGTGGTTATCGTCAAATATTGCTTATGCTACCTCAACAATCCCACAGTTTGCGTACACGGCCATAAGTGCATTGGCAATAGAACCAGTTAAGCTTATTTCATTCTCTAATATCGACTGATGAAATTTTTGTTAGCGTGAGTCATGACTTAATATTAGGAATGTATGTGTGGTAGAGAATAGAGATGTAAGTCAGTTGTATTACTGTAATACTCTTAATATACCTCAATTATGAGATGAATAAAGTATCAAACAATTCATTTTCTCTCAATATATATTTCCCAAATTCTTGTTCTATTTGACTCCCGAGTCCTGAATCGGGAAGTTGTTTGCACACTAAGTAAAGCACCCCAGTCAATGTTATTTCATTTGGCTTAACTCCCAACCCACTTCGCAAGTGACCATGAATTTGAATATTCCAAGAGATGAAATCTCTCACATAACTTTTGTCGAACACCTTACGTGCATCCTCTATTTCTCTGAATCGAACAATCAAACCCATCCAAACCTAAATTTTACGGCAAAAAACCAATACCAATCACTCTCTAGTTCTCTCCAGTCTCCACTGAAAAAAAGCTTAACCCTCCACGCTTCTCTCCCTCCCTCAAATCTTTCTTCTACTAGAAATTTCATCCTTGGCTCGCTTCAAGTCTGAAACATTTAGGAAGGCAAAGTAATTGGGGTGTGCTACCATGCGAACAATAAATATATGTGAAATTAGGCCTGCAACTGGTTACTAATGAAATCGTGCCACGTCAACCAAGTAAAGCAGTTTTCGGAGTCCCGGAAAATGATTAAATTACCAAAATGCACCTAAGAATCCAAGTGTCAAGCAACGGGTAGCCCAGTAGTCCTGAAGTTCGGACATTGATAACCGAGCCTGGTTTTTACCGACTTGGGATCATTACAAGGCTACTACTACTAGGGTGCTAGAGTTTCTGGGTTTAGGCATCGTGGTTTCTCTGCAATTTGGGTGAGCTTCGTTTACCTCTTCTTCTTCCTTTTTGCTTCTCTGCTTATCTTTCCTGCATTTTCCATATGAACAGAGATTGGGTGTCTGAGGATGCTGCTTTTTTTTTTTTTTTCTTTTCTTTTTTCTGAGGAGGGTTTTAGGTTGGGGTTCTTGGTAATGAGGTTTTCAAGTTAAATTTGTCTGCAAGTGTTGCCTCTTATGAATCTTTAAGAGTAATCAGTACGATTAGAACACCTACATTCTGTTATATATAGACATTCTTTGACTGGGGGTTACAGGGTAGTATGAACTTTGAAGAATTTACCTTCCATGGGGGGTTCTTTTCTGTTTCTTGGTTTCTGCATTTTGGGTGAGCTTCTTTACCTCTTCTTCCTTTTCCTGCGTTTTCCTTTTGCTGCAAAAAAAATGGGTTCTTTGAGGTTGGGGCTCTTGGTGAGGACGGACCATGTGTTGAAATAAGTTTTTTTTCAAAAGTCAAATTTTGCTGCAATTGTGGCCATGTATGGTTGTTTTAGAGTAAAGGGGTGTCTCATTGGGTTACAGTGTAGTATCAGTATGTTTACTTGCCTCTCATGGGTTCATCGGTTCTCTTGCCTTAACTTTCGTGTTACCGGTGGTACGCCCAGCACTGTATTAGGAGCAGAAGCTAGTTACTTGACAAATTCTTTGACATTTGCACATCATTCTGCTGGTATCAACTTGACAAATCCAGATTCTTTTGATTTAGTAAATCTATAAGTTCCACATTTTGCGGTTACTAGTGGAAATTTAAAAACTTTTGGATGCTTAGATGTTCTGTTGCTTTTATAGGTTTTACTTGGTTAGATGTAAGTGATATTTGGATGCTTAGAATAATTCTATAGGTGCTATTTTGGATTCTTAGATGGCTGTTGCTGTTAGACAATTGTGAATACATGTGTTTTAATGATCTAGGTTCTGGAGAATTTTTTGCATTGGGGTGTGAATAGGAATGGTGGTTGTAGAGGCGGTGCCGCTTTTGGCATCATCAAGAGAAAATGTGTCACGAAGTGATATCCCTTCTCAGGAAAGATTGGAAAGGTTTCCCATGGAGCATGGAGAGTGTTTTTCCCATACTAAGTCACCTGAGTTTAAGAGGCGTAGAGTCTCTGCTGTTCGTGATTTTCCTTTAGGGTGTGGACCATATGCTCAGTTAAGCAGTTTGAGACCTGTCAAAGAGGTGGCTTCTGTTGGTATTCCAAAGGAAGAGATGGCCACGGCTCTGTTGGATAGAAATTGTTTTTCACTGCCTGATGGGTCCACATCTGTATCTAATGACAATGGTCCAGCAAAGTTTCTAGATAAAATGTATCCTCGTCGAAGTGTAGTGGAAGCTGTCTGGGACTTTCCTCCATTCTGTGGAATAAATGCTGCTTTGGAGGCCAGGACTTTGGGTCAAAAGAAGTTAGTCATGGGTTACAAAGCATCATCATCAAACACAGCAAAGACTGATGTGAAACAAACGGGAATTGGGGACAGAGTTCAACCTAACACTGACAAAAAAATTCACAGGGAAAAGCCTTTTGATATATCTCATTCTCCCAACCATCTGCATGAAGAAGATTTCGAAAGCTCGCGACTTACATTGGATAAGTTGGTTGTGTTGGGCTTGATGGCTTCATCAAATTGTCCATGGAAGAAAGGATGCAAGCACAAATCAAACAGTGGTATCAGTGAAAGGAAAAGAGAGAAATTTCGGGTAGAAAGATCTAAACCAGCTTGCATAGCAAAAGATGAATCAGAAATTGGAGGTATATTTCAGAAGAAGAACTGTCCTGTAGCAGTAAAGACTGCTTATCAAGGCAGAGGTCGGCTTGTTATGAGGGATGAAGAGTATTCTCTTGAGGATGATGAAAACAAACATGATCATGTGTTTCCAGCATCATGCCATACAGATGGGTGTCCTCCTCCTTTTGGTCCCAGTAGTTCAAGCAGCAAAACTCATGATAACACAACTGTCAGAAACAAGGTGAAGGATACATTGCTTTTGTTCCGAGATGAATGTGGGAAGCTCTTGCTGGAGGAAGAACATAAAAGGTCAAAGGGAGGAGGAATTTCTCACCGAAGGGTCGATTTGGAAGCCTATAAGATCCTCAAAGATAAAAAAGTCTTTGTAAAGTCGGGAAAACAAATCATTGGAGCTGTCCCGGGAGTTGATGTTGGTGATAAATTTCAATACCGAGTGGAACTCAACATTATTGGCCTACACCGCCCGACCCAAGGAGGTATAGATTATGGGAACTTTGGTGGTAAGCTCCTTGCAACCAGTATTGTTGCATCTGGTGGCTATGTTGATGATGTTCATAATAAGAATTCCTTGATCTATACCGGCCAGGGAGGAAATGTGATGAATAGAAAAGACCCTGAAGATCAGAAGCTTGAACGAGGAAATCTTGCTTTAAAGAATAGTGTGCAGAAGAACCCTGTTAGAGTGATCCGTGGCTCCAACATGTTGAATGGAAGTAGGACTTATGTCTATGATGGACTTTATTTGGTAGAAAAATATTGGCAGGAAAGGGGGCCTCATGGAAAGCTTGTTTTCAAGTTTCAGATGAACAGACTTGAAGACAATAACTTGCTTGGAAACTGACCTGCGAGGTTAAGGCTGCAAATTCATCTATCAGGTATTTGGATACTGCAAGTTAGGAGTCAGATACATATGTAGTGCACCATACTGAATTTGGTTGAGTCACTGCATTTTGGCCAAGTGTTTACATTATAAGATAGTATTGCAACAACTGCTGGATGTAAAAGGATCGATGTTGGGAATCTGATAGACTAGGGATTCATTCATGCATTATGATGTTATGGGTTCCTTTGGAGTTACTGTGGTTGTTTTCACTCCTGCAGATGCATGCTCGGCCTTGGCTATAGAGGAAGAATGGCTAACCAGTGTTTCAACCATCTAAAAGAGCTATGGTATCATTTATATTTTGGATTTGTCAGCAGTTAGTAAGGTGTTTCTGTTAGTGACAGATATGGTAGGAACTGACTTTTGTGAAGAACTTGACAGAGAAGCATAGGTTGAATAGATAATGGAAAGCTTGTAATCGATCTAATTACGTCTACATTTGCTGTATGCAATATTACAAGATGGTATAAACTGGGTTATGTGAATGTTGTGTTGAGTTTGATTATAACCATACTAGCTTGCATTTTAGAACTTCAGGAACACTGATATTCCCGCCCAATATTACAGTTCACACCCTTGGGAGTGCAAATACATGAAGCATAATTTATTACCCTGAATCTAGTCTATGAAGTTACATAGCTCTGAATACATTAACAAAAAAGAATCAATCTTGTTTTGCTATATATAAGCTGTTTACTGTTATTACGTATCAGGATAAAAACTTGAGAAAAGATCAAAAGAAGGGAAAAGAAAAAGACGGTGAAGAAAAACAGTGATAGAATGGAAGAAAATATTGATGGTGAATTTACCATTCCTTCTCTTTCGTTTGGTTCAGAAAACAGAAGTCTAGAAATTCTTGCATATAATAGCCTTGTAGCAGTGAATGAAGTTGGTCTTCCATATGGGAAAGGAGACATGATGGAGACTCACCTCTGCTTTCATCACAGCAACTGGATCATTCTGCACAAGTATGTCAGTTCAGTTGAGTTAGTATCTGAACCTCCTCTTCCAATTCCAAACACTCCGTTATGGTTGCAAGTTCCTCTTCAATGGTGGCCGCCGGAGGCCGGGGAATGTAAAATGGCATCATTTGAGTCAAGTTCAACAGAATTTAAGTAGTGATTTTTTCCTTTCTCACCCGATACGAAATTTAAGGATTGCCAAGATATCCAAACTCACTAGCTAAACAATACCTAAACATATTGACACGACGTGTATAATGAATACGAAGGAATCACAAAATATATACAACTTTACGATATGATATAATGGACATGATTGTTGAGGAATTGAAAATCAATTGGGGCTTAGGGTTTGTGAGTGTTCATATTTGGTTTATTTGATTTGGTTGGGTAGCTAGTGCCAGTCCAGCAGACGTGGTGACCAAGCTATTAATAGTCAATATTAATACTTGCCATTCCATTATCAGAGCCTGTTTTGAAAGGGCTAGTTGAACTATTCTCTAAGTTGTACTGAGAATACTTGAACTAGCTCTTTGGTAATTAAATTGATGTACCATTTTGAATCGAAAGCCTGAGGTTGATGTCAGTTCGATGATTGGATGAGTATTCTCCTGAGTATGTATATGTAGCAGGGACGCACAATAGGTGTTCGACGAAATGCATGTCAGAGATGTATGCCATTGTTTTTTCAATTTTGTTTACTAAATTTTAATAGGTAGTGTGCTTCATTATTTTGTGCCCAACTATGTGCTATGTACTTTACAGCACGTTGAACTTCTAATTTTATGTGGTGATAAATTCAAATAGTTAAATATTAAAGCAAGGGTATGAACCAATGCACTCTGATGTGCTGATGTGCCTTATAAATGTAAGATTAGAATTGTTACATTAACTCTAAGTCCTATGATGTCTAGGCAATTCTTGATTGTTGTCAATTGCACCGGGATGGCTGTTGCTTTAGGCACAGCTTTCCTTGAGATATGTTCTAAGTTTGAGCATGTTGAGAAATCCTTCCAAAAATCCAATTCAAAGTGTGAGAAGAATTTGAGTCACTAGCTTGTTTGATAGAGAAACAGATCGATGGGGGTAATGCTCAAAGATGTAGGATCCAGTATGCGATTTGTTTGACAGATGGCACGCAATTGTCGATCAAATGATCTGTCTAAAACAGGTGACAGAAGGCAGATTGGTTTATTACTTACAATAAACTTATAAAGGCTTTGGAAGAGTTTTCTTGTTACATCCATTGCATTATGTCAAGAATGGGAGTTTCTCCAGCAATAATTGACATGCTTTTTCAGGAGGTATGTCTCCATAAGGTCTCTGCATTTTGAGTGAATTCTTGAAGTACTTATGTATCAGTAAACTTAAGATTTTCTTTTCTTTTTTCTTCTTTTCTTTTGGTGATTCTGGTAATCCATGTAAAGCTAGATAAATAAGCTTGAATCGTTTGCATGGAAGCATTCCCACCAAGATCCCAGTCATTGTGCGTGAAGTTTTGAGTGTTCCTATACTGTCAGATATTATTGGAACCCAACTCACTTCTAGTCTGAAGTCAAGAATAAAAAAACACATATCCTTTTCGTATTGAATTTGTAATCACTCTGCCCCTTCTTCATTACCACTTTTAGTTTCTGGTTACCGTGCCTTTCATTGATCCCTAATAGATAACGACTGACATGAGATGGAAGTGTATATAGGACTTGATGTTGATCCAATAAGCACTTGAGAAGCTCGAGCTTGGATCAATTATTCTGTTGAATATCCCAGATTTAATCCTCAGACTATAAAATTTGGAAAATTTCACAGCTGCTTGGTACTATGGACAAGGCTCCTTCATGCAGGATAAGTCCACATTACTAAGCAGTATCTGATATGAGGTGTCGGGACTTAAATGAGAATTAATAATGAGATAATTTTGACTTTTATTGTTCACATCATTATATGCAGTTGCACTCCTGTTTTCTCGACTTTGGAACCATTCTGATTTACTTTCTCCGCGGAAAGTGATACTGTCTTATCTGAACTCTCTGCGGAAAGTGATACTTTCTTATCTGAACTTAATGTTCTTCCCTGCCAAGCTTGGTTGATTAACACTACTTTACATTGAGATGATCCTGTCATCTCGTTCAGTACATGGTGTGGTGATGAAACTTCATGTGAAACTAGTTGAATGGCTTAAGTCAGTGGTTACAAATACGACTGCTGAGGGAGATTGAGTGAGCTAGTAAGTTGCCAAGAAGCCTTCTGGTTGCCTTATGTTGTGTGCACCTGAGCTCTGATCACGAAGAGGCTCAAAATGGTGCATGTACCTGAAGCTGATGGATGAGTTCCCTTTTAGAGATGTAAGCTCGCATTAATTTCCCGAATAAATCTTGCTAGCTCAACTTCCACTACCTAGACCTGGTGTTGAAAGACACTGTCAATTTGATATAATATGCAAAAATTTGAGCTGGTTCGGGGTCAGCTATACCATGTTATCAATATATAAGTGTCCAATATACATTTTCATCTTGAATCTGTCATATTTTGATGAACTTTTCAGCCACTCATTGTAGTTTATATGCAAGGAAATCATGTCATGCAAACTTATATGACATAATGGGTGTATAGGTTCTGTGTTGGACCGTAAGTTGAAGACACTATGAAATTAGTGTGAAAGGTATTCTGAGTGCTCTTTGTTTAAATGCTCGTAAACAACATCAAACAGAACTCTGCGGATTTTGATTGTCAAAAAATGGTTATTTTCTGCAAATTCCAGGACCGCAGCTGGAATGTCTCAGCAGTGTGAGATTGAATTTGGTGACAATAGCAGGTCTGACAATGGTACCTAATCGAACTAACGAATTGTTATTGAGAAAGCAAGAAGCTGAAGAAGAGAAGCCTCACCAGTCACCAGCAACAAATACAATTAACCAATTGACATTTAAATTCTAACGATACCGGCCATTCAACTTTTCCTATTAATTTGGCTACAAAAGAAACCAAAACTTTTGTGTTCATTCATATCATGTCATTGAATGTGAAGGTTCCTATTAAAGAAACAGCGGATCATGCAAATCATCCTATTTAAGAAAGATGAGTAAATGTGCAGAGAATCCACATTTGATTCGCTTTCTATTAGAATTAAATACCATGACAGTGTTCTTGGAAAGTAGGTGCATGCAAAAATGGAAGAAAATGCAGGAAAAAAAAAGGCGAGCATTTACAATTTTACATCATATATATAGTAGTTAAGTCTGGTGGCATTTCAATTTGAAACCAGTTGTGACCTTTGAGAATACTTGCTCTGATTCTATGGTTAACTCTATAGGGCTTTTCGCCTTTTGTGCTGTTTTTCTTTTTCTTGATGCTGCAAATGGGAAAACTCATCACCACAAGTTTGTGGTATGCCTCTCTCTCTCATGTCGAAATGAGTTTTCTGGACACACCAGTTCAACTCTCTCGATTGGACAAACACATTCATTTGGAAGATAATATTGTCCCTCTCTCTGCATCTCTTGATCTCTCTAGCTGTATCTATATAAGTATATATAAATGCTGAATTTTGTTGCAGGTAAAGTCATCTTCTTATAGTCGACTATGTAGTAGTAAGGACATCTTGACTGTGAATGGGAGATTCCCAGGGCCAACTTTGAAAGCCCACAGAGGGGATAAAATGGTTATTGAAGTTCATAACAAGGCAAATTTTAACATCACTCTTCATTGGTGCGTGGCTTAATTACTCCTGCATAATGTTTAATCATTATTAGTTTCCCAGGCCGGTTTCAGATGATTAAAAGTGTTTATCTGGGTTATAGAAGCACTTTTTTTCCTCAGAAAGCTCTTTCAAGTTCATTTCCTGGAAAGACTTGTTAGTTTGAATAAAAGAAAAAAGAATTATGTGCTCCTTATAAAGCAATACCAGTAAAGCGCTTCAACACTTCTAAACAGACATTTATGATCACATTTTCTCTATGGTGCTAGAGTAAATATTAACATGTGTGTTGGAAATGAATTGATACAGGCACGGAGTTAGACTAGTAAGAAATCCTTGGTCGGATGGACCAATGTATATCACACAATGCCCTATACAGCCAGGAAACAAGTACACCTACAGAATTGAGTTTACTACAGAAGAAGGAACAATATGGTGGCATGCACATAGTGGATGGGCAAGAGCGACGGTTCATGGAGCCATTTTTGTTTATCCCAAACCTGGATCCAGCTATCCTTTTCCAAAACCTTTTGCCGAGGTCCCTATCATACTAGGTATGTACTCTAGAGCCTTTGTTATATATGTTTAAAAACATAGTGTAATTTTAGTTGTTCTAGTTCACAAGGCATTTATCTCCAACAAAATGTTGGAAGATGTCTCAAATTGGAATCCCCCTCACCCGTTTATCAAAAAAAAAAAAAAAAAAAAAATAGGAAATGAAAGAGCTTCATTAGAATTCATGATGCAAGGTTCAGGCTTGCACTTAATTAAGTAATTTATTTTATTTTATTTCACCTGCTAGCTAATCTTTTCCTAAATTTGCACTTTATTAACTATCCATATACACTTTCGGGGTGGTCTTGACTCTTGATGCCCATTTAAGTTTGAGATCTCAGACTAGAGATTTTACTCAACTTAGTTAAATCTTCAAGGAAAGAAATCTGTATGAGAAAAATGCATGAAATTCAAACTATTTTTCTAATCTATGTTACATCGAATATATGTTTTTTCCTAACCTAAATATATTAGTCGGTTTTAGATGCCCATTAAATGTTAAAAGATACACTGTACATAGGTGAGTGGTGGAAGAGAGATGTCATGGAGATACCAAGTAATGCAAATTTAACAGGAGGAGAACCTATACTCTCAGATGCCTATACCATAAATGGAGAACCAGGCTTTCTATATCCATGCTCCAAAAAAGGTATACAGTCAAGACTCGATCAGTGTCTTAATAAAGAAGCTAATTTGAATTATATTGGTACTTAAACATAATGCTCCACTGCAGGGACCTTTAATATGCTAGTTGAACATGGAAAAACCTATCTTCTTCGGATCATTAGTGCGGTAATGGACGAAGAGCTATTCTTCGGCATTGCACATCACAAGCTGATTTTAGTCGGAAAAGATGGTGCCTATACAAAACAAGTTGAAACCTCCTACATAATGATAGCCCCTGGCCAATCCATGGACCTGTTACTAGAAGCAAACCAACCTCATGGGCTCTATGTCATGGCTGCAAGAGCATATTCAAGCGCCATCGGAGCTGGTTTCGACAAGACCATGACATCTGCCATTGTTAAATATCATGGTTCAGATGATCACCACCACCAGCCTCGAGGACGTCCTGCCTTCCCACATCTTCCACCCTATAACAGAACACAAGCAGCAACAGACTTTACCAAGCAATTTAGGAGCCTTGCAACAAAAGACCACCCTACCAAAGTCCCATTACAAGTAGACACCCACTTGTTTTTTACCATATCCGTAAACCTACTTAACTGCAGTAATAAACCGTGCACTGGTCCCTTTGGGAAAAGATTTTCAGCTAGTGTCAACAACATAAGCTTTGTCATGCCACCGTCGATTGACATCCTTCGAGCTTACTATTATAAAATTCCGGGGGTATTCGAGAAGGATTTTCCAGAAAAACCACCAAAGGAATTCAATTACACTGGTGATGATCTTCCAGAGAGATTTTTGGCACCTTCCTATGGGACTAAGGTGATGCTTTTGAAGTACAATGTTAGTGTTGAGCTGGTTTTGCAAGGGACCAATGTGTTAGCAAGTGATAACCATCCTGTACATTTACATGGATATAGCTTCTATGTTGTTGGCTCCGGGTTTGGAAATTTCAACCCTAAACTGGATCCTTTGAGATACAATCTTGTTGATCCTCCTGAGGAGAGTACTGTTGGAGTTCCTAAAAATGGCTGGGTCGCAATCCGATTCAGAGCAGATAATCCAGGTGATGATCATGACTTTACTAGTATTCTTTTCCGGTAGATTCATGCTATTCACTCTCCCGTATTGTGATTCTGCACTTGTTTTTAAAATAGTATACTAATGCGTTTCTAATATAGGATAACAAACTGAGAATGTGAATAGCGACTGCCTTCTAATTTTCCATTTTACTAACATTTAAATTTGTATAAATTGTTTTTCCGTTCAATTGCAGGCGTGTGGTTGATGCATTGTCACATAGAGCGTCATCAAACATGGGGAATGTCTATGGTGTTCCTAGTCCAAAATGGTGTTAGTCATCATAGTAGAATTCTATCACCTCCTCATGATTTGCCTACTTGCTAAAGGGAACAGATTCTTACATAGATTTTGAGCTACTGTAAGAAGAAGAAAACATAGGCTTGTAATTCAAGAGGTATTGGTGCTTATACTAAAACTTTTTAATTTGTTTGTGAGGGTGTATGCAAACTTGAATTTTAAAGTGGAATTAAACGCTTGTTCTAAATCACTATAGCTAGCTAGCTACCAGCTGCACTTGTCCCATAAGGATCCAATTCGACATCAAACAAGGCAAAAGCAGAAATTAAGAATAATGTACTTGTACAGACAATAAGTACAGTTCATTTGTAAAGCAACACTAAGGAGATATTAATTTCACCCATAAGCCATCTATGACTCAAATAAATAATTCAACATCAATATGAATCTACTAACTTGAATGACTTCTGTGTCTATTGTATTTGTAATGCCCAAAAACTTTGCAATCTCTGCCAAATCTGCAAACAGAACAAAAAAAGAGATGTAAATAAATTGCTACATCTATTACATCATGCAGGACTTTTTGGAACTTGAAAAGGTAAATAGCCAGGATATAGCAGCTGACTTTAGGAGAAAGATATGCAGTTATCAAGACATTCAAGACAATAAGTTCTTCATAAAAATGTAAATAGATCTCTATCCCAACATCAAAAAGGAAGTAAATAGTGCAATCTGTCGAAATTTCATGACATTAAACAAACAAAGAACGTCAGCCGTCTTATCTATTCAGAATTGGGAAGGGACACCATTCCATGGTATTTTGTATAAAGTAAAAAATCAAAATCAAAATCATATCCCCAAAGCATGGCAAATGGACAAGGAAAAGAAGTAATCTTAATATATTAATGTCACTAACTATAACATCTTCATTCAATATCCCAGAGACATGAAAACTGGTGCATTTGATGTTAGAGACTAAGTGCCTATTTATATGCCCCACCACTATATTCCTGGCATGCTGCGAAATAGTTCAAAGATAGAAAACTAAGCATTCATCAAAAAAATTGTACAAGAAACATTAACCAGAACACAGTGCCTAATTACACCCTCCTCCAACCCTCCCCCTCCCCCACTTCCACCTTCCCAGAATACTCATCTTCACTGTAGTAAGTCAAATTCTTTAAAATCATATCAGATGCAGAAGTTAAACAACGAATTAGAAACGCCAGTTGAGCAGAGCTCTAAGCAACTTTAGAAAACTTCACCACAAAGCTCCAACCATTTCCACACCCAGAAATGCTGAAACTCTCCATAGATCTCTTACTTTATCCCCCACTGATGAACTAACTACTCCTAATATAACCACATACATGAATTTCATCACACTCAAAAACAACTTCTACTTGAAAATGAATTTTCAGCTTAAATTTCCTCAATTAACTACAAAACAGAAACCGAAAACCAAAACTCGAAGCCACAACTTGGCCTTCACTTAGTTCTACCAATCATTCCAGACAATCAAACCCCTAATCGAACTGCAAAATCAACAAGAAATTCAAAACGAGCTGAATCACTAATACTATTTGGAATTCGAAACGAAAAGGTGAATCAACAAATTGCAGGAGCGAAGAGCTACTGAGAATTTAAAGCAGGAAATCGAAGATGCAGAGAAGGTGTTCGATGAAATTACCGAGAGAGTAAACACGAGAGAGAGAGAGAGAGAGAGATAGAATATGGCAGCTCAAATTTGAAGAAGAAGATGTGATTTTGGCGCCAGAGAGTTCACTGAGCTTGAAAGCTTTGCAGGCGAACGGTGAAGACGAAGTGAGAGAAGGGAGCTTCGAGAAGAAAACATAACGTTAAAATCAGATCCCTCTTTTTTGTTTTTCTTTTTTTAATAAAAAAAATGTAATATACTTTGATAAAACAAATAAAAAGATAATATTAATTTAATTCATTTACGACATGCTATAAAAGTATGTCGTAAAAGACTAGTGAAATAACTCATTTACGGCACACATATTTGTGTGCGCCGTTAATAGATAATTAAATTTACGGCACACATAATATGCATGCCGTGAATGACATAAATAAACATATTTCGACGGTACACATGAGATGTGCGCCGTAAATGTCAATTTTTTACAGCGCACGTCAAATGTGCGCCGTAAAAGACTGATTTTGCTGTAGTGCTACCAGTGCAACTTTTGCTGTAGTGCTACCAGTGCAACTCAGGAGACTCTATGATACTAGTGGTGTTTATCATACATTTACTTTACATCTCTGCCTGAAATCAAAATTACAATCTAATTCAACCAAAATTACTACATTAACAACGAAATTATCATATTTGTTTTACACTATTTACATATAATTGAACTAAATTTACAACATTATCAATAAATATTATTAATATAATAAATGAAACTGGGTGTGGGGCTGAGCCTCCAGTTAGGCTGGGTTCCAAACCCCTTTCAAAAAAAAAAAAATTCAATAAATAGTTCACAAATTTGTACCAAACTACTAATGTCCTTGATAAAGTAATTACTTAAAACATTACTAAGATTACACAAAAAAATGACTTATTTACCACAATAACAATAAATATGTTTCCATATCTCTAAATGTGGGCATGACATACATGTAGGTACGATAGAATTTTTCGAGCAACTCTAGCCATATTTTGTGTTGAGAGATTGCTGAAATAAATATTGAAGAAAGACAACTACATTTCCTTTGTATACTACAATGGAGCGGGTACAACTCTCTATCTCAAACTTTCATAACATATCATCCTATTTCCCAACTCCTACTTGTTTCTCTCTAGTTTGTATCCCAAATTTCTTTGGTTGTTGAATAACATCTCATATTGTTTACATCCGGTTTATTAACCTCCATTCCATCAAATTACAGCCGTTGAAAAGACAAAAATTAAGATAACTACTAATGATTTATTTAATTATTAGCACAGTTATCTTGATAAGGCTAAGGAGAAGAGATATGTTCCAACTAGAAGTATCAGAGGAGATTGAGTTTCTTGACACGATAAGAATTCCATGCAGCAAGCAAGAATGTTGAAACTAATTAAAGTCAATGTATTTTGGTAGTCATCAAACTCTCCAAAGCAATGTAATCATGCACAATACTTATTGAATTGAAATGGGTTTCTGCTGCATGAGGTGGTGCAATGCTTAATTGCATGATCAAATATTGAGAAGCCACATATATCATGCATATATGTTAGCTGATGATGTGGGGCTTTGGTATGTATCAAGTATATTACCAGGCCCGGCCCTAGGAAATTCAAGGCTCGGGGTGAAGAATAAAATTATGTCCTTTATATATATATAAAAAAAAATTAATGTTTCATATTGATGGAAAAAAATATGATACAACCGGGGGGGGGGGGGGAGGGGGGGGGGGGGGGACATAAAACCAATACCCCGAAAAATAAATATTACATCGCTTTATATCAATCAAATCTCATCTAAAATGACTTCTTCTTGCATTTTTAGATGCAAAGTCATCAATTATGTGCTAAACCTCAACATTTTTCAACATATTCTTTTCAATACTCAAGATTGCTAAACCATTGAACCTATCTTTTTTTTTTTTTTGAGTTAAAGAAACGTGTGTTCATTTGAAGCCAGAATAAGCCGTTACATACCATTCCGCTATCATTTAAGGGCATAGACAGACAAGAAGCTAGTGATAGTACCCACAAGTAGTACATACATATAGTCCTACTCATTATACATTCAAATACGTAGAGGTAGCGAAAACCTTCATTTGGTACTACTCTAAAGGCGCTAGAGATACATAGAGTGCACCATAGTGGTGCTTAGCTTCCTGAATATAAGGAAATTATTGTAAATTAGACTTAATTGAAAAACATAGAAAAGGGCTTAGGGAAAAAACCCTAGCCTAAATTAGAGAGCCCACTAGGGCAGCCCAAAGAGAAGAGGTCCAAACTCAAGGCCTAGCAGGACATGGTTGACCCAAACCCAGACCACCCCTCCACCGCGCCTACAACCGCCTGTGCAGCACCGTCTACGAGTCCCGCCTCAAAACTTGCCTCGCCACAATCCGTGCCATCGAACTCCACCAGAAGCCAGCACCACTCCGAGTCCCCAAGCCAATGCGGTGCAACACTTAGACCCGAGGCCCTCAAGCCGCACTGTTGCCCAGACCCGAGCCGAGCCTCATAAGCCATACCGTCGCCAGATCGAGCCTCAAGATTGCCTCCGCCACCAGCTTGTGCGGTCCCTTCACAGAAAACCACCACAAACGCTAGAAAAACTAGCCGAACTGCATCCAAATAGCTTGCCAAACCACAGCCGAACAACTTCTCTCTTGATCTCAACCCAGGGCATTGAAGCGCCCGTCTGGTAGCTAGCCAAGTGACTGCGCAGCGAAGCCGGCGCTATCCATGGCCGCCGCTGGACAGGGAACTGTTTGGTGGTGTTTTCCTCTCCTGCGGCGCTAGGGATAGAGAGAGGTTTTTGCTATATAATTAAAGGTGGCACATTCAAGCTACCATTCAACCTATCTTGAGTCATCGTTGTCCGAAAATAAGATTTTAATAACTTTAATTTTGAAAAACTTCTTTCCGCAGATGTCACTGCAACAGGTATAGTCAATAAAATCCTATAAGCAACCAAAACATTTGGAAACATATCCTTTTTTTTTTTTTTTTTTTTGCAAACTCCATAATTTTAATGGAAGGGTAAAATCTTTATATGGTACCTGAACTGTCACGAAATGCACTTTTTGGTACCTACAAATTTTTAGGGAGTCTAGTGGTACCTGTATTATCCTCCGTTAGCCATTTTAGTATTTCCATCAATTTTCCGTTAAAATATGGGTAAAATCATAAAACACCTATTTTTCATATTTCTTTTACAAATTTTTTATTAAACTAAATTAAAATAAATTAGACTAGGTTAAAAGAAAGATCGAGAATTGAATTTAGTGAATATCTAGATTTATCTACCATCTTTATTGATTAATCCTATTAATTGTTCGAGGAAAAAAGTTATCTCCAAATTAGTATATATTAAATTTTCATAAAATTAAAAAAATAAACAAAAATAAAAGTACTTAAATTAATTGACTCAAGTGTCCCGATAACAGTGAAGAATAAATTGGGTATTATTTATCTTTTTTTTATGTTTCAAAATATTTTTTTAATTATAGATATTCAATATATTAAATTCTATAATTCTAATTACGAATGAAAAGACTATTTTACCCTTACTATTTTACTCACATGAGTGTCACATGACCGCCACATAGACATTTTTAACGGAATAATGGACGGAGGTACTATAAGGGCTAACGGAGGGATAGTACAGGTACCACTGGACTCCCTGAAAATATAGTACAGGTACCACTGGACTCCCTGAAAATTTGTAAGTATATTATATGAGGATTTTACCCTTTAATGGAATTCCATGGTTTTCCTGTTTTATATGCTTCATTTGGTAACATTTCTTGCAATATTTGTAACTCATAAAGCAAATATTTTGTATCAATATAAGACACCTCACCATGTTTCAAAGCAAGTTCAAGTTTCAAACAATAATTTTTCATTTTTTCATCATCCAATGAAACCAACCATGATGCATCAAACAAGAAGCCAAATATATATTCAAAACTTTCCATTTGTTCAAATCTACTCTTCAACTGAGAAATAGCCATATCAACTAGGCAAAATTTTAAGAACAGTACATGAGGTATGGATCACTAAGAATTAAGGTTTTTATACTTTACAAAACTGAAGAACGGTGTCTGAGTTTCAAAACCTGACCCAACATAAGTACATGCCGTCAGTTTGACTGTTAGTCAACTTGCTTTCCGTCATATTTCTAAGGGCAAATTCGCCTCTTCAGGGATGTGGGAAAAAACAAAACTGAGATGCTATTGTTATGAACACCCAAAAATTTCTCTCTACACCCAATATGCAACACCTCATCATCATCTTCCCCACCGTTGCCTCCATTACCACCACCACCACCGTTGCCACCATTACCACCACCATTGCCACTAGTAGCACAAAACCCAGTTAAACCACCAACCACCATCCAATTAATCCTAGAAAGATCAAATCTTTGAAGACAAAACTGCACATGCAATGGAAAAAATTGAAAACCCACATAAGCAATCAGAGATATACACACATGAATTAGCCTAATTCTCTTCTCAAATTTAGTTTCTAGCCCGCCTCATCAACCTTGTCAGACATATATCCTTCACTCGATCTCACCGACTCACCGTAAACGTCATGTTGGTCAAATACTTGTTGACCCCAGAAGCGCAAGAACAGTTCTTTTTTATGAAGACGTAGCCACGGCCGCCGACGGTGACGTCTTTCTATAATAAGTCAAACATGGACTGAATCACCGGCAGGGTCTGATTGGGTTTGGGCTTGAAGGCCAAAAACGATATGCTCCGTATAGTTCATGGGTGTTGGGTCTGCTGAGCTAAATTGAAGAAAAACAAGGCAAAGTAGGATTGCTAAAGGTTCCCACTGAAGCTTCATGGCCAAGAAAATTTGTCAGAATTTAAAAAGGTAAGGAATTAGTGAAGTTCGTGCTTCTGGGTAGCTTAAAATTTGACAAATTGATTTGGGTTTAGCATAGTTAATGCTGGAAGTTGATGACCCAAGTTGAGCTCCAATTCATTGATGGGTTTCGAGAAGTTTGAGTTGGTGTTGAAGGTCGGAGAAGACGAATTTGTCAATTGGAGCTAGAAACCCACCACCATGATGATGTTAAGAATTAGGTTTTTGGTTTGTATAAGAACCCTTGATTGAATTGGTGAAGATGGCTATGGAGTTTCGGAAGAGAGAGAGAGAGAGAGAGAGAGAGAGAGAGAGAGAGAGAGAGAGAGAGAGAGAGAGAGAGAGAGAGAGAGAATACAAAATTACCCTTAGAAAAATGAAAAATGGCATAAGGATTAACGGTGTTATTGACGGCATGTACTTATGTTAGGTCGGGTTTTGAAACTCAGACACCGTTCTTCAGTTTTGTAAAGTATAAAAACTTAATTCTCAGTGGTCCATACCTCATGTATTGTTCTTAAAATTTTGCCTATCAACTAAGACAAGAAAGTAATCAATTCTAAAATCTTCTTGAGCTGATTGTTGTTCTCTATCTGTATCAGGAATCTCATCAAAATGTTTCTTTCTTATAACCCTACGCTTCACAGGAAATACAGTCACTTTCAAGCACATTTGTTTCTTCCATATTTTTTGTTTGATCATTTTCATGTTCACCTATATTTTCAACTCCTTCGGTTACCTCATTTTCATTTTCACCTATATCTTCAACTCTTTCAGTTACCTCATTTTCATTCTCACCTATATTTTGAACTCCTTTGGTTACCTCATTTTCACCTTGATTTCCGAAGAAACACATAAGAAAGTTCAAAAAGAGAGAGAGAGAGAGGAGAAGTTCAAAAGAAAAAGAAAAAAATAGAAAAAGAAAAAGGTGATTGAAAAAAATATATATGTTGAGAAAAAAAAATAGCTAGCATTATTTTTGTTTATAGTATAGTGTAGTGTGGGTTGTATATTGGGAATAGAGTGAGTAACTTAGCATTTGAAAGCAAAAGTCATATATCTCTACAAGAGAAAGTCGCTTCATTGGCTTCTATAGACTTTGTATTTCCTTATCCTTCATTTCTCTTAATCACTTGCCCTTAGCTCTATTACAACCAAATAAAAGACCTCTTGATCTTAAATGTTCTGAGCTAACTAGCGGAAATGAGATCGAAAAGCAAGCATATGGTGGCGCATGTTGTGAAATTGCTTTTGAGTGAAACACATATAGTCCTTAAACACTTGAGTGGTAATATTTAGTGAACCTATGTGAGTTTAGTGAGTTATGTCGGGTCTTCTATATGTCTATTTGATTATAGTGGATTGATTTGATACATGGTCAACACATGCATATACTTGAGCATTTCTCACATGTGCATTTTTGCCTTAGAAATTCATAAGTCCTATGTTGTGCTTTGTCAACTTAATGATCATATGCACAATAATTAGTTCTCCACGGGTTATGGTTGGAAAGGCTAATACTACACAATCTTTATGTTTGTGAGTTAGCATATTTTTGGATTATGTTTCATTTAGTTTGCTTGAGGACAAGCAAAGTTCAAGTGTGGAGATATGATTACACGCATTTTTATGCGCGTAATTGCATTCTAAACACTAGAATTACGTAATCCTTAGACTAATTATTATGTAATTAATCCACTTTTATTTATTTTGTAGGAAATAAGCGGAGTTGCGAAAGGGGACACAAAAACGATGCAAAATAGTGAAAATCAAAATTCTCGACAAAAGGACAAGATTATAGTGCTTTGATTAACCAATTAAGCATTGATTAATTAACCAATTAATCATTATTTAATTAAGGACTAAATATTGTTTAGTCCTTGAGCTTTTGACCATAAAACACTTCAGTTCTTGACCTTCTAATTTCACACGTTTAGTCCCTGTACTTCAAAATTCCAGACCAATAGGTCTTTGCCATCTAAAAGTCGCGGTGAAATGTCTATTATGCCCTCAGTTTTTTTTTTAATTTAATTAATTATTTTATTTTTTTTTGAAAAGGAATTTTTTTTCCTTTTCTTTCTTTCTATTTTTTTTTCTGTTTTTTTTCCTTTCTTTCTTTATGTTTGAAAAAAAAAAGAATAAAAAAATAAAATAAAAAAAGAGAAAGGAATAAATTTATTAAAAAAACAAAGAACTGAGGGCATAATAGACATTTCGCCACGACTTTTAGATGACAAGGACCTATTGGTCTGAAATTTTGAAGTACAGGGACTAAACGTGTGAAATTAGAAGGTCAAGGACTGAAGTGTTTTATGGTCAAAAGCTCAAGGACTAAACAGTATTTAGTCCTTTAATTAACCTGTTAATTAAACATGCATGCACGTATTGGTCTTTGGTTTAATCCAATAAACCAAGAGTTGACACGTGGTCCTAATTTCTTTCCCACCTCCCCACAGCAGCTACATTGACAATTAAGCAATGGTTCAATTAAAGGCACACGTGCCTGTTTCTGATCATTCGATGAAAAGAGATTTTTCTTTTTGGACACTCACACACATCTCACCTTTCATTCTGTTCTCCTAAGTGCCGAAGACCTATTTAACATCTCACTCTCTCATTTTGGAAGGGGGACAAGCAGCGCCGCAGCACCAAAAACAGGGCAGCCCTTTGGGCTGCTCTCACTCTCTTCTCATCTTCTTCCATTTTCCATATTGTTTTAGTTTTAGTTTAGGAAATTGAAGGATTACTCACTTAAAACTTTAAGGATTCATCAAAAGCTTCTACCTGTACAAGATTCAAGACTTGGGTAATTGTCGGAGTTGTAATTCAAGACTAGTCATTTGTGACTATTCTTGTTTTCTCCTACAGTTCTCTTTTATTTTCTATTTGAATTTTGTAGTTTTGATGTCTATAATTATGGGTTGTGAGTAATTTCCTTGTTGGGGGTTAGGGTTGTGTGCCCTATCCCAAATTTTGTGTAAAAGATATTTAATTTAATGTAATGATGCAATTTTCATATGATGGATGCTTATATCTATTTTTGTTGGGTTGAAATGCATGTCTAGGAACCTAGTCAGCTCTAGGGTGTGATTTTTTGAGCATGTCTAGGATGGAGTTAGAGTCTTGACTCCCTCTAATTCTTAAACTAGAAACCTTCAATTTCGTATTCGAGAGGTTATAAGTATGGTGATTTACACTTGTTGCGTGATTGCGCAAGCAGGTAGCTTGGCAGTCTAATTCCTCGATCTTTAGGCCTCTTGATGTGAATTAAGGACCCTTGAACCGGCTCTAATTCATGTCAAGTGAGTTCCTACGACCCTTGAACGGAGTAAGAAGACCATGAAAGGGAATTTCGATCCTTGAGCCTTGAACCGCCTTGGATATGACTATCGCCAAAGTAGGAGATATGTATCTACATTAGATTAGCTTCCGACACATAGAATTTGGGTGAAGGAGCCTCTCTAGCACCCGACATTCTCATTTTTATTGTTTCCTTTGCATTTATATTAATTGCTTTACATTTCTTTACATTTTGTTAATCTAAAATCATTTATCAAAATATTGAACTCCGACTCTTTGTAGATAATCATCACTAGGCTCTTAGTTTTATTTAGGCTTTGGTGAAAACCAAAGCCAAGCATTGCTAAGGTTTGATGCCTTAGATTAACATTTTTATTTTATTTACTTTATTTTTATTTTGTTTGCTTAGTGACTTTAGTCCCGACTACCCAAGGATTATGGGTTAGCCACTAATCCCCGTGGTACGATAATTTTGGGCTTAATACTTCCCTATCTTGACACGATTCGTCTGCTTGCTAGAGTATATGCATCAAGTCAATAATGAATTGATGTTTGAATCTTATTTGATGCAATTTTCATGTTCATGTTCACATGCTAATTCAAGAAATAAATGCTTGTATTTGAATACTTTGCATTTGTCATTACATGAATAATGTTTAGAGAGTTGCTAGCTTTGAACATTAATAGCATGATAGCACACTAGGTGTGTTTGTGAGGGTAGTGAGTTAAAATCACCTAGATCTAGGATTGGTTTACTTGCTTGATTATCTAAACTCAAACCTTTATGCATCTAGGAGCAAGGAATTGATACTTATCCGGCAATATAACTTGTTCTTGGGTAGTTAATTTAGCACTTATCTAGTGGAAATTAATAAAATCAAACAAGTTTGGGCCTTAGTAGTCTTATTTGGATGCTAAGAGGGTAATTGGATACTTAGAATTGCATTACTTATAGTTTGAACATCAATGCATGCAAGGGAGACTATGGTGAACAACCTAAGGCTCTAACTTTTATCCATTCTATCACATCTAGTTTATCCATTCTTATTTTGTGTTAATTTGAGTTGAAACCATCTCCAAAACCAAAATCAAACCACTACACCATCTTACATATATTCACCATGAACTTTGGTTCATTGGTGAGCCCTTATTTGTGATTTGTACATTTGTATATTCATCTAGCACCCTTTAAGTTTTCCCTAGCTAGAGTGGGTTTTCCAATCCTTTGGGTACAATATTCCCTACTAATAATTAGAAGATATAATCTGGCCCAAACCAAGGGAGCTATTGGAGAAAAACAAGGTCAAGGCTGCAACAGATTGCATTCCTAGTGGATCAAGTGGACCTGAAATTGAGGTTGAGAGCATAGGGGGCAGCAAATATGTGGTGGACCTTCAAGCACACACTTGTGCATGCCGGAGATGGGATTTAACTGGTATCCCATGTAAACATGCTATTTCAGCCATCAATTACATGAGACATGCCTCTGAGGACCATATAGAGCATTGCTACCAAAAGAAGACCTACATGGCTACTTACAACAACACAATCAAACCTGTTAATTGTATGGATTTATGGTCAAAGAGTGCTGAACCTCCAATTCTTCCCTCACAATACACAAGGTAGCCAGGGAGACCAAGAACAAAGAAGATCAATAATGCAGCTGAGAAGGCAGATAATGGAGGTATAAAGCTTGGCAAGGTTCAGAGGTCTCTCAAGTGTAGCAAATGTCATGAAGTTGGCCACAATTTCAAGACCTGTCATAGACACTTGCCACCCAATAATAAGACCTCAACAACCAGTAACAAGAAGAGGAAGTTAGATGAATCAACTTCTTAAAGTCAGATATGAACTGTAGACATTATGGAATTTTTTGTTCATGTGTATTTATGTGTACTTATGTGTGTACTTGTGTATTTTAGACCAATACTAAGAGAAGGGGCCATTGACTAAGAATGGGCTGAGGAGGAAGGTACATCTTAGGGCAGAAAACCTTAAGGTAATGTTATATTCGTTGCATTGATTGTGTGACTTTGTTCTTGTTTTAAATGGTGTGTTACTGCCTCATATTATAGAAAAAGCAAGATGAAAAGAAGGCAGCAGCAGCAAGAGCATCAAATGCTTCAGGAAAGACAAAGGGTAGACCTGTAAGTACATCTACAACTTCTGCTTCTGCTCAAGATCCTCGTCTAGCAATGTCAAACCCTCCTGCCAAGCCTTCATCAGCTTCTAAGCAAGCAGCCCCAGTAGGTCATCTATCAGAATTAGAGAAAAGGAAGGGAAAAAATAGGCTCAAGTATTGTATGTTGTCTTATTAGCATGCCTTGAACTTGATCATATTAGGTTTATGTTGCAGTCTTTTGCGCAACCTTGAGCTATGTAACTTGGTTGCTAGCTCTAATCTTTTGAGAAGATAATTAGAGCTAAGTCTCATTGCAACTTTGATTTTTGGATTTTATGGATGTAAAGTACTGATATTCATCCATCGGCATGCTAATGCTAAAGACAATGTATGCTCTATTTTGTTCTATGAAATATATGAAGATTATGCTTTAACATATATGTTTGTAGTTCAAGCAATTTTGGAATTTTTCACAAAAAAGCTCATTTGTTTTAGGGTTCACCTTAATTTTTAGAACTTATTAGATTTGTGTGGTTCTCATTTTTAACCAACTTTTTGCTCTAAGTCAATTTTTTTGCTTTATTAAATTATTATAGGGCTAAATACAGATTACTACCCTGTAGTTTGGGTCCAAAATCAATTCAGTTCCTGAACTTATAATTTCATCAAAAACACCCCTGCACTTTTAGCTTTGATATAATAGGTCCAATTTGTTAGTTTTCCTATAATTGAGTTATTTAACTTGTTAACGTAGCTCATATATGGCATATGTTTTATGATGTGGTGTCGAGGTGGCCTACATAGTCAATTTAGGAGTGAGTCCTACTATTAAAAATAAATAGTTTTTCAACAAATAATCCAACTATAACTTGAACCCATAACAAAATATTAATAAATTGGACCTCTTAGATCAAAATTGAAAGTGCAGGAGTGTTTTTGATGAAATTAGAAGTCCAGAGACTGAATTGATTTTGGACCTAAACCACAGGATAGTAACCAATAGTTAGCCCATTATTATAATATGTGGTATATATGTTTATGCCTAAATTTTTAAATTTTGGAGCCAATTGTGTTGAAATGACCGATTTGGCCCCCCTTGTCGGATTTAACGTCCAATTTGGACGAAGCCTGAGGAATTGGTCATTGGTGACTAGAATTGTAAATCTTGGTGGGGGGGGTAAACTAATAAAATTAAGAGGACATAGACTAATATGAAGTTACCCCCAAACCTTAGGGGCGTAAACTGAATTTAAACCTTAAATGTAATATGTGACTCTAAGGGACGAGTCGATACTTACATTTTGTGGGCTTGAAGTTGCTAATGCTTAGATTAAATGAAAAATAAATTTCTAAGTATTTTTGAGCGATTTTGTCGAGCATTGCGTTTCAAATTTATTTTCTTTATTTAAAATTCGAAGCGTGACAATGGGCAGGTTGAGTCTTACTCTTTGCTTCATGAGGTCGGCCAGCTTTGCACTTCAGAACCAAATCTTCTACACTCTCAGCATTGGTACCAAACCAAGGCTACCAGCATCCATAACCTGCTTCCCCACATTCAAGCTCAGCCAATGTTTATTCGAGGACAGCAAGGCTAACACATTTTGGTTCGTCGAATAGAGTTTTAATCTTTAATTTAAATCATTCATCTATCAATCTTGAACTAGTCAGCAATATAACGTATGTTTCATGATATTTATTAGAGTACCATTATGAAGAACTACTTGATCAATTTCTCGACAAATGGTCAGGTAATAACCAAGTGAGAAACTAAAACCTCTTTAGTTTTTATTCCATTTATGGGTCATCAGATTACATTTTATCAGTACTATCTACACCAAATATGAAAAACCCTAAGCGTGCTCCTTAGCCGAGCCTCCAAGCTTGTCAAGCAGCCATTGACTGTGCCTTGCGCACCAACCCGCAGCCGTCTCGCGTCCTTTCTCCTCCTCTCCTTCATCTTTGTTTCTCAAATGGCTTCTCTTGAGGAAGTTACTGCAAGCTTCCAAGCGTCTCTTGCCTTGCAGGAGATGATGTGGTTGATATCACGATGCTATCACGTGGGAAAACTAGGAGAAATTCTCAAGCTTACTTATTGGGAAGATCCCTCTCTCCAAAGCCTGTGGAAATCAATGACCTTCGTCGTCACTTTCGTAGGATTTGGGTGTTGGAAAAAAACTTCAAAATTCAGGAGAGATCAAACTCCATTTTTCTCTTCTCTTTTGATCACTGTGGCGACTTGCGCAAGGTGATTAGAGGAAGGCCTTGGAATTATGCTCGAGCTCCAATGGTGTTGATGGAATATGATGGTGTGACACTAACTGAAAAGATCCCTCTGAATCTACTTTACTATTAGGTACGTATCACTCATATCCCTCCTGCTTATGAGAAAAAAGAAACTATCATGGATATTGCTATTGTGGCTGGCCATCCCCTTGAATTGGATGGAAAACTCTTTAACAACAAAGGAGAAATTAGGGTTAGGGTTAGCCATAATATCCTAAAACCAATTTTTTTGGAGAAAAAGCTGAAAATTGATGATGGAGTTGAAGAGGTGATTCACTACCACTTTGATAACCTTTTTGGATGTTGTGAGGACTACTTGTTGGTCTTCCATCCTACAAGTTCGTGTACTGCTGCAAGAAAAAATAAAAACAAGACTGTGGTGCAAACTTATGTACCAAAGATTGATTTTCTGAATAAGAATTTTCTGGTTGATGGTCTGCCATTTACTTTTAAATCCTCTATTCCAACTGCTGTTACTGTATCACCTTTTGTGAATCTGAAAGACACAGGGGTTTGTAAGGCTAAAAGATCTATTATGCTTTGAGAGCCTGACACAAGAAAGGATAACAGTTTAGCTATTGTGCCTATTGAAGAGCAAATGCCGAGCAAAAGGGGTAGACACACTCCTACCCCTTCACCTCAAAAAGTCCAAACCCCTGTTTTGATTGATGAAAATAGAGGACAAGTAGCTCAACCAAAGAAGCTCAAGATGCTTGAATTCACCACCAAATTTACTGCAAAGTCTTTGGGACTTCAAGAAACTCCAGGCGGTTTAATGGTGCCAATGGGAGCTACAGAGACAAAGAAGAAAAAGGGGCGTCCTCTTGGACCCAGAAATAAAAATCCTCCAAAGACCAAAAATAACAAGAAACCTGCTTCTCCATTGTGTCTCACTGATGCTCCATGTTCCTCTAGCCCTTCAGGTAAGGACAAGGGGAAAGAGATTGAGTAAGTTGGAGTTGGTCTTTAGCTTGCACAGTAAACTCTGCTATGTTTTTGTACTAAATATTTGAACCTCCTGCCGTACCACAATTGCGTGCATTGGCAAAGAGTGGCTCAAGTCAAACGTATTTTTTGTAAGCCTAGTTGCATGTTTAGGTTTTCGCAAGCTCTTTGAATAATTGAGCAAGATTTGTAACAGTTAATGGTACCGAGAGTCCGCATGGACTGTTTGTATGTTCTTGTCGTTTTTTCAATGGAATTTTATTTGAACTCAAAAAAAAAAGATTACATTTTATAATCTTTTTCCATCGATTGGGATCGAAGCCCTGATTCATTTTCATATACTAAAAGATACTGTTAAATGGATGTTTTTTTTTTTTTTTTTAATATGGTTTAAAGGTCAATTTCAAAACCCAAAGAAATTCACTTTTCTAAATTTGCTAATTTTCATTATTCTAAATTTGGTTTAATCAGTATTGAGGCTATTATTCAACACACACAAAAAAACGTCAAGCCGAGTATCATTTAGTTTAGGAACAATTCTTAGGTTCACCCCTAGGGTGAATGAGTATATTCTATCCCATTATCAATTAATATACTTTTATTTAATAAATTTAAGTGGAACTAATGGCATAAATTTTTCCTTTAAGTGGGATATCATAATTTCGATTCACAGAAAACTAGTTAAGTTATTGTAATTAAGAGATGCTGCTAGCTCAACAACAATTCTCAATCTAGCCGGTCCAGCTCAACAACTGACACAGTTGTTGGTGATATAATAAAATAAAACTAAAAAAATAAAACCAAGAAGAAAGGGAAAGAATTAAGAATTGTATCCCTGACCGGACGTGTTTGATTTGGTTTGAAATGGGGGAATCAAATTCCTTCTCAATGGGAACCACCACAACATGAATGAGAACGAAGAGGAATTGAGGACACTGCTTTGCTTCATAGGCATCCAAACTAGATAACGAGATATGAGTCATGACACAGTCACCTGTGGGGCTTATAACGTAGAGCAGCAGTTCTCAGACTACACAGAAAGCAAGTAGCTAAGCCATGCTTGAGCCAATAATAATTGATCTTTCTCATTCCAAACTGGTCCCCTTTTGCAGCCTCCTTAAAAGCGTTATAACTTATATCCGCAAAAATAAGATAATATCCCAGTAGCAAGGGACCTAGCAAATCCTGTCATTAGTAATATCACTTTCAGTCCTGACCTGAAGTTGTCTACATTGCTGTGCAAATCCTGTCATAAATAATACCACTTTCAGTCCTGAAGTTGTCTACATTGTTGTGCAGTATTGAAATTTCAGAGTCCGCAGCCTGTCATTATATTGGCTTATTGAATGAAACAGATTGCAAACAATTTACAAATTACGTACAATTAATGGTTCTTGGTGGAGCACTGTAGAGTTTCCCAACTTTCATGTCATAGTCTTACCTTCAAATATCTTTACACAAACTTCCAATTCTACACTACTTTCCTTTTTCCCTATGTATCGCCCATCTTTTCTACATCCACACAAACCACATTTCCGCGAAGCCACTTGATCACTAGCTAAACAACGCTACCATTGAGCTCCGGTATGACGAGTTTTTGGTGGAAAATTCTTATATATACGGCGGTGCAAGTCCACATACAACAAGTGAACAAACATGCAATCTCAGCCGTCCATATGTGAGGTTAGTTATTTATCACTCAAAACCGTTCAATCTCAACTGTACATAAAGTTACACATCATATATCTAAGACATTCTGAGAAACCATCGATTTATTACAAATCTGAGAGAGCCATAAATTCATAACCATTGCAACATTTAGTATATGTATGGAAATTGAAATTGGAAATGAAAATGAAACTGACTAATTGCCAACCACTTAAAAACGGATTGAAATTGAAAATGAAACTGACTAATTGCCAACCACTTAAAAACAAAGCAGAAATCCAAACTGCAATGATTAATGTTGCTCCAATTTCTTTGTTTCATCGAGTAAATGAGAAGCAAAGCAAAGAAAAGGCATGTGATGGTTGCCGCCATTTTGTCTAGCTTCTGATTTACTCATGATATTATCAGTAATGGGCAGTAGGGGATCCCATCCATCATCCATGCTCATAAATTACGTTATCGCCTCATGCACGACATGCACTACCGACATAGACACAATCGGAAAAATCCAACAGCGAGATTAAAATAAGAATAAGGATTACAATCTCAAATATGGTCAATTTTTAAACTTTTGCATAAACAATTTTTTTTTCTAATTCAATTCCACTCCGTTAATTATACCATTATTCATTTTTTAAAAATATAATCTTTTTGAACTCTCTCCGTCCCATCAAAAGAAACAACTTTGCCCCCATCGTACCTAAACCCAAACTGCCATTCGACTTGGCCACCAGAGTCATCGTCCCCACGCCACCCTCCTCCATCGTCCCCAACTACTCCTCCAGCGCTAGCATTGACAGCCCTTTTCCACCGCGTAAAAATGATTTTGGAACTCCGGGTCGCTGACCTCTGTCCTGGCCGAGTACGACACCAACTAGCTGTAATTGGAATCCAATCCGCTATATGTCCCGCGAACAGAGAGAAAAGTCTGACTTTGTGGTTTTTTTTTTTCAAGGAGCTAGTCGTTGTGGTTGGGTGCTTGAGCAAATTGGAAAAAAAAGAAGAAAAAAACAAAAAGATGAAATGACCAATATATCCATTAAAATATGCCATGTGATATAAGTGTTAACAGATTTATTGATGATGTGTACTTGCAGTGCACGGGTATAAAAACGTAAGATATTGAAGTTTATAATGATCTTTTGTTCAGGTATTGTTTTGAACATTTTTGCTTGGTATCTACAAGGGCGTAGCTACATACGGATTCTGTTGGGATACAGTTCACCCTAAAATTTGAAAAAACATTAATTTGTAGCTGTTGTAGAGAAACTGAATTTGAGAGGAATTTGCTGTGTATTCTCATTGATAATAGGGGCCTCTTTATATAGAGGATTACAATGCATAGAATTTCAATCATACAAGGAAAGTAATTCTACATTAAATAGGATTCTAGATCCTTCTAATTAAATCCTATTACCACTAGGTCAAGTAACCTAGAGTTTGGGCTAAACACAAATTAGGTTTTCCTTGAACACTCCCCCTTGTGTTGCCCAAACGCGGTGCTTTTCTCGTTGCCTCATTAAAAACTTTGCCGAGTAACAAAAACCCAGTGGGACAAAAATAACCTCGGTCGAAGGGGAAAAAGAGCACAACACACCCTTCACGTTTTGAGGTGAACATGTAGACATCTCCCCCTGATGTCTGCGCCTCCCCCTGATGACTATGATCATGGGAGTTCAGATAATTTCTGCAAGCCAATTCTTGCCACATGTTTCTCGAACGTGGATTTGGGCAATGACTTAGTAAACAAGTCTGCCTCACTGTCCTCAGATTGAATCTAGTTCACTTTGATCTCGAGGAGTGTCTGTTGTTGCTGATTATGCTTGGTGTTATCGCTTTTGATGTAGCCTTGCCTCATTTGTTCAAAACAAGTAGCATTATCCTAAATGCTCGTAGGCTCATTTGTGGTAGACTTCAAACCACAATTGTTCGAACATGCGAAATTATGGATCCAATACATTTACGAACCACTTCGTGAAGAGCAATGATCTCTGCATTGTTCGAAGATATAGCGACTAGAGTCTATTAAGTAGACCTCCAAGATGTCACGGTCTTTTCCCATGGTGAACATTTAACCGGATTGGGAATGACCATTGTGTGGGTCAAAGAGATACTCAACATCAGCAAAACCTTCCGAAACACATGTCATTTTGGGATGGGGATAGAGAACGCAGGCCAGCGTTGGCGGCATTTCTGGTGTGTGATGGGTCCGAATCCATCCTCTCTTTGTAGGGATAGAACAAGCCCATATCATTCATACATCTCAAGTATCGAAAGATATCTTTTACACCAATCCAATGGCGTGGCGTTGGCGCAGAGTTATATCTAGCTAACAAGTTCACAACATATGAGATGTCCGGTCTTGTGCATTGGGATAAGTACAATAATGCGCCTATTGTACTAGGTAAAGCTCTTCTGCCTCTAGCACATCTTCGTCATCATCCTTTCGACGAAGAAGATCCTTTTCAGGATCAAGACTACGGACGATCATGGGGGTGCTTGAAGGCTTGACCTTGTCAAAATGCCTAAGCATCTATCGACACGATGCTCAAGTTCCAAACCGAGACATAATCGTGTTCTCCCAAAATCCTTCATCTCAAACTAGGATTTCAAGTGTTCAGCGGTTTCCCTTAACTCTTTAAGGGCTTCTAATGAAGATCATGTCCAACATGAACCGCGATAGAATCCGAAACTTGTTATAGAAACGCGTGGGCATATCCCTTCCCAATCAAGTAGTCACTTTAGTGAGCGTTTCAACCCTATTGTAAATGCGCTCCGTGGTCTAGAACCTCTTGACTTGGGTAAATGAAGTTCGCCATGAACCTTCATGTATATTCCGTATCTAGATCCCTATAGAGATACGTAGTGACCACATTTGTAAGCTGCATGTTCAGTTATTTGGAAACTACCAAACTGACAAGGTAGTGGAGTGCAATGACATCCATTACGAGAGAATATGTCTCATCTTAGTCAATTCCAGGGCGTTTTGTGAGAAGCCTTGCGCCATAAGGCGAGATTACCATCTCTTTTTCTCACTACGATTTCTAACGAAGACCCATTAGTCAACATGTTTTATATTAGGAGGTGTTGGCATCTCTAGCTCGAAAACCTTCCTCTTCGTTAGAGAATCCATCTTAACCTGGATCGCATCTTTCCATTTAGGCCAAATTTCTCTACGTTGGCGTTCATTCATCAACGGAGCGTGGTTCGATATCATCGAACTCAACAAACTCATGCGCATGCGCAACTACATCATCATTATGATGGAGTTTCTATCCCACGCCTCATGTACACTAGTGTAAGTTTCATAGAGCTCTTTATTCTCAGGAATAGGTTCTGACGTTGAGGCGTCCCCCAACGATAACCATAACCCGGAAGATTCTCATGAGACGGATTTTGAGTCTTGATGATCAAAGGATTGGAATGTGCCAAAGTA
This sequence comes from Rosa chinensis, assembly GCF_002994745.2. Classification (NCBI taxonomy): domain Eukaryota; kingdom Viridiplantae; phylum Streptophyta; class Magnoliopsida; order Rosales; family Rosaceae; genus Rosa; species Rosa chinensis. Next base: position 48,447,540 of record NC_037094.1, on the reverse strand, counting down.
TCCTTCGAACCCATGGGCCTCCCACGCATCCTAGCTGGGGCCATGGCCTGTAACGCCAGAGTGCCACTCTCTTTGGCGTTGGCGCCATACCCACCTCCGTGTGCGGTGGCGCTACGTCCTCTCGTAGGGACGTCCTTCCTTGCAGGTTTGTTTGCAGCATATTTGTGTGATCTCGTCACTTTAACAGGGATCGAGATGAGACATAGTGGGGACAGACCACGACAATTCCTGTCGTTCCTGTTGAACATCTGTGTTCTTATCTCCCCCGAACGACAGGAAGACTGTCTCATCAAAGTGATAACCCGCAAATCTAGCGGTAAAGAGATCGTCTGGCAAGGGCATTAAGAGGCGGACGATTGTTGGAGTCCCAAATCCAACGTAGTTGCCCATTCGTCTGTAAGGACCCATCATAGAGCGCTGTGGCGGCGCAATTGGCACAAAAATGGCTCACTCAAATGTGCGTAAGTACAAAAGACGTGTACCCAGTCACTAGTTGTAACACAGAGGTACATGGAGTGGCATTAAGTCGTAGACGAATTAGCATAGCTGCATGCGATATTGTATCACCCCAAGCGGATGTAAGAAGATTGGTGCTCATTACCAATGTTCGGACTACCATCATAGTCGTTTCCGCGAGACCAATTGGGTGTGTACATGGGAATGTGATGTCCAACATCAAGCCCATTGCAATATCCATCGAAAGTCTTGCGATGTAAACTCTCTAGCATAGTCAAATCCAATTGACTAAATAGGATGATTCTGGGAGTGAGCCCGTTGTTGTATGATATGTGCTAGGAGTGTAGCATAAGCAGCATTACAAGTGGACAATGGCACAACACGTGACCAGTGTGTTTGCGTGTCAACCAACATCATGAGATATTTAAACGTCCGCAAGTTGGTTGAATCAATCCACAAAATCCCTACGGATTCTTTGTAAGAACAGAATGAGTAATGTCATATCCTTTGCATAGGACGATCTTAGTCCTAATTTCCCTAAGGAACATGCTTTAGTAAAACGAGCGAGAGGCTTTAGAAGCAACCAATGAGAATTTTGGTTAGGCCTGAGCGTCTGAAACACTATTTTGAAGCAAGTTGGTGATTGCAGCATCACCTAGGGCGCCATCACCATGATGGACGCCATCCATGGAGTCATGGATAGGGACTATGCCATCCCTAGGCTGGTGGTGGACGGAGGCGGTGCCCTAGGCAGCAGCGTCGGTCACACTTAGTCTAGAAATCAACTTGTGATTCATGCTTCGTTTCGCTCGAAAGAAATGATGTCCATGTGAAGTCTTTTGTAGATGGATCATCATATCATGACCAGGATGATCTATCCTGTCGTGACAAAGCCAATATGTGTCTAAATCCAAGAGATCTTCTCTCATAGCTTTATTGGATTTAATAGCTCGAATAGTGACATAAAGTCCACTAGAGAGACACATAAACTTCTCTAAGATGCGTCTTTGTTCGCAATCATTAGAGGTAATGCAAAGGAACTCATTTCCGTTCTCTACATGCATTTTTGCATGGAATTCGTTGGCTATTCATAGGGTACTATTTGTCCTAAGAGCGTAGAGAGTTTCTGTGACAACTGTAATCAAGGTGCCATTTGGCAAGTGGAACTTGGGCTATTCCATGTCCTTGAATTAATACTGATGGCCCAGCCATCGTAGTCACAAAGTCATATGCTCAGAATCAAAATTGAGTCATAATGAAAAGAACTCGAAATTTTATTCATAAGCCAACTTTATACATCATTGTTTCTATGATCAAAGAAAATCTAATCCAATAAAAAGTAATATGGCAATCGCCTACATCTCTTGGAAAATAAAAAGACTTAATCAAAATCGCCAATTTCTGGGTCTTGATCCTTGTAGTCTTCCACCCTTAGATCTAGATCACCATCTTGATCTTCTTGTGCCATGTAATTTGCTTCCCTTGCTTCACGATACGTCTTGTATGCGTTTGCAACATTCTGGGGTGCAGTACATGTTTTGGCCCAATGTTCAGTTGATCCACATCGAAAACAAACATCATTATGGTCAGGCTCCCTTGATTGAGGCGCCATTGGGGCGCGATTTGGACGACCTATCCTCTTGGTGGCGTTGCCACCATGGTCGGAGGCTCCGCCTCTCTCTCTCTTCTTGACCTCCACGGTTTCGTGCACACCTCTCTTGGCGATTTCCTTCCTCTTTAGGGCGAACATATGGACCAGAATGTCCAGAATTGTCCTTATCCTTAGGGTTTCGCTCCTTGCGTCCTCCATTGGGGGCGCGACTATAGTTAGACTCCGGAATAGGCTTAGTTCCCATGGGTCTAGCATTATATTTCTTCACAAGAATATTGTCGTGCTTTTCAGCTACGTTCATGGCGCCAATGAGCTCATGAAACCTTGTGATACGTCCCGCATTTACATCAATCCGATAATTCTTTGAAATCATCAGTGCAGAGACGGGGAAGGTAGAGAGAGTCTTCTCGATCAACATCGTATCAGTTATGGCTTGGCCACAAAACTCCATCAGAGACTTGATACGAAGAGCTTCCGAGTTATAATCAAGCACAGACTTGAAATCACAAAAGCGGAGGCTATGCCATCGCACTTCTAAATCAGGAAGCAGGGAGTCACGAACGTTGCCAAATCGCTGCTCAAGTTCTACTCATAGCTTTCTTGGGTCTTCCTCATTGAGGTATTCATTTTGGAACGCGTCATTCATGTGCCTTGTCATGAGAATCATGGCTTTAGCTTGTTTTGCTTCGAAAGCAGTAGCTTGCTCAATAGAGAGACGTTCTGACCAGGCTCTTGGATGGCTTCTAGAAGTCCATCAGCCTTAAGATGTTGACGCACATCTCGGAGCCACCTATGGTATCCTGCGCCAGTTGTTTCATGTGGAACGAAGTTCAACTTGTTCAGGTTACTCATCCTGAAAAACAACACAAGATTAGGGTTAGTTTCGGAGCGAAAAGGCTACCACGAAAAACTATTAAATTTCTGAGCGTAGTCGCTTCCAAGAAATTAGGGATTTTCTGAGCGTAGTCGCTTCCAAGAAAATCCGATTCCAAGAGGGGTTTTGGATAAGATCGAAACAACGATGTATGTGGTCGATCATTTTCTTCTCAACAAACTTTAAGTTTGGAGGACTCTACAAGCTCCAAGCTTGGAATGAGCACGAACCCCGACAATTCGGCTTTTGGTCTCCCTTATAAAGAAGAAAAGGGGGGTAGAAGAAGGGATGTTGGAAGTCCCCGTGAAAGAAGAAGAAATTGAAATAAAACTTCAAAAACGGGAACTTTTAGAAAAGTTTACCTTAAAAGATGGTCGGAAAAGTCATCGCCGGAAGTTACTGTAGCTAACCGGAAAAGTCGCCGGAAAGTGGCCGGAAAAGTGTTTACCGGAGTTGACCGGGGTGCTGACTTGGCAGTCGGAGCTGACGTGGCAGGTCCGTGCTGACGTGGCTTGCTGACTGGAGTTGACGTGGCTTGCTGACTGGACGCCTGCTGGACGCTGACGTGGTAGGAATCTTGGCGGCTTGGCTGCTTGGCTGGCGCACGTGGGCTTCACTGGGCCTGCTGCACGTGGGCTCGACTGTGGGCTGCAGCAGGCGGGCTTGGGCCGCACAGGTTCTTCTTCTTTTTTTTTTTCTTTCTGTCGGTTCAGGTCAGGTGGGCACAGGTGGCCGGTTCAGTTGAATTTTGGCCGGTTCCGGTGGTGAAGTTTCCGGTTTCGGATTTCTGGGTTGGGGTGGCTTCAGGTGGCCGAGTATGGCGGCAGGAGGTGGTGAGGAATGCTTTGAACCGGGCAGGGGGATTTTTGCTACTTCCGGTGGCCGGTTTGGATATTAACCGGCCGGTTCTGTGGGCGGGGCTGCCGGTTCTGGACTCCTGGAGTTGAGATCTTCAAGGTGGGCGACGGTGGTTTCTGGGATTTGAAGGCTATGAATTTAGGGGTTCAGGGTTAGGGCTTCGTGCTGATAACGTGTTGTAGAGAAACTGAATTTGAGAGGAATTTGCTGTGTATTCTCATTGATAATAGGGGCCTCTTTATATAGAGGATTACAATGCATAGAATCTCAATCATACAAGGAAAGTAATTCTACATTGAATAGGATTCTAGATCTTTCTAATTAAATCCTATTACCAATAGGTCAAGTAACCTAGAGTTTGGGCTAAACACAAATTAGGTTCCTTGAATAGTAGCTTAATTTTAGTTTAAAAAATTATATGTTAAAAAGTAGTACATCTCAAATTTCTAAACTTAGCCCGTATTTTTATATGTATATTTTTTTTGTTAGATATATGTTATTTCTTTTACGAAACGAGTTGATCATTTATGAGTTCGATGTACCTCATCATGATGTGCTAAATAATGTGACTACTATTTCTGAGATATTAAGGATTTTTTGAAACAAAAAGATCGCAGAGATATCAAATGATTGATCAGTTGATTCATCTTGTTTTGACTTTGTCAGTTTCTACAGCTACTATATAAAAGAGCATTTTCAGCTATGGAACATACCAAAATAACATTGTGCAACAAGATGGAGAATGACTTTTTGGCCAATAACATGATTGTCTACACTAAAAAATATTTGGCCAAGAATTATGATACAGATTCCATAATTAAAGAGTTCACTTCTAGTCAAGAGCCCATTGTACAATTTGAGTAGGTATATTCTTTCGTCTTAGAGTATTATCGAATTTCTATCAAACGTTATAATGTTGATATTTTTTATTAGTTATTTGATTATTTGATATGTGTTTAATTTATGATGTGGTATAATGTAAGAAAAGAATAAAACATATTACTTGTAAAACTTAAAAAACAAAAAAAAATTAGCAAATTTTTATTTTTTAGTTCACTCTATTTTGAAATCATAGCTCTGCAATTGGGTATTTAAATTTGACTAAGATAAAAGAACTTTATTTGTATGTATCTTGCCTAGGGATGTTACTTGGTCGGTTCTAATCGGTTATAGGTATTACCAACTTCAAAACCAAAGTTTTCGGTTTCAAAATTGAGCTACCAATTACCAACTAAAAGTTTTGGTTTTGGATAAATTTTAGTTTAGTACCCTGAGGTTTAGGGGTAACATCATGTCAGTCCCTGCTCTTTCAATTTGATCAGCAACACCCCTGTGCTTTCAATTTTAATCAACCGTGTCCAATTTCATTTGTTCCATCCAATTTGAACGTTAAATGCTGACCTGGCAGAGACAAACTCAGCTAGTGGGCCCAGAGAAAGGGGCAAATTTGACATTTCACTTAATTTCCACATTTAAAAAAAAAAAAAAAAAAAAATCCTCTTGTTCTTCTCTTCCTCTTATCCTCCTCTCCCCGCAACTATCTCCGGTGCCCAGCAAATTCAGATGAAGATAAAGGGAATGTTGAGGTGGCCTCCGCCAGCTTCTGGCTCCGAATTTCCATACAAGAAACCCAATTCACCTGCAAATTAACCAAAAAACCCAAATCTGAAACAAACTCAAATCACCACTTACTTGCATACAATGCAAGCAACCAATCTGTCCTAATTGTATTCTGATACCAACCACTATTCGCAACTCTAGAATCATAACACAACTGACCATCAATCCTCAACAAGTTTGTATCCAATAGCAAATTTGTACGTCATTCATACCTTAGCCGATTAAATATCGAAAATGATCATATAGCTCCCTCTCCTCCAAACTCCAATTTTTTCAGAACTCAACAATTCAAACTCCAATACTAACTGACCAACTACTCCTCCAAATCTCCAAGATGCCAAATTTAACAGAGAACAAGGGATGATAATTTACCTAAGATAATCTGGAAATCTGTCAGCCATTCACGGCATAGCTGCGGCGTCTCGGGTCAAAATCAGAGGTTAATTGATTCCAGAGGGTTTTGGTGGAGAACGAAGCTTTGGTTGCATCCATGGTGGTCGTGCAACTCGGATGTGGCAGGAGACGGCGAATCAGTCCTACCAAGAACCCAGATTTCGGTGAAGGTGCGAATGACGTCGTCCGGCTTCAGGTTGGCAGCGAGGCTTCTCAGTTTTCATCTCTGGCGAAGTCTGAGTCAAATGGTTATGGCAGTGTGTTGAAGGAGTTGCCGGAATTGGAGGAAGCAAGATGGCAAGGACTGGTGGCTGTGTACGGTGGCTGGGCTCGTTCCAATCATCGATTCTATTTGGGTTTGGGTCGGGTTTGTGCTGTGGTTCGAGTAGTGGTGGCGGTGTTAAGAATCGGTGGCTGGATGCTATGATTTCCAGCGGTGGCAGTGTGTGGGTGAGAGAGAGAGAGGGTTGTGCGGCCCAGAGAGAGGGAGGAGAGAAAAAGAGAATGAAAGGGAAACAATCGGAGATGAGAGAGAGGAGGAGAAAAGAAGAAAATTTATTGAAATGACATTTTTACCCCCTAAAGTGGGTCCCTCAGTCAAACTTAACATTTCAATTAGACGGAACAAATAAAATTGGACACGGCTGATTAAAATTGAAAGCACAGGGGTGTTGCTGATCAAATTGAAAGAGCAGGGACTGACATGATGTTACCCCCAAACCTCAGGGTACTAAACTGAAATTTATCCTTCGGTTTTGAATCATGTTTACCATATTCGGTATTTCGGTTTTCGGTATTACCAACTTTAAAACAATTAATTCTTTGTAATATAAATTAGAATGAGCAATAATAAGTTTTTCAATTTTATAGTCATAAACTTTGTATTCATCTACTTATTATAACTTTATTTTGTACATATAACATCAAGTTTGAACCATTTTCAATAAAATTAGGTTATTTAACCATCTTTGACAAGATTACTTAAAGTATATGTACTATTAATGCAGTATATGTAGCAATGTTCATATTTATTTCTTAATATACATGTATATGTATTGAAAATTATAGTATATAAAACTAATATTTAGATAATCGGTAGATTCAATATTTATCACAACCAAACCAACTTTGATAAATAAATACCAAAAAGTCGGTTTATCAAACACAAAATATCGGTTGGTATTCGGTCAATTTGGTAATTACCAAATCAAGTAGCAGCCCTAATATTGCTTGTTAAATTGCTAATTATTAATCTCGGACCGATCTACCCTCCTAGTCTGTACTTTCGGCTAATCTCGCTCAGCGCCGGCCTTTTTTAATAGAATCAATAAATTTCAAATCATAGCGTCGTATATAGACACTCAATAGGTTCAGTGAGTCCATTTTACTTGTAGATTCTAATTGCCGTCCACGCTCGATCAGATCTTGATTTTGAACAATCATATATCCAAAAGCATCATTACTCACTTGACGTGTGTCTCCATCAAATATATAAATATCATATATATTCATTTGTATTTCTACTTTGTATCTTCTTCGAATCATCCATGATTCATAAAGGTCCTATTATCCTCCCAACTTAATTATAACAATTCAAGCAAATTATTCCCCACTACCTTACTATATATATTTAGGACTAATCATCGTGCATGGGATGTATCTCCACGACCAGAAAATCTCAACCACAAATTTGCATTATTATTTAACTTACGTCTCATATAATCTAACAATTAAATGAGTGAATTAATTATTAAAATGTGATAATGTTGTACATACAGTGGAAATTAAGGTGTGGCTTCATGACATATTGACATGTATATATGTATGTACCGTATAATATTAGAGTTTTATTTTATTTTAGGTCGTGCATTATCAACTTTCAAAAATAAAAACAAAGTTAAAAATATTCATGCATGCAGGAATTTTTTTTTTTAATGTAGATCATGTTATCCAAAAATTAATATAATTAGTAGTAGAATCCTTCACTTAATATTTTATATATTATGATCGAGAAATTTTAAATACACATCTCTATTATTTTATATTTCAAATTAAATTTTATAAGTATGTTAAATGACCAAAATAGACATCTATGTATTAGAAGAAGAAAAAAATTGAATCGAGCATTTCTATGTCTCTTTTTCTAAACCCTATACGTTGCAATACATCTTTCTTCTCCGCACTTCATCACCTGAATTTTAACTATGGACATGAATTTGAAGACCTCGTTCAACAATCTTCAGTTGAGATATATATTCTTCATCTTGTATTGAATACAATTCAACGTAATCTCGAGAGCTATCTAATTGAGATCCGCCGTCATTTTGGAGATACGTGGTAGCCAGTAAGTTGTGAGAGTGAGTAGAGTAAGAAAGCAAAGCACTTGTGTTTTTTTTTTCCTATCAGTTTTTAGTTTTCATCTTGCGTAACATATTGAACATGTAGTGCATGAAAATGTAAATTTTGCAGACCATAAAGTTTAAATTTTGAAGGACGTACTTGCAAATGTTCGAAATTTTATATTTTCAAATTCCAATTGATTGATGTCGTAATGGAGTTGGGATAGACCAAAATTTCCAGCAAAAAATAGAAAAAAAATATGTAAAAGAAAATTATGAAATCTCAATATACTAATATATAATAATCATATTAAATAATAATCTTAATATAATCAAATAATATGATATTTCATGGTTTTAGAGATTAAGGATATTTTAGGTCATTTGTGTTTTGTGTCTAGTTTAATATTAGAATGAAAAATTAAATAGGTGGTGCACTGGGTGTGGGGTATGTATTTAAAACTCCTCAAAATCGACCAGAATTTTTAGATGATATGATATTGATTGATTTAGAACAATCATCCAAATAATAATGAGCCTTAATTACGTACCTGAGCAGAAAGCGACAAGACAAATTCAAAGTCACGAGTCATTGTAATTTATCCATAAGATTACCACATATAATACCAGTGTCAAGCACGATTCTAGTTTTATATTGTTTATCAGATTCATTCGCGCGCAATTCATTTTGTTACTATAATTTGTTATATCATTGTGAAAGACACGAAATCTTCTCTCTAGTATCAGGCTTATGTTGGATCGTTTTACCTGGCATCTATTGTATCGATGTCGGCTAGGCTGGCTTCAGTTTTGTCCTTGGCCGGCGACGACACAGTCAACCTTGCCAATGTATGTATAATTGCATATAAATATTTATGCAGGAAAGTTGTATAATATATGAATGCACTCATACACTGAGTAAACTTAATTCAATAAAGTGATAGAATAGTTTAATATAGAAGTAGAGTAGACACAAACTAGTCTATTACTGCATAGAGCTAGTTTACCTTTAAATTGAACTAGTTTACTTAATGTATCAGTATTTTATTATATCATAGACGAACTCTGTTTATATATGCTTAATAATAAAAAATAAAAAAAATCTAAAAATCGGGTGCTTTTAACGCCAAGGAAAATAGGTAAAGAGAAACACATGCAAATGTCTGCCTCATGAATAGCTGTATGACACATTATCGTTTGAAGTAGCTATCTATATTGAGAAACTATCTCTAATGTATTTATTCATCATTTCTGGATCATGGTTATATCTAAGTCAAGGAACTTAATTCTTAGGAGAAAAAATGCCACAAATGAGAAAGACGCGCGATAACTAGTCATTTTCATAGAAGTTGGCCTACAATCATTGAATTTTTAATGAAGCTGCTTCTCGATGATTACAACTAATATTCTTTTACCCAATAACAGACAGAATAATGGGTTGCACATCATCCTTGACCTATTAGAAATAGTTGGCACAAAAAACCCATTACAATACAATGGTGGATGATCCAGTGTGGATTTTACATGCAGTAAAACCAGCAGCTTTTTCCGTTTTTCGTGATGCACGTTCATCAAAGTTTCATTGTGTTCAGAGTCTTGATACAATGTTTCTGAGGTGAATAGTTATTTCCAAGGAAAAACTTGTTAAAAAAGAATTAAGGGTATTCGGCTTGCTTTGGCCTCCTATCTAGCTAGCTTCAAATCTTGTTCAAATAATTTTACCAGTTCAACTAGAGGAGATACACATTGTGATCATTTAAAAAAAAATATATATATTTTGTGATAATTTTTACAGTAAAATTTATTAATTCTTATCCAATTATTGTTTTTACATTTTTCTTTTCTTAAAATCAGCATAATAAATACTCTATTTATTAGGATTATGTAATTATTTCTCTCATTGAATTACTTCTAAAAAAGAAATTTTGATAATAATGCTAGAACTCTAGAAGTAAGTAATGATGACCTCATTTTATTCATGTTCTTAATATTTGATTTACTTTTTTAGCGGCATTTTCTATTTTAAACTCGCTTAGGCTTTTGATTCTCAAATACTTACTAATTAACTAATTTGAATAATTAAAGCAAAGAAGAATATATATATATATATATATATATATATATATATTAATTGAAGGAGGTCAATCAAATTTATATTTCAGCAAGCAGTACCAGAAACGACACACCCCAGAGGGCCGACAGAAAGAGTCATCATTTAGGACATACAAATGACCTATTCTAAGAAACAAAGCCTTGCATTCTCGGGTACACCCACCTTTTAAGGACAATTAAGCACCTTTATTCTAACAAAACCAACTCTCTTATAATAAATGTGACAATCGAGCGGTCTTGTGACCCAAGGGAAAATTAAACATTGCTAGTTGAGGATGCTGCACCTGCATCCCTTACAGTTCTGCCATCTGCACACAGCTCCTCTATATGTTTAATTTCAGGATCCTTACTACTATGGGCTATAGAGACCCAATCCATCCAGCCCCATAACAAAAGAATAATCCCAGAGCGGCGGCCCACAAGCCAGTTTAAGGCCCAAATGGCCCAGCAACTCCAAGCTTTGACTTGAGCAGGGAAAGAAGCTTCCTTGCCACTGCACCAGCCATGAACGCTGCCACCAAAGCCACTGCATTCACCCAAAATGCCCTTCATACTGCCGCAACTAGGACACCCCGCGTTCAAGCAGCCATTACCATCCATTCTGAAGTAAGACAGGATCGATTGCGACTCCGGCAATGGCAAATGAACATTCAGTCCACCGCCATCATCAAATTCACCCCCATACCACCTTCAATAACTGCCATCACCGAAGATCGGAGCATCCAAAGATTGGGTACACAATCCCATCGGTTCGAGCCTTCGATGAAAGAGATCTTGTCGTCAGAGAGTGGTCGAGCCCGCCGCCATATCTCCGACCAACACAGCCTGGGAACCAGCAAGCACCAAGCAGTCCAACCAAACTGATCGACATCCTTCAGGCTCCCATAAACGAAAGCCAGCAATTACCCTATCCCAGACAAAATCCGAGACTCCTCTCACACCTTCAGATAGAACAAAGTCCATCCCTAGAGCCTCTCCACTAACAAAGACCAAGAAGGAGGTCTCAAGAAGCAAAGCCAATCGGACTGACTTCAAAGTAGCCATCAGACTACTACCAGATATAGTAGAAAGGTCGAGCCATCTACCAAAAAAAAAAGAAAAAAGGAATATCGTTATTGTAATGTTTGCTAAACTTGAAAAAAAATGCCAAGAAAGAACATAGTTAAGACTAGGGCTGCACACAGATTGGGTTGGTTCGGTTTTGACTCTAAACCGTCTCTATACTAAAGTGAACGGTTTAAGCATTTTGGACAACCAATCATTAAAAAATATAAGCTTAACCCGATCCAATCCAATCCAATTAAAGATGGTTTGGCTCGGTCGGTTAGGCAGTTTTAACCTATATTATATTAACATACTATTTATGAAAAAAAATTCTAGTAAAATTCAATCTAAATAATAAAAATTATATTAAATAAGTATAATCTAAATTTAAAATACAATAATCGAATCCAAAACTAATATTCAAAAACCAAAATCTAGAATAGATTCAAAGTGATTGAATTATTTGATGGCTTAGCTATAAATACTAGCTTAATAGGGTAGTATTAAAGGTTAGAGAATGAGAGATTGAGATATGTGATATGAGAGGATCAAATTAATTGTAGCGATTATTTATTAGACTTCTAGACCTTTGGGCATTAGATTTGATATGGTAGTATATCATTTGAGAATAAAGTTATAATTAGATATTTAGAACTTACTTATAACAACTGGACAAATGAATATATATATACAGATCCTATCCAGAGCGGAGCTCTGCTTTGAAAATTAACTTGTGAAGTTCGAGTTTTGGGTCACTTTTCGGTCGCATATCCACATCTCGACCGTTCAGTTTTTAGGTACTAGTGTATAGATCGTCTCTGCAAATTTTCAGCCAAAATGATGATCGTTAAGGCATTGATAACTGCCTTAAAGCTAGTACGGTTCAGGTTGACAGATTCAATCCGTCCATTGGTTTAAGCGAGTTAGATACCTTAACGATCATCAATTTGGTTGAAAATTTGCAGAGATGATCTATACACTAGTACCTAAAAACTGAACGGTCGAGATGTGGATATACAACCGAAAAGTGACCCAAAACTCGAACTTCACACGTTAATTCCAAAGCGGAGCTCCGCTCTGGATCAGATCTGTATATATATATATATATATATATATATATATATATATTTATATTTAACACTTTTTCTTATTATATTTCAAACATACCAGTCGGTTCGGGTTCCGCGGTTTAAGTAAAAGAGAAACCAAACCAACCCAATTTATAAATGGTTTGGTTCGGTATTGAACTGGCTTTCAATTTTTAAAGTTAAAAAACCTTAACCAAACCATATTTACCTGTCGGTTTTGACCGGTTTGGCCGGTTTATACCGTGTTTTGCACACCCCTAGTTAAGACATACAATATTTTTTCTCCTTTCTATTGTTTACTGTAACATTTTTATGGCAAAGACTCTAAGTCTCTAATGAAGATCTTTAAAATGAGGACTTTATAAGGACATTCTAATCAACAGTTGTGTGACTCACTTTTTGATTATATAAATATATATATAGCTAGGGCCCTTCTAGTGAGGGATCCTTTTTTTTGGACATTTTAAGGGATTGATTATTCGACCAACTTTGCTATCACTTATGAACATGTCCACCGTTCAGTTGTTAGGTCTATATGAGTAGATCAATTATGCAGATTTTTAGTCAAATTGATCATCTTTAAGACATTCAAAACTGTGATTTACAATTATAACCATGAACGGTTCAGATTTGACAGATTTAGTTTGTCCATTGATTTAATCTAATTTGATACCTTACGGTCACCAATTTGACTGAAAATTTACAAAAGTGATATATTCATTGAATCAAGATGTGATATAATCGAAAAGTGATTCCCATTAGAATAGGAACTGCGAATACATAGGAAATCCTCATTATATATAGAAGCCCACTTTTTGCGCAATTAGGAAGATTGGCCGCAATCTGAGGGGGTTACAATTTATCTCTACTACTTATAGGCGGCCGTCCGTCCTACAGCCGCCCCAAAAAGAAACCGCAGTGTCTTGAATTAGAATCCTACAGCGATGATAGAATCCCCGTAAAAACACCACAGGATCGAGCACCAATGGTTATATACTTATATCCGGTCAAAGTTTTGGCTAATTGATTAAAGTGCGTAGCTCAAACAAAAAAACAAAACAAAAAATCAAAGTGGGTAGCTCCAGTAGACCTACAGATCTCTTTAAACCTGTACCATCAAGTATTGTAGTAAATGTACGAAAATCCTAGCTCAAGTTGTCAAAAGGACGAAGCCAACAGCCAAGTTTGGTAAAAAATCAATGGATGGATTACAGAGGGTCCTACCATTCTACATTTTACTAGTTCACACTTTCAATTCAAGGTTATCATTCCTTTCTTGACTGCTTCTAAGTTCGCAAATAAATGAATTCAGCCGATCGAATTGGAGTATTGGACAGACAAATTCATGAATAAAATGACAAATAATCCATAATACAAAGTCTAAATATCAATATGAAAACATCGAATATTTTTAAAATAATAACCTAACTATTATGCAATATATTTTTTAATACTTTATTTTTAAGAGAATCTGGTGAAATTATTATTATCCATTTATCCCTTAATTACTCCTTTTAGTACTTCGGTCCATCATTCCACTAAAATAGGTATAAAATGATAAATCACATTTTAAATTTTTTTTTTTTTTTTTTTATCAGGAGTGAGATAGCAAGCCGCCTCGGTTTCGCTAGCAAGTTAGTAACACACTCACCCAGTCAGTATTCAGACCGAGGTCCACGAGAGTATCCCAGCAAAACCAGACTAATCTCCTGTCATAGGCGCACGAACCCGAAGGCCCCTCAAACCTACTAGCCACAAACTGGTGGGAGTACTTCGGTATATCATTCCATTAAAATTGGGATAAAATGATAAATCACCCTTTTTGGTTTAATTTTTTTATTAAACTAAATTAAGTTAAGTTGTAAAAAGAATGGAGGTGATATCCATAACCCTTTTGTGTTAATAATTACTAACCAGTAATCATACACCATTTTTTGTTCTAGTTAACACACAAAAGAGTGGGTGATTAGTATTTTTTTTGAAAGGCGTGTGTGATTAATATTTTTAAAGTAAAATGGTGTGAAAATATCATCTCCCAAAAGAATGAGTTGGAATTGAAATCGGTGAATATCCAGATTTACCAATTATCGTCATTGATTAATCTCATTAATTTAAAACAAATATTATCACATTAGTTGACCAAATTAATATAATGGCCAGCACGTAGACATTTTTTATAGAATAATGGACAGAAGTATTAAACAGGTACCATTAGACTCCTTTTTTTTTTTGGTCAAATAGTTCATTCATTAACAAAACAACTACAAATGTAGAAGTAGATGTACTGATGTACATAAGGAAGCAAAGGTCCTAGACCCAGAAGCCCAATAGACAAAAATTTAATTAACCTACATCCAACAGAAAATAACACACCGAGGCCCAAAAGCCCCAAAAAAAAAAAACCCTAGATCTAGAATCACAAAGCACTACCTCCAGGAGACCAGCCGCCATGGCTGCTGCCCTCCAAGTTGCAGAGGGAGTAACATTAGCCAACGCTTCACTTCCGAATGCCAAGGGTTTGTCCACTATCATTCTCCATACCCGAACAGTCTGCAAAAGAAGGATAAAGGTACCAAAAGACATAAGATCGGCCGTCGTGGTGGTGGAGACCATCGAGCAACACAACGCCATTGGTCCGGCAACATCCACAAGCAACGGTAGAGTATCGGTTCGGCAGCTATTCTCAGGTGTAGAGTTAGGTATATAAACCCAGGTCGAGCACAAGTGTGATGTCATAATTGTGGAAAAAGAAGAAGATGGGATAGAGAATGAAAGGGGGAGTTGTGTGAGGATGAGAGAAGTGAAAGTAGAGCTGGACATTTGGAGATGAATTGGGTTAGAGCAAAGAAAAAGATAATAAAATTGAGACATAAAGCCTCAGATTTGACATAAAACTCAGGGAGATTCACCACAAAGGGTGAAGACACACTACAGAGGGTGGAGGAATGGAGGAGGCGCTGTCGACTCTCAAAACTACAGAGAGAGAGAGAGAAAACTCAGAAAAGCCTTGAAAAATTATATATATCAAAAAATATATTTGGTGATAATTCAAGTATCATATGTAGATTATACCCTCTCAAACAACAGTATACAAATATTTACTCGACTGTTTAATTTCGTAATGTCATGTTAGCAGAAAGGTGAATATTCCTTTCTCATTATCAGACAATCACTTATTCACAAACCTCTCATGTGGGGCTAATAGTTTTCATTTCCCATCTCATGGACCGCTGCACTCAAAATTTTCTCACAAGTAAAAATTGTTTTAACTGCATGACTTGCCTTCTTTCCTATTTGACCTGGCTCGGCTAAGCGGGCCGATATATCCGCCGCCGACTCTCATGCGAGACTGAGTCACTGCGCTATTCATTCACAGTAATCACAATCATTTCCAACTCTCTCTCTTTCTTAACATATTCACATGCACGCCCAACTTGCAGAACACCCAATTGATCCAACAGAACAAACCCTGCCTCACCTACACCCATTACAAAATCTCTCTCATCTTTCACGGACTCGTTTAAGCTCTTCAGGAATAAAATTTCAATTATAATAGGACGAGTGCCAGAAAGGAAAGGAAAAGGGAAAAACCCTCCAAATCCAAAGCCCCAATTCCTTTAAAGTAAAAATATATTCTCTCTGCCAAAACCCGCCAAATCCAAAACCCAATACATTAATGGAGCTGAGCTAGCTAGCTTCAACTTGTTTCCCTTTTTTTCCTTCTCAATCAAACTTCCGTATGCTTCACGGGCTGCTAAAAAACAACTGTATCTTAATTTTCGAACTAACCACCATTTCTTGCCAGTTACCACCCAATTCGTTTTAATTACGTCCTTAACGATCTACATTAATGAAAGCCTACGAAATGTATTATATATAGTAGTTAACCCTACGAACTACGAAGCCATTTTCCTTCCTCTTCAAAGTTCAAACTCTCTGAAGGCCACAACTTCAATGGCCTCCTTTTTTTTCTTTTCCTCTGTTCAGAACAGAGTACTTCAAAACAGAGCAGTGCCGAAGGCCTTGCTCTGTTTTACTCTCTGTTACATACTGATGTTATCTTTCTGTATGAGCTCAGTTTCCGGCCAGTCATTTGCCTGCGGTGGAGGTTCCAGCAGCTTCCCGTTCTGCGACAAGTCGTTGGCGGCCGATGCGAGGGTGGCGGACCTCGTGAAGAGGCTGACATTGCAGGAGAAGATTACGTTTCTGGTGAACAGTGCAGGCAGTGTGAGCAGGCTTGGAATTCCCAAGTACGAGTGGTGGTCGGAGGCTTTACACGGTGTGTCGTACGTCGGCCCCGGGACCAAGTTTTCGAATGTCGTCCCCGGAGCTACCAGCTTCCCTCAGCCCATTTTGACCGCAGCGTCGTTCAACAACTCTCTCTACGAAGCCATCGGAAGGGTAAGCATTCTAGTTTTTCATGTTCATGTATTGAGAATTATGATTCAGAAAAGTTATTAGTTTCATTGTTAATGTCACCATTAGAGTCAACCATCGTTTGAGTCATTACTTGTTTGAATTTATTCCTGTGGTGCTTATTCTGATTGCTCAGTGGATGTAGACAGACACAAAGGCAAACATTACAGAATTAACGGACTAGGAAAATACTTGTGGCATTTTTTTACTTGTGGCATTGTTTTAAATATGCAACCACAATATATCCTTATGGAGAAAAACCTTTACAGCTGCTGGACCCAAAGCATGGGTCAGTGCTTTTACCTTTTCATGTTTTGAGTTAGAAGCAAGTAAGAAAGAGACAGAGAGAAATGAGAAGAAGGGTACTGTCATTCATGATTGTACTAATAAGGCAAGTGGATGGAGAACAGTTGTTAGGGGTTGGTTGTTTCAATGAGTGCCATCTTTCTTCTTCTTTTTACTATAAATGATTTGACTTGTGTTTAGGGTTTTGGCCACCGTACCTTGTAGTTTAAGTATAGTTGTTGGAAAGCTAATGTTTTTGGGTCACAGGTTCTTCAAGCACAATGACTTTTAGGGGAATCCAGCTTGCAGAGAAAGAAAACTACAAGAGTTTTAAAGTCTTTATGTTTTGTAGTGAAATACTTGTGGAGTGACTAATACGGGTGAAACTTACTTGAGGTTTATGAGAATTTAAGAAGGTAAATTAATCACTTTTGTATTTACCATATGCAGGTGGTGTCAACTGAGGCCAGAGCAATGTACAATGTGGGATTGGCAGGATTGACATTCTGGTCCCCAAACATTAACATTTTCCGAGACCCGAGATGGGGAAGAGGCCAAGAGACTCCGGGAGAAGACCCATTGCTCACGAGTAACTACGGATCAGGATACGTTAGAGGTCTTCAACAAACCGATAGCGGAGACAAAAATAGGCTTAAAGTTGCAGCATGTTGTAAACATTATACAGCCTATGATTTGGACAATTGGAAAGGAACTGACAGATACCATTTCAATGCAGTGGTAAGTACATCAGTTGGTTCAATGTTCTTGATGTGTCAATTTATTTCAAGCACTAACATCTGACACTGTCATTAGGTAACAAAACAAGACATGGATGATACATTTCAGCCACCATTCAAAAGTTGTGTTCTTGATGGGAATGTTGCTAGTGTCATGTGTTCTTACAACCAGGTTAATGGAATACCTACCTGCGCAGACCCAAACCTTCTTTCTGGGGTTATCCGAGGCGAATGGAAGTTGAATGGGTATGTATGTCTCCTTTCCGGTACATGATTTGTGTATTCGCAATGAGAATCAGTGTTAACTTTACATGGATATTGAATTAATAATGCTGCAGATACATAGTGACTGATTGTGATTCAATAGATGTGTACTACAAGAACCAACACTACACCAAGACACCAGAAGAGGCTGCAGCTAAGGCTATATTAGCAGGTGATTATATTCTATTAGTTGTTCATAATGTAATTGAGCATTGAGATAAATTTCCCTTATATCCCATATATCTTATATCATTTGAGAAACAATCTATCTTAATCATGACTAAACTAATTTTATTTCCCTTCACCTTCGAATTTGAGGGTGGGATTTGCATTGTCTACCTCCAAGGAGCTAATATCGCCTCATCCCTTATTTAATTATTAAAAAAAAAAAAAAAATCATGACTAAACTATTTGCTTCTGGTTTAAATTCACAGGTTTGGATCTAAACTGTGGATCATTCTTAGGACAGTACACAGAAGGAGCAGTGAAAGGAGGACTTGTGACTGAGGCAGCCATTGACAAGGCCATCACAAACAATTTTGGCACATTGATGCGTCTAGGCTTCTTCGATGGTGATCCAAGCAAGCAACCATATGGACATCTTGGTCCAAAGGATGTGTGCACTCCACAGAACCAGGAGCTGGCACGTGAAACAGCGAGACAAGGGATAGTGTTGCTCAAGAACACTCCAGGATCACTGCCTCTGTCTCCCACAGCCATCAAATCCTTGGCAGTTATAGGTCCCAATGGCAATGTCACAAAGACTATGATTGGAAACTACGAAGGTACATGTAATAAAACAATCAAAGGACTAGAATGCATGTCACATTTATTCTGACACTATCTTGGTTGCAAAATTTTGCAGGCACCCCTTGCAAATATACAACTCCTTTGCAAGGCCTAACAGCCGTAGTTCCCACAACATTTGTGGCCGGGTGCGCTGATGTGGCTTGTGGCACTGCCCAGGTAGATGATGCTACCAAGTTAGCAGCCGCAGCAGATGCAACTGTACTTATAGTGGGTGAAAATCAATCAATTGAGACTGAAAGTCATGATAGAATCGACCTCCATCTTCCAGGACAGCAAACTCTCCTAATAACTGAAGTAGCGAAGGCTTCTAAAGGACCTGTTATCCTTGTCATAATGTCTGGAGGAGGGTTCGATATTACCTTTGCGAAAAATGATGCTAAAATTACAAGCATTCTATGGGTTGGTTACCCTGGCGAAGCTGGTGGAGCTGCCATTGCTGACGTGATTTTTGGCTTTTATAATCCAAGTAAGCTATAAGCTCTTATTGAATAAGTGATTTAAATGTGATTTAAACAACTTGAATAAGTCCCTATGTTAATGCACAACATTCCTCATTTATCAAACATCAGAAACTCGTAGATGACTGCTACTATTGCAGGTGGAAGACTACCTATGACGTGGTATCCTCAAGCATATGTAGACAAGGTCCCTATGACAAACATGAATATGAGACCAGATCCTGCGAGTGGTTACCCGGGCAGGACTTACCGGTTTTACACTGGTGACACGGTTTATGAATTTGGATACGGAATAAGCTACTCCACCTTCAATCACCGCCTAGTTCGAGCACCGAAGCAAGTTTCCATTCCCTTAGAGGAGGATCATGTATGCCACTCATCAAGTTGCCAATCACTTGATGTTGTAGAAGAAAGGTGTCAAAATCTAGATTTCGATATCCATTTGGGGGTGAAAAACATGGGCAAAATGAGTGGAAGTCATACAGTCTTATTGTATTCGAGTCCTCCATCTGTGCACAATTCTCCTAAAAAGCACTTGTTGGGATTTGAGAAGGTGTTCCTTAGCTCTCAGGGAGAAGCATTGGTCAAGTTCAATGTGGATGTTTGCAAGCACTTGAGTGTGGTTGATGAGCTAGGAAGTAGGAAAGTTGCTTTGGGAGATCATGTACTACATGTGGGAGACTTGAAACAGACATTGAGTGTGAGGATTTGAAATAAGTCTTCAAGTCCTCTGCTTCGATTGTGATTCTTAAGACAAATGGAAAATTTGAGCTTTAAATAAGTTGAGAGAGTTTGTCAAAGGTTCTCTCTTTGGGCCAAGCGAAGTTGTTCAGAATCAAAAAAGAAGAAGAAATATCATAGAGAAATTCAGATAGTATTCAAAACTTTCTTGTTTGTTTCTTAATTTTCTTTGTTATTGCCTAGCCAAATATTTCAGAAATAACCAAAAATAAATAATAAAAAAACTATAAAAAAGATGTAGAAAGAATTCAAAATTACCTAGCTTAATCCAAAATTGACAGAACTTCCTGGATTACAAGGGTGCAACATGAACACTAAGAATGGAAGAATTCACCACATTCACATGTTGTTTATCAGTTGGTTAATTATAAAACATTATGATGAGTAAACAATCAAAAATTGACAAAACTGTTTGAGGAAATAGGATGCTAGAGAAGATTGTAGAGAGAATGATTGTATCTATTCATTGATAATAGGAGCCTTATATATAAGGATTACATAGTACAAATACTTGAAGTACAAGGATTCCTAATTTAACTTGATTTGGGAATCTAGAATCGTCTCTCCTATTACAACAATATAACTAACCCTAGTTTGATCGGCACACCAATAGTCAATATTCTTCAACACTTTCCCTTGTGCCGCTCAATCTTGGTGATGACGCTTTGATCGTTGCCTTGTTAAAAACTTTGCTCGAGTAATAAAAACCCTGTGGGACAAAAACAACATCGAGGAGGAGAAAAAGAGTACAATACGTCCTTCACTGTTCGAGATCAAACATGTAGACATCATTCCTCCCCCTGATGTCGACATCTCGGATAATTCTCTCAATCCGATGCTCTACACATGTTTCTCGAAGATGGATTTAGGTAACGACTTAGTGAATAAGTCTGCTGCATTATCTTCTGATCGGATTTGATTCACTTCAATCTTTAGAAGTGCTTGTTGTTGCTGATTGTAAAAGAACTTAGGCTATATACGCTTGGTGTTGTCGCCTTTGATGAAACCTAACTTCATTTGTTCAATACAAGCTGCATTATCCTCATAAATGCATGTAGGTTCATCCGTGGTAGACTTCAAATCACAAGTTCCTCAAATATGTCTAATTACAAACCTTAGCCATATATTCACGCACAGCTTCATGTAGAGCAATAATCTCTTCATGATTTAAGGAAGTAGCAACAAGGGTCTGTTTTGTAGACCTCCAAGATATCATAGTGCTTCCCATGGTAAAGACATAACCCGTTTGGGAGTGGCTTTTGTGAGGGTAAGAGAGATACCCTGCATCAGCAAAACCCATCAAAACATCACCATAGTTTTGATTTAAGGGAGGAGGGTGAGGCTGGCCATCCTTTGCGGCGATGGCCGCGCTAGCGGCGGCAATGTTGCCTGCCACGGTGGTATGGACCGCGGTTCTATGCCTAATAGGGTCCGATCCCATTCTTCCGTCATTTTTGTAAGGATAAAACAAGCCCATATCAATTGTACCTTTTAAGTAGGTATCTAACTCACTTAAACCAATGGACGAACTGAATCTGCCCACCCTGAAACATACCAGCTTTAAGGCAGTTATCAATGCCTTAACGACTATTAATTTGACTGAAATTTTACCGAGATAATCTATGCATTAGTACCTAAAAACTGAACGGTCGAGATGTGGATATGAGACCGAAAAGTGACCCTAAACTCCAACCTCACATGTTAATTTCAGAGTGAGGCCTCACTTTGGATCTGATATATAGATCCTATCCAAAGTGAGGCCTCACTCTGAAATTAACGTGTGAGGTTGGAGTTTAAGGTCACTTTTCGGTCTCATATCCACATCTTGATCGTTCAGTTTTTAGGTACTATCGAAAGATTGTCTTTACACCAATCCAATGGCGGCGTGTTGGCACAGAACTATTGGATTGGCGTGTTGGCACAGAACTATGTCTAGCTAACAAGTTCACTGCAAATGAGATGTCCGGTCTTGTGTATTGAGCTAAATACAATAATGCGCCTATTGCACTTAGATAGGGCACTTCTGTCTCTAATAACTCTTCGTCCTCATCTTTTGGATGAAACAGATATTTTCCGGACTTAAGACTACGGCCAATCACGGGTTTAGTCACAGGCTTTGCTTTATCTTCATTAAAGCGCCTTAGTAATTTTTGAGTGTATGCTGACTGATGAATCAAAATCCCATCACTACAGTGCTCGAGTTCTAGTCCAAGACAAAACTGTGTTTTCCAAAGATCTTTCATCTCAAATTTGGATTCCAATTAGGTTCATGGCATCAGCATAAACTGCTACCATTGCAAATCCGGAACTTGTCCTTTTAATGAACATGCATGGGCATGTTTCATTGTTGTCATATCCCTTCTCAAGCAAGTAGTCACTTAGACGGTTATACCACATCTGTCCGGATTGTTTTAATCCGTATAGTGAGCGTTTTAACCTTATTGAAAACACGCTCTGTAGTTTAGAGCCACTTGATTTGGGTAATTGAAGTCCATTTGGAACCTTCATAAATATCTTTGAATCTAGATCCCCATAGAGATATGCTGTAACTACATCCATAAACTGCATGTCAAGGTTTTGGGAAACTACCAAACTGACAAGGTAGCGGAACGTTATTACGTCTATTACTGGAGAATATGTCTCCTCGTAGTCGATTCCAGGGCTTTGTGAGAAACCTTGAGCCACAAAGCGGGCCTTATATCTAACAACCTCATTTTTCTCATTACGCTTTCTAACAAAGACCCATTTATGGCAAACAGGTTTTACAGTTGGGGGTGTCAGCGTTATAGGCCTAAATACCTGTCTCTTTGCTAGTGAATCTAATTCAGCCTAGATCACATTTTTCCATTTAGGCCAATCCACTCTTTGTTGACATTCTTCAACAGAGCGAGGTTTGCTATCATCATAGTTTGTAATTCCTTTTGCAACAGAATATGCAAAGGCATCATCAATAGTAATAGAGTTTCTATTCATCGTCTCATGTACACTAGTGTAATTCATGGAAATCTCTCTATTCTATGGAATTGGTTTTAACATTGGAGCATCCCACAATGATGTCTCTTGGACATAACCATAATTTGAAATATTCTCATGAGACAGATTATTTATATCGATGATTAATGGATCATTTTTTGCCAAACTCGCTTTCTTTGTTGAGTGATAATCCATCGAACCTTTGGGCCTCCGGCGCTTCCTGGTAGGAGTTGTGGGCCTAGTCACAACGTCACCATAGGATGGGACGTTGGCGCCATGCTCAGTCTCTCTTGAGGTGGTGTCATGTCCTCTAATTCTAGGGACATCAATCCTTGCAGGCACGTTTGCAATAGGTATGTGTGATCTCGTCACTTTAGCGATATCAGTAAACGTATCAGGCATCAAATCTGCTACGTTCTGAAGATCAAGAATTCTCATCACTTCAATTTCAGACTGTGCGGTTTGGGGATCAAGATGAGATAAAGTGGGGACAGACCACGACAATTCATATTGTTCCTGTTGAACATTTGTGTTCTTATCTCTCCCTAACGATGGGAAGGCTATCTCATCAAAGTGACAATTGACAAATCTAGCGATAAATAAATCACCTGTCAAGGGTTCTAAGTAGCGGATAATAGTTGGAGAGTCATATCCAACAAAAATGCCTAATCGTCATTAAGGACCCATTTTGGTGCGCTGTTGCGGCGCAATAGGCACATAAACTGCACACCTAAATATGCGTAAGTGTGAGACATCAGTCTCATATCTAGTAACCAACTGGGACGCAGAGAATGGCTGAGTGGTAGTGGGTCTTTTACTTACATAAGCATTTGCCAAGTATAATTAGCTATAATGAGTCACGGTCATACCACCGCCAACGGTACCAACAACCATCAATAGTGTGACCTACGGAAACACAGCCAAACAGGCTATCACCTGAGCCCCAGCGCACCCCCAGATCACAGCTGATGCGCCACCATGCGTTGCTCTAAGATCACCTTACTGAAGCATCAGAAGCTAGGAACCGAAGCATTTCAGTCCCACATCGAAAACAAGAAAGAGGTCAGCCTCTTCCCCACCTATAAAAGGTCCACTCCCCTCTCTTCATTAATTACGCATTTACTACTAACAGTTATTCTATCAACACAAATACATTGACTAACTTAGGTATCAGAGAAGAGAAGACCGCTAACCGCGGTCTCACTCTTACGCCCTTTGTATTTCATTTGATAGATAGCGGGAAGAACAAGAATATCACAAGTAACGGTTCATCCCTCGAGCCAATGTTAACCGAGGTTTAGCTACCGCTGAATCTTAGACATTAATATTAGCGCCGTCTGTGGGAACCCTTGAGTAAAAGGCCATCCCACCAAAACAATCACCATGACTAACAGTAGCGGGGAAAACATCGAAGAGCAAGCGGACCAGTCTGTCAACCCCTAAACCACCAACCCAGCGGATAACGTTAACCGCTCCTTATTCAACACTCTAATCAATCCCAGTGTGGAGCCACAGGCCACCCCCCAAATCCAACAAACCCAAGTCTCAGCAGAGGCTCATCCGGGTAGCAGTCGTGGCCCACCGAGCCAGGACCTCGCCGCTATGTATGAGCTAGCATTGGCGGACCTCCACAAGGAAAATAGGGAGCATTGACAAGAGCACAAGGAAAATGCCGAGGCCCAGAAGCAGGTGGCCACCCTGATGTCAAAGTTTGACAAACTGAAGAAGGCGCTGGAGGCAAACGCTAACCCAGCACAGAGCGAGCAATCATAAAGCACCAAGCGTAGCCAACCCAACGCCGAATGATTGGTACCCGCATCAGTAATGCAGATGCAGGTACTGCTGAACCCGTCTGAGCTATTGGGAATGGGTCCTCCACCCCTACCATGATTGATGTTAGAGCAAGAAGTGGAATCATAACCGCACACCAACCGCTCTGCCGCCATGATCCTGCAGGCCGTCAGGCCAGCGCATGAAAAAAGGCCAAAGATGCCACAATACTGCGGCATGTCTGACCCCTTCGTCTATATGGACACCTTCAAGAAGGTCACCAACAATAAGGGATTTGATGATGCCACCCTCTGCCATTTGTTTAGTGAGATGCTAGATAGTGAGCTGGTTCTTCGAATGTTCGCGGGGATCCATAGACTCATTCCATGCACTATCAAACACTTTCTTATCACGATTCATCTTGTTGGCCGCCGTGAGTTGTGCCATTGTATGACGGGAAGGACAAGACGAACTACCGGTATTCTACGCTGGAAGAGGTATGAATGGTGCTGAAACCAGATATACCCCATTGGAATAGCTCGCTTTCGCACTCATCGTCGCCGTCTAGACGCCTCCGCCAGTACTTCCAGGCCCACACAATCCATGTCTTGACAAATCAAACACTAAAGCAGGTTATGCAGAGCCTGGAGCACTAGGGACGCCTCAGCAAGTGGGCCATCGAGCTCAGTGAGTTCGACATTTAATACAAACCACAAACCTCCATGAAAGGCCAAGCGGTAGCTGACTGCATCGCTGAGCTCACTAAGCTTTAGGACAAACCCACCCTCAGGGAAAAGGGCCACACGGCCATGACAACCGCTGAGGAACCAGTACCCAAGCAACTATCAGACTGGAACCTCCATGTGGATGGCTCCACCTGGGCCAAGGCCTGTCGTGCCGACATTATCTTGACTGGGCCAGGGGGACTGAATGTGGAGTACGCGTTGAAATTCAACTTCACAGCCTCAACAACATGGCGGAGTATGAAGCACTCATCGCAGGCTTGCTCGTCTTCATCGACTCAGGCGCTGACACCGTCAACATATTCAACGACTCCCAGTTAGTCGTCAACTAAGTCAATGACAGTTTCCAAGCCAAAGACAAACAGTTAGCGGCATATTTGGGATACTTCAAAACGCTCCTCGGAAAATTCAAGTTCCACACCATCACACAAATCCCCAGAGAAAAGAACGCCAAAGCAGACTCTCTAGCCAGATTAGCAACCGCTCAACCACACTAAAGTCTGTCGGACACAAGGGTGGAGTGCCTTGACAAGCCAAGCATCACCAAAACCTCAACGAAAATCTTCAACATTGAAGTAAACCCCAGTTGGATGGATGAAATAATCGAATACAAGCGCAACGGAACACTACCAACCAACAAGGTCGAGGCACGGCAACTCAAGTAGAGAGAAACCCGCTATAACATCCAAAATGGCAAGCTTTACCACCAAGGGTTTACCCATCCCAACCTCCGCTGTCTGACCCCAGAGGAAGGAAAGGTCGTTATGGCAATGATACACACCAGAGAATATGGAAACCACTCAGGCACCGAGTCTCTAGCCAATCGCACCATGCAGCAAGGCTACTTTTGGCCCATGCTCGGTGAAGACACCAGAAAAGTTTCCAGGTCTTGTCACAAGTGTCAACACTACGATGACCTCCCCCATGCCCCGGCGGAGCCCCTCTCGATAATCATCGGCCCATGGATTCACTCCACTTAGGGCCTAGACCTACTTGGAAAATTACCAACCGCTAAGGGTCAGTTCAAGTACATCATTGTCTCTATAGACTACAACAGCAAGTGGGTAGAAACCGAGCCGCTGATGGCAATCACTACCGCCAAGGTAACCCACTTCCTCTAGAAGAACATCTATTGTCGGTACAGCGTCCCCCATACCATCATCACAGATAACGGAGCACAATTCATCAACAAAGAGATCATATCTTTTACCTTTAATCTGGGCACTAAGATGAGCTTTGCATCTGTCTCTCACCCTCAAACCAAAGGACAGGTTGAGGAGGCAAACAAGATAATCAAGAAACTGCTAAAAAGAAACTCGACGATGCCAAGGGTTTATGGGCGGAGAAGCTACCAGAAGTTCTGTGGGCCATCCGGACAACTCCAACATCCGCTACCGGTGAAACACCGTTTTGTATGATGTTCGGGACTGAGGTCGTCCTACCCATCGAGGTCACCAAACCTACCGCCAGGGTCGAGGGCTACTACTCCGAGAGCAATGGCGAAGGCATCAACCTCGACAAGGATCTCCTCGAGGAAAGGCGCCACAATGCCCATTTGCATAATTTGCAAAAGAAGCAATGAGTATCGCGTTTCTATAACGCCAGAGTCAAAGCCCGGAACCTCCAACTCGGGGACTGGGTTATGAAGGAGGTCATTCCACCGCCAACGGCACTCCGTCCCACTTGGGAAGGACCATACAGAATAGTAGAAGTCGTCAGCCCCTGCACTTTCTACTTCATGGACAAGGATGGCGTTACAACGACCCACCCTTGGAATACTGAACACCTCTGGTATTACTACAAGTAAATGTTATGCCGCTACTCATGAGCATCTTGACTTAGCTAAATTTTTGTACCATATTTAGCTAAGGGAAGCTACCCAACAGGTACCCTCCCTCTTTTGTAAACACTGATCTCTCAGCTATCAATGAAACGAGGAATTATTCAAACCATTGTTCTCCATAGCACAAGTTAACTGGCAACGCTAACAACAGTCAGCGGACATCGTCCGCTACATCGTGCATTTGGAATAATCTTAATTCCTTTAATATTTCGTTGATTAACAAAAGCACAAGTCAAAGTCCTAGCGGTATACAAACATTCAAACAACACCACATATTATCAGCGGAAATCACACGGATAATTTCAACGGAAATGGCATTTCATTATAAATCTAGGATGGGACTCCCCAACCAAAAATAGTCAAATTACATATGAAAAACGCCTCAACGGCAACAACAACAAAATAACAAGCCAAGGTTAAGAAAAGTAGGACAGCATCTTCATGGGTTGTTGCAAGCGCCAGTCTCACCTTCAGCTCTAGCCTGCGTGGTTTGGGCAATCAAGCGACTTGTCTGATCGGACCCCGGAGCAGTAGGACTCGGCATCACCATCGTGCCATCCTCCCGCGTATGGGCGGCCATAAACTCGGCGTGGGAGATGTCTGAGGAAGTGGGCACCAGTGTTCGCTGGGAACCATCCGCCACACGCTAGCCACTCTCACCACTGCCAGACCTCACACCCTCAGGTTGGTTGACCACTGGCTCACTTACAGGCAGTTCCCGCTGGCCAGACGATCCAGTAGGCCGAGGCGCTTTGCTCCAGTCGATGACACCCTTTTGGTTCAACATCTCGAAGTTGGCCGCAGCACCAGCCTTTGGCGCCTCCTTCAGAGTATGCTTAAATGCTAGAGACTACTTGTAGGCCTTAATGGCAGCTGCAATGGCACGAGTTCTCTCAACTCCCAGTTGGGCAACCTCGCCCTCCAGCTTTTTCAGCTTCGCGGTCTTAGCGGCAACCTTACACTGAAGATTCTCAACACGCTGACCCTTGGAACCCACTTGCTCCTGCAGCAGAGCCATATCACGCTCTAGCTGCGCCACCCTGTTGTTCTGCTCCACATCCAGGTTGATGACGACATTAAGCTTTTCCTGCATATCCACCAAGTCATATTCGACATTGGACATGAGGCGCTCGGTGTCCGCCAGTTTCTTGGACGTCTCCTCCAACTCCTTCCGGAGACCTTCAGCTTCCTCCCTCAACTGCTGCTCAGCGGGAGACGACTTCAATGTTGCCAGGAACAGCTCGTGGAGCCCAACAGACAGATGCCCGAAGGCAGAGTTGAACAACGACTGTTGAAGGGCCGTCGGGCGCACCGACCCTCCATCCTGCCGAACCCAAGTAGCTCGCACATGTGGAAGAGAAATTCCCGCTCAGGATCCGTCAGGAACTCGGCGTAAGCAGCAAAGGAGTCCAACCCGCTCGTCGGCACTTCCCCACCATCGGCCACCGTCACAGTCTGAGGACTTTGCTTAGCCCTATTTTGCTGGGGGATCCCAATCGGCACCGAATCCTCCACCTCCTCACCTCTAGCGGGGTCATTTTGCTGCCGTTTCTTCTGCAAGGGACCCTGAGTGGTGCCCACAGTAGCGGCCCTCGGCGGCTGCTATGGCTCCAAGCCCCCAATGGTAACATGCTCATTCGTCGGGACCGCCCTCTCCCTCAGGGGCCTACGCCGTTGGGTAGGCACTCTCTCCTTGGTCTTCTCGGGAGCAGCATTGGCCTTGCTCCCGCCAGCAGACCCACGCTCAGTTCGTGACTCGGGCTGCACGACAGTCTGACCGGTAGCGGTGAGATGGGAATGATGGGGTAATGGCATCACAACCTTAACCTCCGAGTGGCTCAGCGCCTGAGTGTAAGGATCAACGAATGTCTGCTTCGTGTTCAGACCAGCAACATACATGCCCTCAAGGAAGTTCTGCAATTCCGCTCGGTCCATAGCTTTGTCAAAAGCGTCGCTGCTGGCCTTGTTACCGGGAATGGGATCTGAACAAACAAGCAAACAATACAAGTTAGCGTACTACAGGTTGACAAAGGCACAGGTTGGCAAGAGACACTTACCAGGGGCACAAGTTAATTTCAAGTCTACCAACATCTCCCAACCGATAAGCAAACGAAGATCAAGAAGATTGCGATTCTTCCAGCAACCTGTAATCCGAGCTATACGACACCGCTCCTCGAGTGTCAACGTGAACTGCAATCCCGCTGCACAAAGAAGAAAATAGAGACGGGGGGGGGGGGGATATCGTCGGCGCTTGCTCGTTCATGCCCACGTTGAACCCCCAACCCTCGGTCGCAACACATAAAGTCGACCTCCAGGGGGACATGGAGTCTTTCAAGTTCTCAATCGACGGCAGGTCAGATTCACTTGTCCGCTACAACCCTGACACTTCACGTATACAAGCTCGTAAAAATGAAGAACCTCCCCCACTAGAGGTGGCAAACGGGCCGGCCCGGCCCATTTTAAGCGGGCCTAGTCGTGCTTCGTGCCGTGCTTGGGCGGGCCCATTTATTATCGTGCTGGGCTCGTGCCGGCCCATTTACTTAAACATTAAGCCCGGTCCGGCCCATGGCCCGAGCCCATATCGTACCGGGCCGTGCTCGTGCCGGGTCAATAAACGGGCCGTGCTCGTGCCTACCCACTATAAAGCACGATTTAAAATCTTAATTTGAATAAATAAAAATTAATTTTATTTAACTATTTAGAAAATTAAAATAATTTAAGTTCTACAATATTTTTCTTAATCTTAGCTTTTTAAGATTAGTTTTCTAATATTTTTTTTATATTCCACTACAAGAAAATAACGATTGAAAAAAATAACTCAAATATATTGCTTGTAGTATATTATTGTGAGATTAATCTTTATTAATATAATGATAAAGATTTAGTATCATATTATTCTTTTCTTCATTCTATAGTTGTATTATTATGAGATTAGAAAAAATACTTTATGTCAAAACAAGGATATAATGTTTTATTTCACTATTTTGACAATATAAAGAAATAGCATTAGTAGAATTGTCATGAGATTTTAAATAAAGAGGTCTAATATTCAAATCTCATCATTGTGGTTTTTAAATATTTTTAAAAACAAAATGAAATTTTGTCTTTGTAACGGGCCGTGCTGGGCCCACAATATGTCGTGCTCGGGCAATGCCGGGCCCATTACTGGCTCGGGCCGGGCCGGGCCAATGGGCCAATATTCCTAGGCCCAACCCAGCCCGTTATTCTAACGTGCTCGGGTCGTGCCGGGCCATTAAAGGGCTTGGGCCGTGCCGGGCCTCTTTTAAATGTGCCGGGCCCGTGCCGTGCTCGTGCTTAGCAGCCCGTTTGCCACCTCTATCCACCATAGTAGGCCCTTCGCACCTAGACAACCACCAGAAGGAGTTCAACGCCATCAGTAACCTCCACATGTTAGGGCAAATTTTCCCGAAGGCGAGATCAAACTCGCATAGCAGAATCTGAAGGTTGGGTAGTAGTGGAAATGTTACACCTTGGCGGAACCCAACCTCGTGCACAGAAGCATAACCCGCCTTTTCGTCTTTCTTCGATGAACGCAACTTCACCACGCTAGGGAGGCGGAACACCCTCTTTAGCTTAGTGACCGCGGACGGAGGCATCGATCCTCCTGCCTCGTTAATTGGAGTACCATCGCGAAGAACCCAAGCCGATTCTATATCCTCTTCAACGGCGTCATCCCCATGCGCGGAACCACTCGCAGCACTGTGGCTAGCCAGCCTATCCTCACGTTGCTCACGGGTGGCGTTTTCTTCTCTCACCGTTGACGCTTCTGGGCGCCTAGCACCAGCCATGGCTACTTCCCACGGAATAGTTTGAAGCGGTTCAATGTCTAGCGGTTCTGGCAGTGAGGTTCCGGCAGGGGCAGAAGGACGCAACGTGTCAATAAAAATCCTATCGAAACCGCTGAGCGACACGTCAAACCCAGAATCCTCACTACTCGAGATATATATGATGCTAGCCATTACAAACACCCTAAAACCCAAGTCAGTCAGTTCCAAAATGATCTAAACTATCCCTATGTTAGATTTTAACCAAGAACAACCATTCCCAGAAAACCCAGAAAACATCAAAACAAGAACACAGTTTATACACACTCAAAACCCAGATTCGACCATCTTGCAAATCCATAACCATCAACCTTCTGCCACAAACACCTAAACCACTCCCCAAACCCTTCTAGACCCTCAGACACACCACAACATGGCAACAACTACTTCGAATGACAAAACAAAAAAAAAGCATCAAGTGACAGAAACACTCATTTATATGCGTATAATTATATCTAAAACACTATAAATAAGCTAATTCTCAGGTAAATTATTATGTAATTAATCCATTTTTATTTATTTTGTAGTAAATAAGTGAAGTTGTGGATTTCAGAAGGAGTTGCACGAAATTAGAGCAAATTGGAGTATTTCGACAAAAGGACAAAATTGTGGATGGCTTAATTAAGCAATTAAGCTTAATTGAGCTTAATTGGTTAATTAACAATCACACAATGCATGCAGCATGCTAGGAATTATGGGCTGGTGGCCTAAGTTTATATTCAGGCCATTAGTTTCTTGACACGTGGCATTCACTCCCTTTCTTACCAAAGCAATCAGCAAATGTGGTCTTCATCTAATTGACCACCAACCTTGATCTTTTCTGGCTCTCACAAACAGACGGAGACTACTCATATATATATATGACCACATTCTCTTAATGAAGTCAACATGAGGCTTAGATTACCAACCTGAAAATGGGAACTCTGTGTGCTTGGGTATGAGTCGACGAATGTCTTTTTTCTTCCAAACTCGACGCCCTCACTCGACTTTCAGACCATCCTCAACTCTCAGAGAACAAAGCTTGAAGACAAACGATTTAGGTTTTGCAATGCAGAACGTATCGAAACCCCCTTGGTTTCCCTCTCTTTTATGTCAACATCAACCAGATTCAGGCCGTCCGCTAAAAACCAACATCGCAAGAGAATCGTACATGTGCCCCACGATTGCACCCTCTATCCAGATTAATTGAGGCGTCGCCTCGGTTACAAAAATGATATTTACTTGCATTAATGGCGAAGAGACGGGCGTGCTAAGAAGGCATACACCTGTACGCCAACCAAATGCATGACAGCCACGTGTCAGGAGCTGTCAGACGAAGAGTCTATCCGAAGTTATCGTAAAAAAGCAAGCATACCAATCAGCAAGCGAGACAATCTCCGCTAAGCGCAATACCTCAACTTTCATCTTGCAAGCGAGACAGTCTCCGCTAAGCCCAACACCGCTAGCGAAATTTCTCAACTTTCATCTTGCAAGCGAGACAGTCTCCGCTAAGCGCAACACCACTAGCGGAACTTCTCCCTTTTATCTTGCAGTCTCCACTAAGAGCAATACCGCTAGCATAACTTCTCAACTTTCATCTTGCAAGTGCGACAGTCTCCGCTAAGCTCAACACCGCTAGCGGAACTTCTTCCTTTCACCTTGCAAGCGGCAATCTCCTCTCAGCGCAACACCGCTAGCTGAACTTCTCCCTTTCATCTTGCAAGCGAGAAACTCCGCTCAGCACCACCTTGCAGGCAAGGTCCCTGCAACGCATCATACCGCTGACCTTCAGTGGAGGAACTTCCGCCAACGGGGACTCCCGAGGCAATGCCTCATAAATGACAACGACCGCCACGCGGCGTTGCAGTCAAGCCCTGTTCCTTCGGGACAAGTAAGGATACACGTCAACACAGTCTTCGACGGCCCTGATCAGGCACGTTGACCCTCGCCACTCGAGTATCAAAGATTGGGCTCGCTACCCAACACCCGCTGCTCAGCGCAGCTCCCTTTACCAAACAATATAAACAGAGGCCTATCCTAGCCAGGGACTGGGGACTCCCTGGGGGGCATAGCAGGGCCCACCCGAAAGGGTATAAAGCATTTTCTCAGAACAAGTTCATAGTTGACAACGCACTGACGATAATTATGCTTTCGCAATTCTAGGAGAAGTAACGCTTCAAACCGCTAGGCAACTCCCTAACCAGATTGCCCTCCATGACTGGGGACTTGGGGAACTTGTACTTACATAAGTATTTACCAAGCATAATTAGCTATAATGAGCCACGCTCATACCACTGCCAGTGGTACCAACAACCATCAATGGTGTGACCTACAGAAACATAGCCAAACAAGCTATCACCTGAGCCCCAGCTCACCCCCAGATCACCGCTGACGGGCCATGACAAGATCGTCTCGCTGAAGCATCAGAAGTTGGGAACTGAAGCATTTCAATCCCACATCAAAAACAAGGAAGAGGTCAGCCTCTTCCCCACCTATAAAAGGTTCAGCCTTGAATGGCCGGACTTGCATAGGTTTGGCGCCATGAGGCACATGTGCTTCTCTTTGAACAGACTTTCTGTTTTTACTTCTTTGCGTTATGAAAAATTGATGTTCGTGTGAAGTCTTTAATATACGGATCATCATATTACGACCTGGGTGTCCCAGACGGTCTTATCAAAGCCTATATGTGTCGGAATCCCATAATTCATCTCTCATGACATGGTTAGACTCACTGATTTGAATAGTGGTTGCATACAACCCACTAGAACAACACATAAGTTTCTCTAATGCTCATTTATGTCCATAGTCATTAGAGGTGATGCAAAGGAACTCTTGTCCATTCTCACAATGTGTTTCCACATGAAAACCGTTAGCTCTTCTATATTTGAAGCTCAATAGGGTTCTTCCAGCCCTAGAAGCATATGGAGCTTCGGTGACATCAATATTCTTGCCATTTGGCAACATTAGTTGGGCTAGTCCTCTACCATGAATCAATTTTGATGATCCAGCCATTGCAGTCACAGAAGATCGAGTAGGCGATATCCGAAGGAATAATTGCCTATTTCAAAGTATGGTGTGCGTAGTAGCACTATCCACGTGGCATTTTAGCTTTCCGGGAAACATACTGCAAAATAATAAAGTTCAAAATTAAAATATGTCAAAGACATTTAAAAAATAAATCGATACTTTATTAGTAATAGTCAATGATTACATCAAAGTTTGACCGAAATCTAATCCAAAGTAAAAATGAAACTTAGACAAATCGTAGTCACTCAATCCTTTCGGTAACTCCAATTTGGTTGTGACTAGGTAAGGTAAGTCAAGATTTTGGTGGAGCTATGCTCTCTTGTAAAACCGTTCTCTTGGTCAAACCTTTCCTAGACATCACAATTAATTGGATGAGCCTACTGAGAAAGAGTTAAAACAAAACGTCATTTTATTGATTTAAAGGCATAATTGCCATTACATAATTCTTGAAAAAATAAAAGACTATACTAGATAAAATCTATGGCAATTTATCTTCATCGCCAAATTTAAAATCTTCCATAACTTGATGTCTTGATCACCATCGATTAGGTACTCCATAAAATACTATGAAAAGGATGCTCTCTTGATTGAGATATGATTTCTAGGACCAATGGCGTTGGAATAGCATCACCATGTCCAAAAGTGGCGCCATGGTGTCCAACCCTTATACCCTCAACGTCATGATTCCTTTGGTCATGTACTCGCCAACTTTGGCTATTACCTTCTTAAACAGGTTGATCATATAGATCATATCGTCCATGGCGACTTCTTCTAGCCATCGAACAGGGCTCATGGTAGCCATCTTAAGGCCTACCATATTCTCTATTCACAAATTCGTGGTTGTGCCTTTCAACACATGCCATAGCTCCAATTAGCTTATGGAAATTTGTGATCTGTTCTTTGTTGATTAAGATTCGATAGAATTCAGAAAACTTTAATTCATGTACTCAAGCTGGAGTGCTATCTCCATGTGGCGCTTCATCAGGGTAAAGGCCCTGAAATTATCTATCTCAGCATGAGAGTCTTAAGCGTTCCTTCAGAACAGGGCTCTTGGATTGTAGGCAATAAATCAAGGCAATATCCCGTGCCCGCAGAATCCAATGGAGTAAAATCGAGCTCGTTCAAGTTTGACATCCTGAAAAGGGAAAGCAAGAATAGATTAACTTCTGAGTTAAAGCTTCCATGAAAACTAATATTAAGACTTCCGAGCCTTAATGCTACCAAGAAATCGATTTCCATGAATATTTAGATTAGACAGAAACAATGATATTTGAATGGTCAAATTTTGATGCTCACGAACACTCTTAGTCTGTAGCTTATGAACGCTTTTAGTCCGTAATATTTCAATGCTCATGAATGCTCTTAGTTCTTGGCTTACGAACGCTCTTAGCTCGTGGTTTACAAACACTCTTCATTCATATAGCGTGAATCCCACAATTACGCTTTTATAGAATTGAACCCACGTTATAGAAAGGTGGGATGAAAGAGAAAGGAGGTTGCAAGTTGATAGCATAAAATAAGCAGGGATCGTTCAAACCGGGGATTGAGGGTACTTACATGCAACACAGGAAATCAAAGAGACAATTATACAACTTCACATAAAAATACAGGTATATATTGACATATGTTTCGAATTTTATAGGGAGATACAAGTTAGAATTAGTTTAGGAATCCTAGTCCTACTAGAAAACAATTTACAAGTTATAGTCAAATTAGTAATCCATATTACACAAGGAATACTAGTCATACACTAATTAGGAATACAAATACAAGTAGGACACAAACTCTAATTAAAATCCCTGAAGAACGCCAACAAAATCCCTAAAAAACACAAAGCAAGTTCCTAAAAAACACCAAACTAATTCCTACAAAACACCAAGGCATAATTTCGTCCAAAATTAATTCCTAAACACTTATTTATTAATTAACAACATTATTTTCAGATTATATTATGTATTATTTACAGTTTCATGCATACTAAAAATCCTAAATCGATTTACATATGTACAAAAACACATAGTGTAAGAACATGGGGGGTTGTAAAGATTAAAAACGTAAATTTTCAGATTGTAAAAGAAAGATAAAACATTTTATGTTTACATAGGTGGGAAAAGAAGAATCTTTGGAAAATAATTTATCATGAACAATTCAAGATCAATTCATTCATGCATTCCTTAACCTTATTAGTTACCTTGGAACGTTATCAACCAAGAAACAAAGTTAAAAGCAAACAATGTCCCTTATTTTACTTCCCTTCACAACATTGATCAAGCAAAGCACTCAAACAATATATTTCGAAAACATGTTTTACACAATCAAAGCAACCATGCAAACTCAAGTTTCAAATCATTAAGTTCATGTGAAAGTTTAGTTGATAATCATGCAAATCCAAGTACTCAAAGCAAGTCAATTCAATGCACAAACAATTTGATTTCGACTTATGTCCTAAGCCTTTTTTACTTAATTGAATTAGAGTTACAAAGCATAAACCTAATTACTAGCTCCAATTACATGCAATTACTCATTATTTCAAACCAAAGAAAAAACAGCACATAAAAGATTTCAATCAAACAAAATCATATCATCATTCCATAAATTCGGCAACTAACAAGAATCAAGAACACACAAACAAATCAAACATTCAAAAGAACATCACAATTGAATCCAAAAATCAGATTGTACACTCATAGTTTCGGTTTTACACAAACAAAATCAAAAACAGAATTTCTATCTAAAAGAACACTAAACCGTGAAGAATACATGGAAGAGGTGGTATGAAGAACCCTTAGTCATGTACCAAAGATCCAAAGCAGCTCCTTAGCACAGCAACAAGTGAAGATCACAACAAGGAAGGAGGATGGCACATCTAGTAACTTGGAAGATGTGAAAACATGAAACTCAAGAGCACACAAGTGAGGAATCGAAATTGTATAGAAAGTATGGTAACCTCCTTGATGTTAGAAAGATGGTTCTTTATATAATGGAACGTCAAGAGCTCTCCCAAGTCATTCCTACTTGAGTTCTCCTAAGTAGTGTTTATTTGGGTTTTCCTTCTAATTTTCTGATTGGTTGACACATTCTCGGACCAATAAATTAATTCCACATCATCAAAGTTGCATCACCATCTCCAATCCGTGTCCAATATGCATTCCATAAAGTCTTGACGTCAAGAAGTTCCTAGAAGCTTCAAGATTATCACGGCAATGTCCATTCCTTGTCCAATTCGAAGTCCTTTCTCCAAATTGATTCCAAAATCCGAGTTGTACATGTATTGCACGGCACATGACTTGCACATGAGTTTCATGCCACTTCTAGATGCTTCATGAATTTCCAAGACGTTTCCTAGCTTCCACAGGTCTTCTAGTATCACCAGGACTCCATATGTAGTTAGGTTTCCTAGTCAAATACGAACTTCTTTCTAGAGATGCTTCTACACTCTTCCAGAAACTTTATGAGTAATCTTTATCCAACAGGGATTCCTTATCACACTAGGTTTCCTTATCTACGTAGAATTGGGTTTTCTTGTTCAAGTAGAACTCCTAGTGCAAGTCAACTTCAGACTCCTACTCCAACTGGGATTCCTTTTCCTAGTTGAACTGGAAGAACTTCCATTTCTTCATTTTTCTTCATTTCTGTGTCACTTGTGCCTTCCTTAGTCATTTTTAGACTTTGAGACTCCATTTTACCTGTAACACACTAACTAAGTTAAATTGAACAAGTTAAAGGAAATAACTTAACAAAATATAAGGAGTTAAAAATTATAAACGTTGCATTTTATGCTCCTATCACAAGTCCCCAAAAAAAAAAAAAAAAAAAAGTAAATTACTGAAAGCGAGAACTTTAATTGTAAAGACTTACTTGTTAATTGAAGCTTGAGAATACGCGTATGTTGATGTAGGCCTGCGAGGGGAATACGCGTATGTTGATGCAGGCCTGCGAGGGTTGACCGGGCTGCTAGGGATGGCTGGCGGCTGTCGGTGTTGGCCGGAATAAGGAGAAACTAGCCAAAAACTACTTCTGTAGATTTTCCGTAGGAGATTTAGTCGATGTGGAGGCCGGTTCAGTGACTTCTAGACCGGTTCTTGAGGTTCTGCTTTTGCTTCTTGAATCCTGAGATCAAGGAGTAGTTGTTGGAAAAATTTGGTGAAAATCAGAGGTCTGGAAGGTGGTGAATCGGTGAAGAATTTGCTGCGGATGGTTTGGAGCTTCCAGTGGTTGGTTCGGTAGGTTTCCGGCAAGTTCTAGTGGTTCTGCCAATGGTTTAGGGTTTTGGCTATTTGTTTCAGGGTAAGGGTTTCTTGCTGATAACGTTTTGAGGAAATAGGATGCTAGAGAAGATTGTAGAGAGAATGATTATATTTATTCATTGATAATAGGAGCCCTATATATAGGGATTACATAGTATAATTACTTGGAGTACAAGGATTCCTAATCTATCTTTATTCGGAAATTTAGAATCTTCTCTCCTGTTACAACAATAGAACTAATCCTTGTTTGACTGGCACACCAATAGTTAATATTTTTCAACAAAAACCACAATAGTCAAAGCTAAATTACCTGCTTCCATAACACTTACAGACAACTGGTTACATTCCAATAGCAGTTTAGTGGACACTGTCATCAAACTACAGAATCCAATTCTTCGAGAACTTCTCTGCTCATGCATTCAATTGGTTTTACTCCTCTAATCATTCATGACCTTTTTCCTAACCAAACACCTTCCACTACCAACGTGTGAAATAATTGAGAAACTTTTCGTATACTTCATATCAATAAAGCAAGACCAACTTTTCTATTTTTTTTTTTTTGAAGGGTTTTGGAACCTAGCCAAGCTGGAAGGCTTATCCCCACGCCTGACTTATTATATTTGAATGAGAAATATGCATCGAGGAGAACATAGGGCCCTGACCTCTAGAATTAGTACAACAGTAGTACGTCTTGAATAATAACATGCAACTCCTAATGCAGTAACCAATTGAGCAATCACTTTCCAGTTCAATCTCATCCTAACCCTGGTGAATAGCCAGGAGAAAGCCTACCCTATAGGCCTCAGCTTCCATATGAATAGCCAAGAGTGCATGAGAGAAGTAACATGCAATTGCAGCTAGGTACTTACCATGCTTATTTCTGATTACAGCCCCAACACCACCATCTTCGGTTTCACTCTTGAAACTTCCATCTACATTCACTTTGAGCCTCCTACTAGGAGAATTCTACC
Organism: Rosa chinensis; assembly: GCF_002994745.2. Lineage (NCBI taxonomy): Eukaryota > Viridiplantae > Streptophyta > Magnoliopsida > Rosales > Rosaceae > Rosa > Rosa chinensis. The sequence goes on along the minus strand of NC_037094.1, from coordinate 48,408,035 downwards.
AATGGGCCTGCATCCTTTGATTCTTCTTAACCCCTTCCGGATACAAAAGTTGAATTTCTTCTAGAAATTTTAATGTCCAGGCCTCTGTGTTGTATGCATGAATGAAGTAGCCATCTCTCCAAATAACATTCTTCCTTTCAGTCCACAAGGACCATAAGTACATCAACTCTTACCTCCCAAGGCCTTCCCACCCACCCACCTTGGGTTTCAGACATTTCTTCTCAGTCACCAGGCCCAAGCCCAGTTTAGCCTTAACATCCTTCTTTTTCCTGCTCAAAACCAATTTTGACTTTGAGCCAGTCTTTTGTCCTTCCACTCAAGTTCGTAGAAATTGGAGCAATAATTGAAGTCGAAACTGCCTTCGTTAACTAGCTGAACATACAACTCTTGTCACTCTTTCGAACGACAATCTTGCTCCTTGCCATCAAAATCCTTCTTTCTAAAGAGTGCTGACATTTTACTCATTAACCGCGCAGTGTTGCATTCAAAGTCAAGAACTATACCAAACCTAAGTCAGGTTACCTGACCAACCAAATAGTACTATCGACACCAACTAGGAACTTAAGTCAAGAAAACGAATTGATCTCATCAAAGGGTCACTGCCCGCTACTCCACTTGCTCAGGCAACCCAAACTCTCAGTTACACACCACTAGAGAGAGAAGGAACATCTTTATATATTTAATTATTATTTACCTACTTGAACTTTCACCCATTCTTCAGGTTAGTCCCTGAACTTCCAATTTCATCAAGACTACCCCTGTGTCCAACTCTCCTACTGCCGTCCAAAGATTCCGTTTACTGTTGATGTGGCACGAGTCAGCAAGCAAAATACTGAAATTGGCCCTTGTGAACGTTTTCCCTCAAATTAGCATTGATTCCCCAAAAACCCTACCCCCATTACACTCCCCTTAATCCTAAAATCAAAATCGAAACACCCTTGACGACTGAATACTCTCTCCATTACAGACTTCGGGCACCCAAAACTGAACAGCATCATCACAACTCCTCGTTGAGAATATCCAACCCAAAATTTGAGCTTTTGGGTTTGGCCTCAATGGCTGGGACTGATATTGAAGAGTAGGTCCCGCGTACGAAAGAAGAAGGAGATGAAATCCCCGATTATAGTAAGTTCATGAATTGGGGGTTTCGAGCTAGGGTTTATAATTTAGGGTTTTGAAGCTCTTGATTTGGGGGTTTCGAGATTTAGGGGTTTATAATATATGGCTTTTAGCTGAGGATTGAAATCGGGTTTATATAGTGCAGTTAGGTGGTTGGGTTTAGGATTTATTTATTTGATTTTGTCATGTTGTGTTTATTGGTTTTAGGGTTTTGGATTAAAGTACAGAAAATATGCTTGTGGTCCTATTTGGGTAGCTACAATAGGAGTTTTTGTGTTTAATGCTCTACCTTTTTTGGTGAGAATTTTGTTGTGATGTGCATGTGTTCAATTGTTTGGTGTTGTTTATGGAAACAATTGGTGTAGTGCATGTGTATTCATGTAAATTCATTAGGTTATGCTATGAATTCTAACTTCGTTGTTTGACAAGCAGCTCACCCTGACCTATTCACAGTGAAGATGTTTCATGGTGGAATAATAAGGGACAATAAATATGTTGGAGGAAAGTCGAGCTACTACGACAATGTGGACAAGGACAAGATGTCGCTTGTGGAGGTGGATTCTATGGTTAGAGGAGTAGACCCTGCTTATGTTGGGAGAAGGATGAACTACTGGTATAAGTGTCATGCCCCAAATTTTGCATGAAGAAATTCAAATCTGAAACGCGATAACTTAACAAGCATAAGAAAACACTTGGAAACATTTTCATTTAAATTAAGCAATTCAACAAACTGAGCTCACAATGTCAATACTGACTCGTTCTTTAGAATCACATATTACATTACAAACAGTTTACAAATTAAACTGAATAACAATTCAATAAGTAAACACACTCACATACTCTCTACACAGCGGAAGACTAAAACTAAGAGTACCTTTCTATGTCCATGCTACAAAAGGTACACCTCAGCTTCGATGATGATTAAACGATATTCTAAGCTGCAAAATAACCCTTACACCATGGAATAGTGCAGGGGTTGAAACAATAAACCCAGTAAGCTTTTGCAAGCCCGTATGAGTAAACTAAAATAACCACACACTCTCATTTTGACTCAAGGACAATAATCAACATAATAATTAATTTCAAACAATAAATCCTTTTCTTTTAAAGGAACTCATGTCACCACTGTGACAAACCACAAAATTAAAATCTCATCTACGAAACTAACAATTCATTTTTCTTTTAAACTAAATAAACCGGTAATCCCTGCATAGCAAATTAGTTTAGGAGATCACATTAAAATCAATAAATAGAATGAAAATAAATTAAATAAGGAGATCAAACCACTCACACTAAAGCCAAGAAATCACCCTTTTAATTCCATTTAAAATTATTCAACTCAAGATTAATTTACAGTTACCAAAATCAACCCCACAATTCATTCGAAATCAAAGTCCCACATGGACGACAAAAGAAAAGACAACCCAAAACTCTCTTTTATAAATATATACTCACGAGCACGATAACACAAATTATCCCCCAAGCAGTTTATTATACTCAAGAGCACGATAACACAAAGTTATCTCCCAAGCAGTACATTGCACTCAAGAGCACGATAGCCCAAAGTTATCCCCCAAGCAGTGCATTGGCAGACAGACTAGAGCTCTAATTGAATCGTAGCCTGTCACCTCGGCCAAGGTTCAAGCATACGATATAATTGCCTCGATCGCCAATGTGACAAAATGTCCTCAGACCGAAACATTTAAAAGTCCACATGACTCAAATGTTACCAAAACTCAATTACTCTTTCAACATGACAAAATCAACAATCCCATGATATAACGTATTTCCACAAAGAGTAAACGCACAAAACAACATTCTGAATAATTCATAGTTCATACACACATCACAATGTCACACCATCCATATAATTCACGTATATATATATATATATATTTACATATATACGTGGTTATCCACTCAGGAATGCCACTAATACCAATTATATATAGTTCACAATCACAAAACTCGAGAAACTCATTTTCCATACCTTTTAACTGCAGTCCTATTAACCGTAGACGATTGAGTTCATATCGTTTAAAACAAATATTCATTTCCGAAAACGATTCACAATTTATCATTTAATTATGAAATTAAGTAAATTCATTTGTAAATGAACCACATGAGATTTACTCACCTCTAAATTCCCGTTGCATCTTCACAAAATTAGGTAATTTACAGAACGTACTCTGCTAAGCACCTAAGGAAAATATAGCCTCGATTTAGTACTCGAATCACAACAACAATTAAATTGGGGCTAAATACTGGTTACTACCTTGTGGTTTAGGTCCAAAATCAATTCAGTCCCTGGACTTCTAATTTTATCAAAAACATCCCTGCAGTTTTAATTTTGATCTAATAGGTCTAATCTGTTAGTCTTCTGATAATTGAGTCATTTAACTTGTTGACGTGACTCTTATATGGCCTATGTTTTATAATGTGGTGTTGAGGTGGCATGCATAGTCAATTTAGGAGTGGGTCTCACTATTAGAAATCTATCAAATAAAAAGTTTTTCATCAAATAATCCAACTATAAGTTGAACCCATAGCAGAATATTAACGAATTGGACCTATTAGATGAAAATTGAAAGTACAGGGGTGTTTTTGATGAAATTAGAAGTCCAGGGACTGAATTAATTTTGGACCTAAACCATAGGGTAGTAATTAGTATTTAGCCCATTAAATTTCAAATCTCCTAATTCGATCAAAAAATCCGAAAGTGATGCCAATCGAGGCGAAACCTCATCCGAAACCATTCAAAGTCTTCAGAACACTTTTAAGGTCAATATATCAAAACTACAAGTCGATCAGACAGCTGGATCCTCATGGATCGAAAACTGAGACAATTGAAAATGGTAAAAACCCTAACAAATTCATACTAACTCCAAAAATTACATATTATACATCAAAACGCTCGTACCGACGAGTAGAAGATATATAAAACCAGAAACTGCCCCTGACAAGGCCAGAACACAGACAGGTGGCACCACTTTCACCACTGCAAGCCACAATCAAAACCACGTTATTGCAACTGTCCAAAATGTGCACAATGTAGATAGTTGACTATTTTTCGGTGAAAATCGTCCACAACCACCACCATGGATCGAAAGAGGAAGCTCCCACAAGAATAATAAGTTTCGTTTCATGCGTTGCCGTCACCGGAGTTGAGATTTCTGATCGGATCCTACCACTGCCACACTTTGCGTCGTTTGATGGAGTCCACGGTTCATGTTGGAGTGAGTCGCCACCATAGGGAGGAAGAGGACGTCTGGGCGAGTTGGTCTGGGCTGGGTCCACAGCTGTTGGCCGCCGGAATCGGAATCTGGAACCAGATCGGTCGGCTGGATGTGCGCAGGTCAGGGGGTTGGCTGAGAGAGAATGTTTCCTAAATTTTCCAGAAAGTTTCCATTTTTGGAAACTCTAAATTTATTTTTGGAAAATTTCTATTTATACTAAATTTGGAAACTTTTTTCAAAGCCCATAACTTCTTCATACAAACTCCGATTTTCGTGTTCCATATATCCACGAAACTCGTATTGACGCGCTCTACAACTTTCGTGAAAGAATGTTTCACAAAAATTTAACGAATAAAAGTCAACTCTTTGACCGCTTAAAAATAAAACATTTCGAGTAATTATTCGTCCGAATCACTTTCGCTCCACCCTCGAACCACAAAATTATACTAAACAACACTTTATTAATTCCTGAAAATTTCAAGAAATTAATAATGAATTTTCCGGGTATTACAATATGATAGGTAATGAAGATGATGCTTTGACAGGGTTGGCCACAGACTTTGATGCCGTAACCATGTGCTATTGTGTACCAGAAATCAGGTTGGTAATCATCTATTTAGATTACTTAGATCTTCATGATGGTTACCAATATGATGAAGATGATGTAGAGATGTTTGAGCCAGAACCAACTACATGGGGGTACAGTCAAGTTGGTTCTAGTGGCATTATGATTGAAGAACTTTCTGAGTCACCAAGGAAGAAGTCATCTGTAAAGATTGAAGAATTACCTGATTCACCACCTAAAGCTCCAAATGGAGATCTAAAGTTAGGAAGGGAGTACAAAATTTATGCAAGCATACCTAAAGCGAGGGTAGTGGGAGCTACCATAAGAGAGTTTTAGGAAGATCTACCAACTCAGGCAAGTAAGGCTCCAGTGACTGATTGTAGAGCCAAAGGGAAAGAAAAGGTTTTAGCTGAGGATGAGATAAAGGGTTATGCTACTGAAACTAAAGAAGACTTAGTAGACATTGATGTGCTTCAAGCTAAACAATACCAGGAGGATTTGAATATGGAAGGGGAGGGTCATATGCAAAGCTAAAAACTGCCCCTTTGAGCTTTTGGCCTCAAAGATGCAGCATGAAGACACTATTTAGATCAAGACCTACAATCCCACACACAGCTGTGCAAGAGTGATGGAAAATAGTTGTGTGAAGACTCCTTATCTGACTGAGAAGTTCAAGGAGCAGATAAAGTTGAACCCAGATTGGTCAACAGGTACAATTTGAACTTTGTTTAGTTAGCTTTCATTACATTTACCAATATGTCTTATGCATTGCTTCGGTTTGTGTCACAGAGTCTCTAGCATAGACTATGTCAACATCTGTGAAGGCCAAAGTATCTGTACAGCAAGCTTATAGAACAAAGAAGGCTGCTCTGAGTCAGTTGGAGAGATCACATGCAGAGCAATATGCAAGGATCATAGGCTTTGTTGCAGAGCTTAAGAAGGTTGATGCCAACACTACAGTTGACATCAAGTGTTCCTTCAACAATCCCTGTCATGATCCTATTTTCAAAAGGACGTATGTATGTCTGGGTGCACTAAAAATGGGGTTTAGGTTAGACTGTAGGTCAGTGATAGGACTAGATAGTTGTCATCTTAAGAGTCCATATGGAAGGCAACTTTTTTCTGCAGTTGGCTTGGATGCAAACAACACTACTTGGATAATAGCTTATGCAATGGTTGAAATAGAAAGTAAGGATAGTTGGGTGTGGTTTTTAGAGCTTTTGAGAAAAGACTTAAGCATTGGAAGTGAAGGAGCTAGCTGGACATTCATTTCTGATAAGCAAAAGGGGCTTTTACCAGCATTTAAGGATGTCATGCCTTGTGTAGATCACAGATTTTGTGTCTGGCATCTATGGACTAACTTTAACGAAAATTTCTTGGGAAAGCACTAAAGGATAAGTTATGGGCCATTCCAAAGTCAACCACAACGGCCTACTTTAAGGAATTGGTCATCATGAACCAAATGGATCCAAGGCCTTAGGACTGGCTTAATGGTATGGAACCTCAAACTTTAACTCATTTTTTATGTTTCGGACCCTAAACCATGTTCTAATCACTTTGTGGTTGTGTTTTGTAGATCCCCAAAGACCTACTAGACACTGGTCCAGGTCACATCTCAACACAGTTTTAAAATGTGACATTCTCTTGTACAATCTATGTGAGAGTTTCAATGCATTCATACTTGTGAGCCCCGATATAATTAAGGTTTTACGAACTGAAATAGCGAATAAATTTCAGTCAACAATTTTTATTGTGGACTGCGATGTTGCATGGTTTCGTTTGGGCTCGAAGGTTTTTATTTTCGAATTGGGCCTATAGAGAAAGTTTGGAACATCCCAATCCACTTTGGGGTCACAAATGTGATAATAGTGTAAACTTGAGGGCCAGAGTGTAATTTCACACGCTGGACCATAAAATGAAGAGCTTGGTCTGGAATTCGACAGGAAGCTTCTCGCATGCACTCTCTTCCTCTCAAGAACTCTCTCGGGGTCTCTCCCGCTCTCTCTTATCCTATCTGATGAAATCACACCTTGATCATGGTCAAGACGACGTAGCTGCTGGTTAGTTCAAGGTTTGACGCTAATCTTCTGTTCCAGGCTACGACAGAGATGGAGTTCGGGTCATTCGGTGATGCACCGTCAACATTGATGACTTGTAGAACCCAACATGCAAGATCATCATTCTTCTCCTCTTGTCATTGTGAGGTGAAAACCCAAGAACCCATCTATTTTGGATTTTGGTTTTAAGAGAAATTGGGTTATGATTGTTGTTAATAATTTCATTGCTGGTGACGACGATGCCAGACTCGATTGCGTACGTTCCCTTGTTCATGGGCTTTGCGGCAGAAGACCCAGACCTCTCCAAGTTGTAAGTATACGTCTGGGAACCTATCTCGTGTTCAATCTTTGATTATCAAAGAAATAAGTTTGATTTTGGGTTTTTGAACTTGGCTTTTGGTTTTCGGTGATGATGGGAGGCTGGGACTTAATTGGGTGAGTTCAATGGGTGGAGTCGGATAACAAGTTGGCGCTAGTTCCAATGGAGTCATGCGTTGAGAAGAGAGAAGGAACCAGAGAAGTAGAAGAAGGCGTGCTGCTGCTTCTTGTCCAACAACGCAGCAAGAAGGAAGATGTTTAAGCTAATTTATAAGGTAAGTGGGAAACCAATTTGGATTGTTATTGTTGGAACTTGGATTTGATTATATTTTGGTCAAAGTACTGTTAGGCTGCTATAGGTGTGCTGGGTGATGTGGTTTTGACTTTTTGGTAAGATACTGCACAAGATTACAAATTGGTTCAATTGAAAGTTGAAAGGTGTAATTGGTATATTTATTATGCAAGAAATGACAAAAGAGTCAAAATGGTCTCTTAGCCATTAAATGTGATGAAGTACCAGATTTGTTTAATTGGAATTAAGTGAATGCAAAGTTTGGTTTTGTTCGATTTGTGTAGTGAGCAACCCAATTGAAAACGAATATAAGGTAGAGTTTAATTTATAAGCTTGGACAGAGACTCCAAATACCGATAATGAAAACAAGTTCATTGAGATGACTGTGGTCATACCATATATTTATTTGAAATTGGAAGCTCATCAGTAGTTATTGGTAAATCAAGGAATTTTGAGTAATTAAGTCCTTTAAGCATGATGAGCTTGAGAAAAGTTTGTTCATGAAAATAAGAAATTAACATTGGATTTGTCGGACAGACCTCCAGTTATCCACGATGCAAGTAGTGGTGGTGTTTGCCGAACATTGTGGAGTAAAGGCTCAAGCTCCAGGAATACCAGGTAGGGGATTCAAGACTCTCCTTGATTAGTGGCTTCCATATATAACGTATATACAATGGTGATTGCATGGCTATGGTTATTTACTTATGAATTTAAAGATTTTGATATTTTAATCGCCATGCTTGTTTTCAATTATTTTGAAGATTGTATGACGACCTGAGAGTGAGCGGAGCATAGCGACTACCTTGGGTTTCAATCCCCTAAACCTCCGGAGGGGCTATACGGACGGTATAGTGTCTGACATCCTTTGTGGTGTGGCACTATTTCTAGGTGATACGGCGTAAATAGACACTCTCGCTACTCCTTACCGGTTGAAATGTTAATCTTGGTAAGGGTGTAGTTGGCATAGTGACCGGTCATCAGGTTTGTGTTTTCTTGGCCCGCAAATGTTTTTGAGACAAAATCTACGTCTTATGATTTGATCTTGTATAGTTTTCACATACTAGCCAGTAAATTAAATAGTTTTCAAACCTAGTCGGATTGAGTCTTTATTGAGCAGCGAGGACTGAAGCTCACTCCTACAACAGCTTTGGATGCAGGTACTGTGCACAAGAATGGAGAGAGCTGAATCAAGTTGGGTGTGCATAATTGTTCGATGTTAAGTGTCTTTGAAACTTTGAAATCACACGTAAGGCTTCAATTTCATATCCTAGTGTTTGGCACATTTCTTGTTTGGCACATTTCTTGTATTATTGGAAATCTTGTATTATTGGAAATCTTGCTCGGAAATCTTGCTCGGTATTATTGGAAATCTTGCTCGGCATAAACTAGAGAGAATTCCCATGTCTTCAACATGCTTCTTGAAAACTGAAACTGGTAATGCCTTGGTAAAAGGGTCTGCAAGCTGTGCATCTGTGCTAATGGCAGCTACATTATCACAATAAACGTACAGCTTTCCATCAACAAGATTACTTAAATCTTTGTTTCCAAAAGAAAGTTTCTGATCCATAGGCCTTCACATACACCTTCATATATGGCTATAATTTCTGCTTGCATGGTGGATGTGGCGATCAATGATTGTTTCATTGTTTTCCAAGCCAATGCACCACCTGCCAACATATATACATAGCCACAAGTAGACTTCATTGATGCAGGATAATTGCCTGCAAAATCTGAGTCTGTGAAGCCTACATGTTCAAGTTTCTTCACACACTTATACAGAAGCATGTGACTCTTAGTCCTCTGTAGGTATCTCAATACCTTTTTTCCAGTAGTCCAATGCTTGTGTCCAGGATCAGATTGAAATCTAGACAACATGCCAACTGCAAAGGATAAATCTGGCCTAGTGTACACTTGTGCATACATGAGACTGCCAGCTAATCTAACAAATGGTACAAACTCCATTTACCTTTTCTCAACATTTGTTTTAGGGCATTGATCCTTATTTAATTTATCTCCCTTAGATATTGGAACCTCCCCATGAGCACAAATAGCCATATCAAATCTCTGAAGTATTTTTGAAATGTAGGCTTGTTGAGATAATCCCAATAAACCTTGTGCTCTGTCTCTCTTTATCTCAATTCCTAATACATAAGAAGCCTTTCCTAGATCCTTCATATCAAAAAATTTCGACAGAAATATTTTGGTATCTTTCAGCAACTTAATGTTACTGCTAGCAAGGAGAATGTCATCTACATATAGGATAAGAAAGACAAACTGGTTTCCAACAATTTTAAGATAAACACATTCATCAACAAGGTTTTCAGTAAAACCAAAAGATGCAACCACATAATCAAATTTTCTATACCATTGCCTAGATGCCTGTTTAAGTCCATATATAGATTTCTTAAGCTTACAGACTAAGTTTTCTTTTCCAGTTTCAATATAGCCTTCTGGTTGTGACATGTATATCACTTCCTCCAGTTCACCGTTTAAGAAGGCTGTTTTTACATTCATTTGATGTAACTCCATATCATAGTGAGCTACAAGAGCTATTATGATTCTAAAAGAGTCCTTAGTTGAAACTGGTGAAAATGTTTCTGTAAAATCTATACCCTCCTTTTGTGTGAACCCTTTAGCCACAAGCCTTGCTTTATGTCTCTTAATATTTCCCTTGGCATCTCTCTTAGTTTTGAACACCCACTTGCTGCCTATAGGCTTGTGATTTGGATCTAGCTTCACAAGCCCCCACACTTCATTATTATACATGGATTCAAGCTCTGCATTCATGGCTTTCTTCCATTGTTTTGACTCATTACTTTCTGTAGCTTGCTTAAAATTTACAGGGTCATTATCATCTGCTAAAGTGCTCTCAACTTCTTGCAGATAAACCTCATAAATATCATTTTGACCACCAAAAGTTGGCTTCCTAGTTATTTGTGATCTTCTAGGTTCAGCTACATTTTGTTGAAGTTCAGGAACATTTTGATCTGGTATAGGTTCAGCCAATTCAACATTTTGGTTTTCAAGTTCTAAGTCACCATTTGCTTCATTGTGAACTTCACTTTCAGTTTCTGCATTATTTTTAAAGTTTGGCATTTCTATTTCTGTATCCTCACTTTCTGCAATTTCCTCAAAATCATCAGTTAAATCTTCAAATTTTGTATTGCAAATACTCTCCCCCAGAAATTTAACCTGATGAGTTTCAAAAATTCTAGGTGAGTAGTGAGGTGCATAGAGTTTATAACCTTTAGATTTTTCACAATAACCTATAAAATGACAAGTTACAGATTTAGGATCAAGTTTTCCTAAATTGGGATTATAAATTCTTGCCTCAGCTTTACAACCCCATACATGGCAATGATGCAGACTAGGTTGCCTACCACACCAAGACTCAAATGGTGTTTTATCCACAGACTTTCTTGGGGACCTATTGCAAAGATAGTTTGCAGTTCTTAAAGCTTCTCCCCAAAACATTTTTGGCAACCCAGAAGTATACATCATACTTCTTACCATATTCAACAGAGTTCTATTCTTTCTCTCTCCAACACCATTCTGTTGGGGATTGTATGGTGTTGTATATTGAGCTTTTATACCTACATCCTGCAAATATAAAGCAAATGGACCCTTTTGTTGTCCTTACTCAGTATATTTACCATAAAATTTACCCCCCCTATCAGACCTCACAGTCTTAATTTTCATTTCTAGTTGATGTTCAACTTCAGTTTTGAAAATTTTAAATGCCTCAAGTGACTGTGATTTTTCTGACATTAGGCAGATGTAACAGTACCTTGAATAGTCATCTATAAATGTAATGAAATAAACATTTCCACATATTGTTCTATGCCTGAAGGGACCACATATATCTGTATGAATTAACTCTAGCAGTTTTTCACTTCTGCTAGCAGTCTTTTTTCTTAAGTTTGTCATTTTACCCTTAAAACATTCAATGTAGTCTGCTAGGTCTAAAAAGTCTAGTCTCCTATGCCACAAGTAAGCTGATTGATCAATGTGTTATTTCTGTCTTCAACAAGTGAGATTACTTGTTGAGGTATTGAACAATTCAATTTCATATAATTATCCAAAATAACACCAGAACCATATAACAAGGAACCTTTAGAAATTTTTATTCCATCCAAATCAATGTAAAAATAGCAACCAATCTTAACCAAAAGAGACATAGAAAACAAATTCCTCTTAATCGAGGGAATGTAATAAACATCATCCAAAACTTAAAAATTTCCAAAACCTAGATCTAGTCTTAAGGTTCCTGTAGTCTTCACTGCCACCCTCATGCCATTTCCCACACAGACATTGGTTTCCTCACTTCTTGGTGCCCTCTTCTTTGTGAATCCCTGTAAAGAATTCGTAATATGCAAGGGTGAGCCAGAATCTAACCAATAAGTGTGAGGTTCAATATTGACAAAATTAATTTCTAAAGAAAAAGTTTATGTAGTACTTAAGAAATTCTTACCCTTCTTCAACCAACCAAGCTTTAAAACATGAGCAGTCCTACTTTTTCGCAAAAGTAGCACTTGAACTTAAAAGCTTTGGTGGTGTTAATTAGGTGCTGTAGTGTTTCCAAATGGCTTAGTGATGGTTTTGGTGACCTTAAGCTTGTTCTTCTTTTTCTTTGGCTTTTCCACCAGGTTCACAAAGGTTGCAGGCTCTCTCTCTTTCTTAATTCTATCTTCTTCATCAGCACAAATAGATATGAACTCATCTATGGTCCAGGTACCCTTTAGAGCATTGTAGCTAGTTCTAAGCCCACTGAAGGTATTTGGCAAAGAATGTAGTGCAACATACACCACTTGGCTATCATTCACTCCCATCAGTAACTCCCTGAGCCTAGCATTAATGTGGATCAGCTTCATTATGTGCTCTCTAACTCCCCCAGATCCTTCATACTTCAGCTCATGGAAAGCCTTAGACAACAGCCTCTGCTTTCTCACTCTCTTTAAATTTTCTCTCAATGGCCTCCATATAGTCAGTAGCCAAGTCAGGTTCTTCTACACTACCTCTTACAGTGTCAGACATAGTGTTCCTAATTGTGTTCTTAGCCATTCTATTTGACATGTGCCAGGCTTTAAATGCCTTAACCTCCTCAGCTGAACTATCTTTAGTTAATGCCTCAGGTTCATCCTGAAAGACTATGTCTATATTTTCATGCATCATCATATAACGCTCTACCGAATCTCTCCAGGCTCTAAAGTTTGTTCCAGTGAGCATCAAAATATTGTTGAGGTTCATGTAAATACTTCCTAATGAGCAAAGTCCAAAAGAAAAATTCTGTAAGTTTCAGTTTCAAAACACAAAAATACAAAGTTTCAATTTAGCAATATTTCTGCAGATTTATGTGTTAGTTCCAAAAGCAGTTCAAAAACACATAAAACACCAAAATAAAATATCAACAAGTACTACAAGATACTATGTCAATGAAAATACCCCAAATCTGAATTTCACATTAGGCAACACTTTTGTAGCAGTAGACATAATGTACTTAAGTTTCTGAATCTTCACCCCATAATTAGAGAACTCAAGTTATCCAAAAAGACAATCAACATCTTATGACAGTAGAAGAGTCTTTAGGTATCAAAATATGAATTCAAAAACATGTGTGAAGCTGTTTGTCACCAAACTATGCTATATTAACACTTCTTTGGAAGACACGAGTAAGCACAGTTTGAAAACAATTAACACAAGTTTCCAGGTCATTTTTATCTTAAAGATCAAATGCAAATAATAACAGAAATTGCTTTGTGCAACATGCCCATTTTTATTTGCAACAACCTGTGACCTAAATAAAGTTTAACTAAATTCAATTCAAGACATCAAGGCACTTGAAAAGAAACTTTACTCAATCCGCAATTTTCTCAATGAAAATATGACAACATTTACAGGGAGACAGTGAACTTCTTAACTCAAACATTCATCAATTTATCATATAATCATTGTTCAATCACAGTTATATATTAGCAGAATGCAAAATATTAAGCACAACCATCCATAAGCAATCACAGAGAAAGCACAAAATCGTTTCAATTCAACTCAATTCAATTCAGAGACACAAGCACACCAAAACTTAAATTTCATCCGGTCACCATCTACTCTAGCCTAGGTGCACGCCGGGAATGCTTCTAGTGTTCTTGTAATTCAACAGAAAATAAATTAAAGCTTTGAATCGAAACATGGTTCTCAGAAAGCCTAACCTTTGCGACTGCAATTCTGCAACAATTTTTGAGGAAGCAATAATTCCCAAAAGCGATCTTAATCCGAATTTAATTTTTTTTTTCTTGGCCTTTTAACCAAAACCTTAATTTCCCAAAATGTTTTGCAATTCAACATAACACAAAACTCTAGTTCAAAATACAATGAATTGATCTTCCAAAAATGATTTATGAATTGTGAAATTTTGCTCTGATACCATTTGTTAACTTAATGAGCAAACCAAGATCGTTTCACAAAATGCATAAACACAACCAAATGATCAATACAATATGAACTAGAATACAACAAGAGGAGATGCATCACCTGCTTCATGCACAACAGCCATTCCTTCAAAAGCAGTAGCAGCAACACAGCTATTCAACACAAATAATCCGAGCTCCAAAACTTCAAGTAGCCACACGCAAGAAATCTTCTACTCAACTATGTGTTTAACTCCTCTCTATGGGACAGGACTGAATGTTTTGTCACATAGTGAATAGGGACTTCAAGCACCTATATATACAAACTAGATAGGTTTTCCCATAAAAGAATCATTGATTCTAGCCAATGAGTTATTTCTGAAAGATGCTATAATTATCATATCAACTAATTAGATATTTATCTTTATCAAAATGGATTCCTAACCATATGAGTGACATACCAAAGCCCATTAGGTGTCTAGGTAGATAATTCATATATTTCCCATTTATTGTAATAAGTTTAATCAGTTTGTTATTTACTTAATGTAGATAATATTAGGTCAAAATATTATTTTACAACCTCATCTCAATCCAAGGTATAAAAAGCTTACCCTTACTTATGGTTGTTGAACTTGTGGATATCTCACTATGTATTTTGATGTAGGCAAAGGATAGTAAAAAACCTCCATTGTCAAAGAATGAGCTTAGGTAAAAAGTGAAGCTGAGAGCAGAAAAGCTTAAGGTAAAAAGTTCTAAAATTTCTGTAATAATTTGTTGGAATTGTGTCTTGGAATTTGTGTTTGAATTTTAGAATGTGGTTTTTGTGATTTCTCGGATTATATCAGTTCTATGTTAATGTGTTACTGTAGAAAAAGAGGGATGAGAAGAAGGCAGCATCAAGAGCTTCTTCAAGAGCAACCACAAAATCAACAACTACAAGAGCTGCTTTAGCTACTTCACAAGCTCCTTCAAAGGGTAAAGCTTCTGCACCAACAAGGTCATCACAAAGGATTAGAGATGGAGCAAAGGAGGGTGGAAAATAGACCTACTAGGAGATGGAATTAGCAAGCCAGGTTTTTACAATGGATGTTGCATTATTTTGTGCAACCATGTGCTGTGTCACATGGTTGCTAGCTCTAATTTTTTGATTAAGAGGATTAGAGCTATTTTGAATTGCAATCTGTTTAACCTAGTGTATTTTCTCAAGACAATGTCACTAGAATGCAACCACTTGGTTGCTAATTATTAAGACAATGTCACTATTATCATATGGGATAAGGTTATGCAATGTTTACTTTAAGTGCTTTTTGCAATTATTTTTTGAAATATGTGGTTTAGACCCATTAGGCATGACAATTTGATGTCCAGATTTGGTATAATTGTTACAAATCTTCTTCATTTTTGAATTTGGCTGGAAACTTGAGAATTGGCCATTTTAGCCCCCTCTGTGGGCCTGACGGCTTAAATATTTGCCTGCTAACTTGTGCCACATCAGCAGTGAACGAAATCTTTGGATGACTTTAGAATAGCCGGACACGGGTGATGGAAATTGGGAGTTCAGGGGTAGTCTTGATGAAATTGGAAGTTCAGGGTCTAACATGAAGAATTGGTGAATGTTTAGGTAGGTAAACAGTAATTAATTCATAAAATAATAATAATAATTCCAAGTTTTTCCTCTTACAAAGAGAAAAAAGCAATCTAATTTTTCTTTTTATTAAATAAACAATTTTTAGTTTTTTGTGAGTCGAACTCAAGATCTCCCACTTATAAAGGGGAGACTTACGTGACCAAATAGTACCGAACAAAAATAATCTAGTCTAAATTGACCCGATTTTTGTTATTCTTTATTATGCGATTCTAGTCTTACATATGGCTAGCAGAGTAGTTTAACTTGATGGTTTGATTCCATAAAACAAATGTAATTACATGCTTAAGTTATTCTAGTTACAAGAAAAATTATAATTAATATGTTATTGTTTGATGTTGTTAGAATTGACAGCAAACTGTAATCTCATCAGAAATTCAGAACTTGACGGACAAAGGATTGAAATTCTCACCCCAGAAAAGCAATATTCTCTAATCACTATCAAATTATTACATTCCATAGGAACCATCTTGAAAAACAGTAATGCACATTCAAGCCAAATGTTATACCAGAATTTTAAACAATGGTCAACAAAATAATAATTAACTCGCTGTTGTAAAACGTAAAAGTGTGAGAGTTTGGAGGATGAGAGAAATGAGAAGTAGAGAATGAGATGTGTATCTGAGTAGAAAACCCTCCCTTATAGGGTTATATAGACATGATATTAGAGTGAAGATTCAAGCCAAATCTTATACCAGAATTTTAAACGATGGCCAACAAAACAATGATTAACTCGTTGTTGTAAAACATAAAAGTGAGAGAGTTTGGCAAGACGAGAGAAATGAGAAGTGCATTATTGAGTAGAAAACTGATAGCTAAATTTAGAGCTATTGATTTTCCTTATTCTCCTGTAAATATGTTGATTGTTATATAGGGAAATAAGGGTCTCCCGCAGAGGATTAAGTTAAAGTAAATGCTTCAACAAAAGTCACAAAAACGTGACTGCAGCTCCTACTGCACAGCAGTCGAAAAAAAAACTAAAAACCTACTAAAAAAAACCCAGAAAAATACGAAAATTTACAGAGGTATACTAGACACATAAGGAATCAAGCACACAAAATTTGAGATTTTTTTAATATCGTTTGATATATTAAATAAATACAGGAAAACAGAGAACAGAACGTAAAATAAAGAAAAGCTGATTTGAGAATGGTTGAGATCAAGATAATGAAACTAGCTAGGAAGGAAGTATCCACCCCCAACAATCACACAAAACACACTTTGTCTAATTTGTTACCAATTAACTTAGTTGAATACTCTCAGGTTGGCTCGGTACGCTTGAACACAGCCTATTACTCTTTCTTACTTCGTACGCTAGGCAGGAAGTGCTCTACACCTAAACTATTCCCAAGCAATGCAACCTAAAGGTACATTTATTAGATTAAGCATGCAGAGATCATTAAGTTTGAAAAGAGTTTGAGCAACCACTAGGCATCACAAATAACTTAGAGTCTTGCTAAACCTAGGGTTTTGTTTACTTGCTAGTGAAAACTACCAATTACTTCTCTAGATAATTTGAGGAATCCAACTATTGATCCAGGCATCAAACAATCAAAGTGTTAGAACCCTAGCATGCATACTAAGTAGGCCTCCAAAGCACACAAACATAGAATTCATCAATGAGAAATCGGTAAACAAAACCTCAACTTTATTAATTGGAAAACAAATTGAATGTCAAAGCATGTTATGGATCATGTCTAGGGGCTTCAACTGCCCCCTAACTACTGGAAATTTAGTTACACATAATGGGAATCAAGAACACAAAGGAGTTCATGGAAAAAGAAGACAACAAAAATCAAAAAATTGGGGAATACGGGTCAGCGATCGATCTCGGAAATTCCAACGATCGATCGTTTTTGGTGTGGTTTTGCAGTCTTGCTTCTTCTTGAGCTCTGGTGTGTCTATGCTTCTTCGTATGTGAGATGGTAGGTTTCTTGAACGTCCAAGGAGAGATTTTATTCAGTTTGTAACTCTTTCCTTCTTTCCTTTTAGGACTCTAACTCCTTGGCTTCAACGGTAAGCTCCTTGGTTAAAGTTCTGATTGATTTAGGATTCATTGACATCATTCCATCCAATAGGAGCAGCCAAGAGAATTAATTGTTGAATATCCTTTTCTTCATGTTGCCTCAAGCTTCCTTGATTCATCAAGAGTCCACAATTCTCCATTATTTGCACATATCTCCTTCCTTTTGCTCCTATTTCTTTCATTGCTTTGGAAAACCTAATAAACATAAAAATAACTAAATTATTTGGATTATTTGGATGGAAAGGAATAATATATTATGGAAAGGTGGGGACTTTAACCCCATGCACATGGTGAGCTGGGCAAGTACTACTTTGGAGGAATATCAGAGGCTAAATCAAAGTAGCTTGGTGAAAAACAACGTCCTAAGGAACGTTGGAGGTGTCCCCCTAGTGGGCAGCTAAAATTAAATATTGATGGAGCTTTTCAAGAGGAGTCCGAGCGAGGTGGAGTTAGGGTGATCGTGAGAGACGAGCATGGGAGATTTGTGGCAGCTTTGGCAAGGCCTTTCTCTCACGCAGGTTCTGCATTTCGAATGGAGGTAGAAGCTTGCCATGCTGGCCTATCGTTAGCCATCCATCAAGGTTGGACTGAGGTGGAGTCGGATTGCTCATTATTGATAAGTTCTCTGACTAGTGATGTTACTGATTTGTCTACTGTGGGGAGGATTTTAGACGATTGTAAGCATTATATGCATGGTATAAGATCTTTACAGTGTAGGCATGTCTACCATGAAACAAATGGTGTTGCAAATCAATTAGCACACCTTGCTAGTTTATCGTATGTTGATGATATTTGGTTAGATGAGACACCTGCTATTATTCAGGATGTTCTCTATGAGGATGGTTGTTATGATTCTAATGTAGCTTGGGGTGCAGGTTTAATGCCCCCCCCCCCCCCCCCGATGCAAAATTTTACTACTATTTCAATAAATGGAACCGGGCGTGGGGCTGGGTTCCAAACTCCTTTAAAAAATAATAATAATAATAATAACTAAATTAACCAGAAAATAAGATAAACTAACAAAGTAAATATGGGAATTAACAAGATTATTATCGCATAATTATGCTCCTATCAAAAACCCTCCTTTATATAGACATGAGATGTTGAAGATTATAATAATATCCCCACCTTATATTGAGTAGAAAACCCTTCCTTATATTGAAGTTCGGCAAATTCTAGATTTACCTACCAGCTCTATTGATTAATCTCATTAATTGTTAAAAAAAAATAAAAGAAATTAGTTATCGCATTAATTGACATACTGTTTGTTAACTAGAACACAAAGCAAAAGTGTGTGCAAGCATCATCTCTCAAGAAAGAACTAGAATTGGATTTTGGTAAGTATCTAGATTTATCTACCACCTCTATTGATTAGTCTCATTAATTGTTCCAAAAGAAATAAGTTATAGCCTTACTTGACCCAAATAAATATATATATTAACATTTCCATGAAAAAGAACCAAACACAAACAGATGTATTGAAATGAATTGCTCCGAGAACTCCAACAACAGAGAAGAATGAAAGTAGGTTCTGTTAAAGGAAAAACACATTATGTGCCTTTGTCAAAGTGATTGACGGAGAATAAATCAAGTAATTAGCAATCACCATCAATTAGCATGGATCAAGGACCAATCAGTAGTTAATGTCATCATTGTAATTGATATTTCCGTTGTGAGTATTTACTTGGGATTGTAGTTCAATTGGTCAGAGCACCGCCCTGTCAAGGCGGAAGCTGCGGGTTCGAGCCCCGTCAGTCCCGACGGATCCAATAAAAAAATATAACAATTCTCTTCCTATATAAAGGGGTTATGAAATAAAATGAGTAGACCAATTCCAATTGTCATTTTACTTTTTCAAGTTCTATTTTTATTTTTTTTATGTATCAAAATATCACAGATATAAAATATATTAAATATTATAATTCTAAATATTATATATGGAAAGCCTATTTTACTGTTGAGATTTTTTTCATGTGAGTGTCATATGACCGGCACTTAGACATTTTCAATGGAATAATGAACATAAGTACTAAATAGAGTAAAAGGGAGATAGTACAGGTACCACTAAACTCTCTAAAAATTTGTAAATATCAAAAAGTGTGTTTTGTGGATTCAAGTATCATATGTGAATTTTACCCTTTCAAACAACAATCTTCAAACCAAAAGATTCACCCGACCATCTAATTTAGTAGTGTCATGAGGACAAATATATAAGAATATGAATGTATAAAGAAATAGTGAATTCTAGATATTTCTATAACAACAAGCACTTTTGATATTATAGTTCACGTATCTATATTACGATTTGTATATCATTGCCACCCACATAGCATGACTGTCGCACTCAAAACTTTCTCGTAAGTAAAAGTTGTTTTAATTGCATAACTTACCTTCTTTCCTATTTGATTTGGCTTGGCTAAAACGGTCGATATATCAGCTGCCGACTCACGTGAGTGAGCAACTGCCGCAACCATTTTGAGGATAAAAAGTTTACCTAACCGTCTAATTTCGTAATGTCATATGGACAAATATTTAAGAGTACGAAGATATAATGAAATAACGAATTCTTGATATTTTCATGACAACACACTTTTAAGGGGGTGTATTGTATATGGAATTAGTGGAACTTTTAAAGAAATTTATGAAATTTAAAAGTCTGGGTGTATTCAATATAGACTTTTAACAGTCCATTAAAGTCTTGAGGTATTCAATTAAGATTTTTAAAGACTTCATGAATTCCACCAAAATCTAGGGGTATTCAATTAGAACTTTTAAAAATGAATAAAAGTACAGAGGTATTCAAAATATCATTCATACTTATGGAATTAGAAAATCATGGATAATCATGGACTTTGTAGTGTTAACTATACATACCAAACTCTAATAATTTTCCAGCCTCCAGACCAAAGATTTCAAAAAGTCTATCAAAGTTTCCTCTTCAAAAAAAAAAAAAAAAGGTCTTTCAAAGTTCTTCTCTCCACGCACGAAGAAGTATCATCTCTCTTTCTTAATTTTTTGTCTTTTCTCTAATCTTTTATGAGGGTAAGGCTATGGTATGTTAATGTTTCTTATACATCAACTTTTTTTATTACTTTGAGGACTCATTTTACCACTTTAATGACTCATTTTATCACTTGAGAACTCATGTGGTAACTAAGAAAATTTGCTACTTTAAGGACTCATGTTACTACTTTGAGGACTAATATTACTATTTTGAGGACTCATTTTACCACTTTAAGGCAATTGTATGCATGTCATACGTTAACATATTGTAGAATTTCCCCTTTTATGATATCAACCTTTTTTGATACCCAACATGTTCATTGTAGTTGTTTTTTTTTTTTTTTTGATTTGTCAATCACACGGTGTCCTCAAAGGCTTCCTAGGCCCAGAGACTAATCCGTGCTCGGGGGATCTTGTCAGAACGCTTTCTCCCCCCTGGCCACCAAGAATATATTGGGATTTAACTCCAATAAGCGTCGGTGAGATTCGAACCTGGGTGTGGGGGTTCCACACCTGGAGGCTCTTACCAACTCGACCACCTGTGGTGGTTGTTCATTGTAGTTGTTGAATGTGATTTTTTTTTTTTTTTTCAATTGTGATACTTTGAACCCTAATAGCAATAAAAATGATTTATGAAACCCTAAAACTCAAATATTGTGGTCTAACCCTAAAACCTTGAACCATACTAAATTTTATCTTATTAATTAATTATTCTCATTAATTTGAATTTATATTATGGTTCAAAAAAAGGTTGAACAATTGAATTTCAATTAATTGATTATAGATCAAGACATTGACCAATATTGCTACAATATATGTTAATCGGCGAAAACAAAATTGATGAGAATAATTAACCATAAACATCAAGTGATCTATATTGTATATTTATGTTGTTGGGAGATTAGGAATAAGAACAAATTCGCTAGACAGACTAACAATTATTTATTTGAGTCAATTTCTATTAGAAGATACTGGAGCATTGAAGAGACAACAAGTTATTATTTTGTTTTGTGTTTGAGCTGCATTTGTTTTAATCTTTTTTGTTTTTGTTTGTTTGTTTTTTTTTTAATATTTTGTACATCTTAGGAAATCTGTAGAAGTCATTCATAATAAAGTATATAGATTTTCATGAATCAATAAAAGTCTGTTGCTAAAATCAATGGTTTTAAGAAATCCATAACAGTCTATCAACTTTTTAAAGAGTCTGTGGATTTTTCAAAAAGTCTGTCATTTAAAAAAAATCTGCACAAATCCATATACAATACACCCCCATTAGTATTGAAGTTTACCTATTCGCGTATCCGTGTTTCACAGGGGTCACTGAGTCACTAACTAATAAAACGCCAGTAGCTATTTTCACATTCGAGAAATTCTTGCATACATAAGCCGCATCGCCATATTTTATCCTTATTTCGAAACTATCCATATTTTTCAAAACTGAAATACCCAAAATATTTCCTACTAAGGCACTGATTAGTCAGCCGTATCAGACACGTGGTACAACTGACATACGCAAGACCTTCTCTTCACATTCAGGCTGATCATAATCATTTCCAACTCAATCTTTCTTTCTTAGTACATAATCACATGCATGCACACCTAAATTGCAGAACATCTATTCATCCAACAGAACATATCCCACCTCACCCACACCCATTAATTAGAAAAGCTCTCTCATCTTCCACAAACTCGTTTAAGCTCTTGAGGAATAGGATTTCAATAATAATAGGACGAGTACCAGAAAGGAAAGGCAGTAAATACAGTACTATAGATTCTCACTGCCAAAAACCACCAAATCCAAAACCGCATTAATTACATTAATGGAGCTGAGCTAGCTAGCTTCAAATACCTAGCTCCGTTCTCAATCATCCTTCCTTATCTTTCACGGGCTGCTCTGTATCTTAAATTTCGAATTAACCACCGTTTATTACCACCCAATTAGTTTTAATTACCTCCTTAATTACCTTAATTAATGAAAGCCTACGAAATGTAGTATATATAGAACCACCCTCTGCACCATTCCATAAAACATAGAAGCCATTTTTGTTCCTCCTCAAGCTCTCTCAAGGCCACATATTCAATGGCCTCCTCCTTTCTCTGTTCCTCTGTTCAGAACAGACTACTTCAATACAGAGCAGTGCCGAAGGCCTTGCTCTGTTTCACTCTTTGTTACATACTGTGGTTCTCTCTCTCTCTGATCTCAGTTTCCGGCCAGTCGTTTGCCTGCGGCGACGGTGCCAGCAGCTTCCCGTTCTGCGACAAGTCGTTGGCGGCCGATGCGCGGGTGGCGGACCTGGTGCAGAGGCTGACATTGCAGGAGAAGATTACATTTCTGGTGGACAGTGCAGGGAATGTGAGCAGGCTTGGAATACCCAACTACCAGTGGTGGTCGGAGGCTTTACACGGAGTGTCGTCCATCGGCCGCCCGGGGGCCAAATATTCGACTGACATTCCGGGAGCTACCAGCTTCCCTCAGCCTATTTTGACCGCCGCGTCGTTCAACAACTCACTCTACGAAGCCATTGGAAGGGTAGGCATTCTAGTTATTCGATCATGTTCATGTTCATGTTTTGAGGTTCTGATTCAGAAAAACATTTTAGTTTCATCGTTAATGTCAGCATTAGTCCATTAGAGTGGACCATCGTTAGAATCATTACTTGGATTTTAATTTATTAATTCGTTTGGTTCTTATTCTGATTGCTTAGTGCATGTAGACAAACAAAGACAAAGGCAATTCAAGCGTTACAGAATTGAATGGACATGAACATGAAAAAATGAAAATACTTGTGGCCTATTGTAAATATATATGCAACCACTATATATTCTTAATTCCTTATCCAGGAAACTTTTTACAGCTACTGAACCCAAAAGCATGGGTCGGTGCTTTTTCCCTTTCGATATTTTGAAATATCAGCAAGCAAAAGAGATAGTGAGAAGAGAAGGGTGTATTGCACTATTTCTATTCATGATTGTACCAATTAGGCGAGTCATGATTGAACAGTTGCTATTCATTATTCAATGAGTGACATCTTTCTTTTACTTTTTACTATAAATGATTGACTTATGTTTAGGGTTTTGGCCACCATACCCAGTAGTTAAGTAGTTGTTAGAAAGCTAATGTTTTTGGGTCACAGGTTCTTCAAGCACACAATGACTTTTAGGGGAATCCAGCTTGCAGAGAAAGAAAACTACAAGAGTTTTAAAGTCATACGTTTTGTGGTGAAACACTTGTGGAATGACTAATAGGGGTCAAATTCTCATTAAGGTAATTAATCACTTTTGTATATACCATATGCAGGTGGTGTCAACTGAGGCCAGAGCAATGTATAATATGGGATTGGCAGGATTGACATTCTGGGCCCCAAACATTAACATTTTCCGAGACCCGAGATGGGGAAGAGGCCAGGAGACTCCGGGAGAAGACCCATTGCTCACGAGTAACTACAGTTCGGGATACGTTAGAGGTCTTCAACAAACCGATAGCGAAGACAAAAACAGGCTTAAAGTTGCAGCATGTTGTAAACATTATACAGCCTATGATTTGGACCATTGGAACGGATATGACAGATATACCTTCAATGCAGTGGTAAGTAGTTGAGTTGGTTCAATTTTCTTGATGTGTCAATTTATTTCAACTACTGACATTTGACATTGTCATTAATTAGGTAACAAAACAAGATATGGATGATACATTTCAACCACCATTCAGAAGTTGTGTTCTTGATGGGAATGCTGCTAGTGTCATGTGTTCATACCAACAGGTTAATGGAAAACCAACCTGCGCAGACCCAGACCTTCTTTCTGGGGTTATCCGAGGCGAATGGAAGTTGAATGGGCATGTCATTTTCTCTAATATGTCTCCTTTCCCAGCATATGATTTGTGTACGTATTCGCAATGAGAATTAGTATTAATTTTACATGGATATTGAATTAATGCTGTAGATACATAGTCACCGATTGTGATTCAATAGAGGTATACTACGACAACCAACACTACACCAAAACACCAGAAGAAGCTGCAGCTACGGCTATATTGGCAGGTGATTTTATTCTACATCTCATAATTGATTGAGCACTGAGATAAGTTTCCCTTATATCCCTTGTATCATTTGAAACAATCTTCATCATGATAAATAATTAAATATTGATAGGCTACTGGTCTAAATTCGCAGGAGTGGATCTAGACTGTGGATTTTTCCTAAGCAATTACACAGAAGGAGCAGTGAGAGGAGGACTTATAACTGAGGCAGCCATTGACAAGGCCATCACAAACAATTTTGGCACTTTGATGCGTCTAGGCTTCTTCGATGGTGATCCAAGCAAGCAACCATATGGAGATCTCGGTCCAAAGGATGTGTGCACTCCAGAGAACCAGGAGCTGGCACGTGAAAGCGCGAGACAAGGGATAGTGTTGCTCAAGAACACTCCAGAATCACTGCCTCTCTCTCCAACAGCCATCAAATCCATGGCAGTTATAGGTCCCAATAGCAATGCCACAAACACTATGATTGGCAACTACGCAGGTACATGTAATAAAACGATCAAATGACTGCAATGCATTTCACATTTATTCTGACATTAACTTGGTTGAAAAATTCTGCAGGCACCCCTTGCAACTATACAACTCCCTTGCAAGGCCTAACAGCCGTAGTTTCCACAACTTTGGTGGCCGGGTGCGTTAATGTGGCTTGTGGCACTGCCCAGGTAGACGATGCTACCAAGTTAGCAGCCACAGCAGATGCAACTGTACTTATAGTGGGTGCAGATCTATCAATAGAGGCAGAGAGTGATGATAGAACCGACCTCTATCTTCCAGGACAGCAAACTCTTCTAATAACTGAAGTAGCAAAGGCTTCTAAAGGACCTGTAATCCTTGTCATAATGTCTGGAGGAGGGTTCGATATTACCTTTGCAAAAAATGATGATAAAATTACAAGCATTCTATGGGTTGGTTACCCCGGAGAAGCTGGTGGAGCTGCCATTGCTGACGTTATTTTTGGCTTTTATAATCCAAGTAAGCTATAAGCTCTGATTGAATAAGTCATTTAAATGCAAGTAAAACAACTTGAATAAGTCCCTATGTTAATGCAGAACCTTTCTCATTTATCAAACATCAGAACCTCATAGATGACTGCTATTATTGCAGGTGGAAGACTACCCATGACGTGGTATCCACAAGCTTATTTAGACAAGGTCCCTATGACAAACATGAATATGAGACCTGATCCTGCCAGCGGATACCCGGGAAGGACATACCGGTTTTACACTGGTGACACGGTTTATGCATTTGGATACGGAATAAGCTACTCCACCTTCAATCACCGCCTAGTTCGAGCACCGAAGCAAGTTTCTATTCCCTTAGAGGAGGATCATGTATGTCACTCATCAAATTGCCAATCACTTGATGTTGTAGAAGAAAGGTGTCAAAATCTAGCTTTCGATATCCATTTGGGGGTGAAAAACATGGGCAAAATGAGTGGAAGTCATACAGTCTTATTGTATTCGAGTCCTCCATCTGTGCACAATTCTCCTAAAAAGCACTTGTTGGGATTCGAGAAGGTGTTCCTAAGCTCTCAGGGAGAAGCATTGGTCAAGTTCAATGTGGATGTTTGCAAGCACTTGAGTGTGGTTGATGAGCGAGGAAATAGGAAAGTTGCTTTGGGAGATCATGTACTACATGTGGGAGACTTGAAACAGACATTGAGTGTGAGGATTTGAAATAAGTCTTCAAGTCCTCTGCTGCGATTGTAATTCTTAAGACAAATGGAAAATTTGAGCTTTAAATAAGTTAAGAGAGTTTGTCAAAGGTTCTCTCTTTGGGCCAAGCCAAGTTGTTCAGAATCAAAAAAGAAAGAGAAATATCGTAGAGAAGTTCAGATAGTATTCAAAACTTTCTTGTTTGTTTCTTAATTTTCTTTGTTATTGCCTAGCCAAATAATTCAGAAATAACCAAAAAAAAACTATAAAAAAATGTAAAAAAATTCAAAATCACCCAGCTTCTAAAATTGACTGAACTTTCTGGATTACAAAGGTGCAGCATGAACACTAAGAATGGAAGAATTCACCACATTCACCCGCTGTTTATCACTTGGTTAATTATAAGACATTATAATGAGTAAACAGTCAAAATTTAACAAGACCACAATGTTTAAAGCTAAATTACCTGCTTACCATAACACTTACAGACAACTTGTTACTCTCCGATAGCAGTTTAGCAGACACTTGGTGGGGTGAGTTAGAGTTTTTGGTTAAAATTTAAACATTGGGTCAAGACTCCTTAAAATTGTTCATAAGCATAGGGATTAAATTCTGCTTACTACCCTGTACTTTCAGGGGTTCGTCAGTTCAGTCCCTGCACTTCTAATTTAATCAGAAAAGTCCTCGCACTCTTTAATTTCATCAAATCGATCCATTTCCTCATCATTCCGTCAATTTCCACTGTTTAGGTGCTGACGTGTCCAGACGCCGTCTGATCTGTCAGATTTGTGGGACCTTTCCACATGTAAAATTCCCAAAATGCCCATAGACTATGAGAGTGAAAATGGGGGTTCATCATGATTGCTACCAACTTCCATATCACTCTCACCAAAACCAAACCCACGGACCAAACACGGTTGCTTGGCCAACAATTGCTGCTTCAACACCATCTTCCTCAGCGATTCGTCACTGTGTTTCTTAACCACCGCCTTCCCATCCTCCACCCAGGTCAGGGTCTATGACGATATGAGGCTGCAGGGGTTATTACTCCGCGCGACGTGTCGTAGATCGAGATGCTGCACCGTCGTCCATTCCATCGGAGATTTCTTTCACCTGCAAATCCAGCACCCGAGATCCTAGTTGTGATCGTGAATCGTTGACTGTGGAGAAAAGAATTGGATCAGACAAGGGGTGGAAGGATTTAGATCTTGATTGAATTTGAAGAGAAGAAAATTGGAGTTACCTGAAGAGAAGTGAATTGTTGATCGTCGCTCAACTCTTCGGCTCTCTCTCTTGACCATGTGGCGGACATCGTCGTCGGAGTTGACGTGTGGGCGGCACAGGAGCTCGATCCAGAGTCGGGGAGTTAGGGGAGAGATCTGAAATCTTCGACTGGAGCTTGGAGAATGCAATGGTCAGGTCGACGGAGATGATCCGAGTCTCGCCGCCGACGTAGCGGAGCTTCCCAGACGGTGGCCGGGGGTGGAATGCGCCGTTGGAGCTGCAGACGAGCTTGAACTTCTTGGGATGGGTGTGGTTGGTAATGAGCTTCCGATTTGGATTTGGGAAGAACGAAATTTTGTAGAAGAATGAAATTTTGATTTGGGAAGAGATCTATATCTTTGGTTTTGATTTTCATGTTGGGTTTACATGCATCTTGATTTGAATTTTGTTCAGATTTGGTTTTTCTGCATCTTAGTTGAATCTAGAGG
Source organism: Rosa chinensis (assembly GCF_002994745.2). Classification (NCBI taxonomy): domain Eukaryota; kingdom Viridiplantae; phylum Streptophyta; class Magnoliopsida; order Rosales; family Rosaceae; genus Rosa; species Rosa chinensis. The sequence continues at coordinate 48,379,961 of NC_037094.1, read as the reverse complement.
ACTCATCTCAACCAAATTGGGTTAATTCGCACACCCAAATACTTAAATTTTCTAGGTTTGCTGTGAGCATGATCTTTGGCTGCGAGGGAGGACATTGATGAGAGGTTGAAGAATGAACCCATACCCCCTCTTGTTTATCAGTCTCTCTCTCATCTTCTTCCGGCCATGTTGATCGGTGGAGGAAGTGAGGAACCATAACTAAGAGCTGAAAAGAAGAAGAGCTCTGAGAAGAAGAAGAAGAAGAGAAGACGGGGTTCTGGGGAATTAGGTGTTCGGGTGGGAAAGGGGAGGGAGATATATTGGAGGGGTAGCTTGGGAATTTTGCATGTGGGAAGGTCCCACAAATCTGACAGACCAAATGGCGTCCGGACACGTCAGCACCTAAACAGTGGAAATTGACGGAATGATGAGGAAATGGATCGATTTGATGAAATTGAAGAGTGTGAGGACTTTTCTGATTAAATTAGAAGTGCAGGGACTGAACTGACGAACCCCTGAAAGTACAGGGTAGTAAGCAGAATTTAATCCTAAGCATAGTCTTTGTCACCTCAATAACATGCAAATTAGAGCCAAAATTAACAAATTAGCAACATGGATGCTAATAATAACATGTGAGTTTTTTCAAGATTTATAATATATGCACCTAACACGTTTAGGTGCTCCCCTACATATTTGGGGTGAAGCCATTTTATTAACGCATTATGTGATGTTCATTCTTATATGATCTTCAAATAGGAATTATGTTATCCCTCTCTTGCTTTGTTGTTCTTGTTATTATTTTTGTTTATGTTTAGTGTTGTAAACTTGTGAATAATTGTGTTTTACTCCTCCCATGCTCAAATGTATTAATCATAAAGCTCTCGCGAGTGTTCTTTTTCTTTTTTTTTCTTTTTTTTTAAGTAAGTGCCAATGCAGCTACTCTTAAGTCTTGATTAATGAAACTATATAATACATTTGGAGGAGGGGACACCTATACCCCAGATTACAAAAACACATTTTGAGAACTTCCTGAGATAATATATAATAGGAGTCTTAACTAAACAAATGTATTCTAACAAGTACCAATCAACGAAGAGTGCTTTACTAGTTACTCCATTCGCTTTACAATTGTGGTGACATACCGAAAAGTAAATGCTTTGAGAGTGTTTTTAACATTAAGGACAATGTTAGATTCAAATGTGGAGGGAAAGAAACATTCATTAGTTTCGTTGTTTTAGTCATTTTAAGTTATTAGTAAAAAAAGAGAGAGAAAAAAACACCAAGATGTGCCAAATTTTCAATTTCCAGCATAGGTCAGCCGACTGGTCAATCAGTCATTCGGCTTTGTAAGTTTGTCGACTGGCTGGTTACATGTGGACCAATTTTTTTTTTTCTTTGGTTTATTTTGTGTCATTAATTAATTATTTCCAACACCAATGATGGGACTGAGTTTGATTTTTGAATCTTTTGAGCTTCATTCTTCAAAATAGTTATTTATGGATCAAGTGGGCAATTTCATTTACACCTACTTATCATATCAATGCATTGAAAAGAGAGAATTATTGTGAGATTAGTTTTTTTTTTTTTTTTGTGAAATTTTTTTTGAAAAGGGCTTGCTCAGGTGCCCTTAGGCCTTGATCATTAATGAAACTTTAGAATACGGGGGGGGGGAGGGGGGGGCGGGGGGACATGATACCTAAACCCCAAATTACAATAAGCATAAGAAGAACAACTCGAGATAATAACGAGAGTCTCCACATAAGTGTGTATTCTAAATAGGCACCAACTAGCGAAGAGTGCACAACTGGCTACTCTATTCGCTTTACAAATACGGCGACATACCGGAAAGTAAATGCTTACTCAAAACCATAATATACTAATAAAATCAGCTTTCTCACTATGTTACCACCAGAAAACTAGTCCGATGACACTTAGTTTCATCCTGCCACTAGGAGGTTGCGACCATTTGGGAACTCGCCACCTAACTAGGGAAGACCAGGCACACAAAAGGTGCAGTCCGGGACAGAGCCCACGTTGCCCTACCACCACTTGGTAGGGATTTATTACCGGCATATAGCCACAATTAACTAATAAAAACAAAAATAATAAAACAAAAAATAAAGGGAAATTGGGCCCATAGCCCAAGCCCAGGCCCAAACCCCACTTAGCCCAATCTAAGAGAACAGCTGCCTGCAAGCATCTCGCCACCGATCTGCAAGAGAAATTAACTATAATATGCCATGTTGTAAGTACTTGAGCTTTATATATATACTGAGCCGTTCGAGAGCAGATGTCCGCAACCCAGAAAAAGTGCGGACGTCGTTGCTCTGGCATTGATCGAGCAGCGATGGCGCGGGGCGGCTTGCCTGAGGGAGGCCAGGGGTCGTGCGGAGGGGTCTGCGGTCGGGTGGAGTCCCCGGCGACTGGTTTTGCGGTGCTTCATAGAACCTACAGTTGCAGGTGAGGTGGCTATCCAGAAACCGGCAAGCCCGACCTCCTCCGACCTCAAACGGTGCCCAGAACGGTCCGGGAAGCCTCCGGCCTCCCTCCTGCAAGTCCCTCGCCGCCGTCGACGCCTGGAAGCCGCCTACTGCGTCAACGTTCGCACTTTAGCGACAGTGCGGACATCCGCCCTTGATCGGGCCTGTATGTGTGTGTGTGTGTGTGTGTGTGTGTGTGTGTGTATATATATTTTACACACACACACTAAATATTTGTTACTCCTCAAAATTTTCCCTAAAAAACAGTTTAGTCCCTCACCTTTTAAATAAAACTGGATAGTCCTTATTCTTTGCAAATCTCACACAACATGTCTAAAATGACATTTATACCCCTCACTTCCTTTTTCTATATTTTTTTCTCTCTTTCTTTGTTTTTACTCTCTCTCTCTCTCTCTCTCTCTCTCTCTCTCTCTCTCTCTCTCTCTCTCTCTCACCAACGGTGACCTTCCTCTTCTTCCTCTTCTCTTCCAAAGCGATGGCCCCGCTCCATTCTCTGATGGGCCACTCCACCCAAAACTACGCCGCACTCCTCTCCAACCTCGACATCGGACCCCATTCCACCCAAAACGAAGCCTTCCTCACCGCCAAGTCCTCGCCCAATTACATCGCCGAGCTTGGATTTTGATCTATCCAGGGCTCCGATTGAAGTCGATTAGGTTGATTGAGGTCCAAGCCTCCGAGAGCCGCGAGTATGGGATCGAAGCTAGGAATGGAGCTCGGTAGAGGTACGCTTGTTAGAAATGGGATCGAAGATGGCTGGAGATGGTGGAATTGGTTTCTGAGGTTTGGCTGAGTTGGGCAAAGTGGTGTGACGAGGCTGTGCTGTGTGCACACGTTCCTACTGTGCGCGGGGTTGCTATGCTTGCCTGGCTGCTACGTTGGCCTCGCATGGCTGCAGCGCTCCTATGCTGGGCAAACGACGTCGTTCAAGACGCCGATGTGGAGAAACTCAACCAGACGGCCAAAGTGGACAGAGGAGATGTTAAGGTCGAGCGAAAGATCTCCTCTGTTCCAACGGCGCCAGAAAGTTGGTCTTGGCCTTATTGCCACAGAGAGACCTAGCAACGCCGTCGTAGACGAGAGCTGCCTCCTTCGGAGGGAGATAGAGAGAGGGAAAGAGAGAGAGAGAGGGAGATGGAGGGAGAGAGAGAGTTAAGCAGAAAACGTAAAATAAAATAAATGAAAAAAGAGAAGAAAAAAAAAAATATATATATATATATATATATATAAAAGGAAGTGAGGGGTATAATAGTCATTTTGGACATGTTGTGGACCTGTTGTGTGAGATTTACAAAGAATAAGGACTATCCAGTTTAATTTAAAAAACGAGGGACTAAACTATTTTTCAGGGAAAAGTTTGAGGAGTAACAAGTATTTAGTCCTATATATATATATCACTAAATAGATACACAATATTAACATTTCACTACATGTCCGATTTAGTTTTAATAGCTAGATTACCATTATTGTTTTCAACATCCACATTTTTAATAAACACAATTTCAAGGTTACTTCAACATGACTTTAAGTGCTTCATTTACCCACCCAGTTATTGCTGACGCTTTGTCCATAGAAATCACCACCAAAAGGACCACTTTTTTGAAGCTCTGATTGTTTCAACAACTTTTTTTACACTCGTGAGTTAATTTCAATTCTTTCAGCACATCATTTTGCACCATAATCATCTCTTTTCTTCAACTTATTAGCGTTCTTTATTTTCTTCTCCACCTCGGATCAATGGATCCATGTGATTGTGGCCCTCCTCCATGGGTGGATGCCAACAACCACTATAATGATTGATCTGTTGGTTTGGATTGTCTGTTGGTTCACCAATCGAATCATTTTCAAAGGCTTCACTCTAGCATTCAAAGAGCTTTCTCCAGGCCGTCATCCAAATGTGTTTTGTATTCCTCCATGCCTCAGCTAGTCTCCCAGTCATTTTCGATTAAGTTTTTAGAGATATGGAGGAATGTAATAAAGAGATAGAGACGCTGTGCTTTCTAATTAAGTGTATACATATTTTTAAGCACTAATATCTTCATGATAACGTACGTCTTACTTGTTTTGCATCCCTAGAACTTGCTCCACATCTTTTAAACCTCTTTTTCATATTTTTACATCTTCTAATTTTTAGGTTGTGCAGGTCCGGTCTTTTTCTTAAAAATCAAGGCCCAGGTCTGGGCCTTATGGGCTTTCACAGGCCGGGCTATTTGGGTGGACAAGGCTGAGCCCATTATATTTATATGTAATTTTTTTTATTCAAATAAATACGAAAAGTTATGATATGTTAATGATTGAACAATATAGAATACAAAATTAAAGGAAACTATGACCTAGTGCAATAATTAGTTCACATATTCAACTAATAACTGCATAAAAAAGTAATAATACTAGAATTGAATGGACTATCAAGCTATGCTTATAAGGCCTGGCTGGATGAGCTTTAATGGACATATGGGTTGACCCTGAGTTTTGAATACTCCGCCCTACCCCTTCCTCATGCCCAACAGGTATTGCTGCGAGCAGGGTCGGGTGGGCCCATATGGGTTTTTGGGCCCGTGAGTTAAATGGTGACCCATACTTTGAAGTATAAAAATAAGAAAAATAAAAGAAAAAAGAAGGGGAAAAAATCTCAATAAGAATATACTTTCAAGTTAATAAATAATTTTGAATTTAAGTTTGGGAAATTGATTTGGGGAAGTGAATCACTTGAAGTAGCCCTGACAAACGGGTAAGGAGTATGTCAACCTGCACTGAGTATTTTATTAATTCGTGTTGGAAAAGCTTGCATGCTTAAAAACTAGCAAATTAACTGACTTAACTATGTTAGTTCATGGACCTGTAATAACCCACCAAAAAGAATGCATGCACGATGCTGCAGGGCTCTAGACTTTGTATCGATTCATTTTAGTTATGGCTAAAGCACTCATAGATATCTTTATTTATAATGTGCCACAGAATTTGTCAAGATTCTAACACTTCATTTTTGCAACAAACTTAACATAAAATGGAGGAGATGCATATTGCAATTAGAGAAAATTTTGCTGGACTTAGATTATTATATATTATGCATTGGTTTACATGTTCAAAAATCCAGTAACTTAGACAAAGTTTAAAATAAGGGATATTAAATAATTGCACGATGTACTATAAGGTAGTTTACATGTTCCAAAATCTGGAAACTTATCCTAATTACAAAGTAAGAGACATACATAACTGTATTATACATCATACAATGGTTTACATATCTCAAAATATGGTTTCTTAGCTATATCAAAGTAAGAGATGCTAAACCACAACTGGTGTTTATGTACGTGTTGGAAAAGATGGTTAGGCTTGGTAAAAAAATGGTATATACTTGTTGTTTGAACAAATTATTTTACATAAACTCCTCAACTGTGTCTACACTCTTGGATTCATCATTTGCAAAGGGTAACAGTATCTTGGAGTTTTAACTGAGCTATTATAATTGTGAGACATAACTTGTCATAGCATAATAGTAGTTGGCAGTAGTGGAGCAACAAATAACTCTACGTCGTTGTTGTTGTTGAGTAGCTTGCCTTCAAGCTTCTGATTCTATCTCACAGAAGCATGAATTTTTTATTCTCACAGTAGCTTCCGATTCTAGCCCAAAGAAGCATGCAGTTTTACAGTAAATATTTCCAATTTTATTCTCAACATCTCTATTCAGGTAAGAATATAAAATTTATAAATGTTAGGTCACCTATAAAGCAATAAGTTCCAACCACTTTTTGGCCTGGAGATGTGGGTTTTGTCTCATCTTGTGCACTTTACATGCCATGTCTGCTTTAGGAAGGCGGCGAGTTCCTTACTTTGCCAAATTGTCGCAGCCTCCTAGTGGTAGAATGAAACTAAGTGTCACCGGATTATTTGTCCGGTTGCAGCATACTAGGAAAGCTAATAGTATTAGTACCTCATGGCTTTGTGTGAGCATTGTCTTTCCAATTTGTCACCACAATTGTAAAGCGAGTGCAGTAGCCTGTAGAGCACTTTTCGCTAAATGGTGCATGTTAGAATGCATATTCTTAGGTGAGACACCTATTATTATCTCAGGTGGTTCTCTTAATGCTTATTGTAATTTAGGGTTAAGGCACTATGTCCTCCCCCCCCCCCCCCCCCCCTCTCTCCATGTATTTTACAGTTTCATTAATAGATAAGGCATAAAGGTGTTGATACCAAAAAAATCAATATTCATGCACAATAAAAATTCAAGGCCCAATATAAAAGTAGAGATGACATTGATACGCAAACCTACACATTATGGGCTTTAATAGCTTAAAGCCCATTATACTAGAAAGAATTCCCGTTCACGTATTTAACCTTTGGTTCTTCTTACCAAGTGTAATACCATGCTCATGGACCCAAGCCACAATCATGGTTTTGGGGCTTACAAGATTGGGTGTGGTGTGGAAGGTTACGGAAATACATGAGGCTCATTATCAATTCCAATTGTTGGAGGTTTTGGACTTGGGACCAAAATCCAAGCCCGACAATCTAAATCCTTACATGGGCATACAAAGATGAGAGAATCCAAACCCATAAGTTTAAATACAATTATTTGCCCTAACCATAAAACCAATAGGTTTTCCAGGCGTACAAAAAATAGTAAATTGCTTTTACCCCACAGCAACTCATCTTCTTCTACGCCAAATGCAAAGCCTTAATCAAAATCTCTTCTTTTATTTATTCTTAGTTCTAGCTTGCTACAAGCTATTCCAAGGGTAACGTGCAGCTCTTCCCAATAAGATATATCACCTCTTCTGACTTCTCCTCTATCAATCCAACTTAGACTATAACCACAGCAGCTATTCCCTAGAAGTTTGCAACTCTAATTCCTTACTTCACGCAAAATAGTACAACAAACACCTCCTCTAAGTCATTTGGTTATTGCCTTGTTCTCTAGATTTGACTTTAATATTGTAATTCTCTTTCAAGTCCAATAGTTTCATCCCATGAACCTGTATCTTGGCCTCATCTCCTCCAGCTTATAAATTTAAGGCTTCTGGTTGCTGTAAAGGTATCATACAACCTCCAAGCAGCAAACTCCAAAACCTCTAAACAATACATCTTTCAAGCAAGTCTCAAGCAACAAGCCAAGCATTCCCAGCCTCTAATCCCAAACCATTTTCAAGCTCTAAACGACCTTAAACCCATCAACCATCACCAAAATCCATTCTTTCCTCACTGCAGTAGATTACATCATAGCAAATCTTTAACACAACAAATCTCTCATTTTTTCAACTCACGTGGTTCTAGCTCCCACGCCACATGCCTTCTTGCAAGCCTTTTTATGTACCTTTGTTCATCTATCAAAGCTATATAAATTTTCTTCCTACGTATCACCAGAAGCATGCCATCACAGCAGACCAACATTACTGCATGGGATCTTTAGGGAAGATGCTACAAAGCTTCTTGAAGCTTTGGGCCCAGTTCTTGAACTCAGAAGGGGTAAATAGAGGAGATCAAGCCAATCAAGTAATCCTAGCAGCCTCTGTACAAATCAACCCCAACATAAATGGCGACTCTGCTAGGGACTAGATTTAGATCCCTTATTTCCTCTCACCCATCACTCCATTAATGTTCTTGGCTTCAAAAATCTTCAAGCAAATCTCAACAAGCTAAAACATGCTTTCTCTACCAGTCAAAACCTTCAATGTGCCATATCCTCACCTGCCATACCCAAATCACCTTATGTCAAGATAAATTAATGTTTCAAGTTTGTCAACAAAATCAAAGCCAAACTACTATATATAGTTTTGTTATCCAATATCCACTCAACACCAGAATTCAATTTCAAACCATATATTTCACTCCACTAGTGCTGTAGCAAAATACCATATCTCTTATGATAAAAAGCTCTTCTTTATTCTCATACTACAGTGTCAATCTCATGCTGACAAATTCAATAAAAACAATCATGCTCCATGCTAAACCTGATGCTATCTTTAATCCAACAAAGTGTAACCTTTCCTCATCACTATACTATTCTTCCAGATCTGAACCAAAAGAAGCGACACTCTTAAAAAAAAAAATCAATCATTATTCAAGCTATATTCAAGCATTCCAAACACTTTGACAACAACTCAATCCAAAAATATCTAGCTCACCTCAATTCTTTCCTTCAAACCAAAGAAAGCATAAATAACCTCATCACCACTCGACTTGAGCCTTCTTACTTTTAGGAGCTTCACATTTTTGTTTCATGCTTTGGCAACCAAAGAAGCTGCATCTTTATGCTGGAGACAGCCAAATCTATGCTGCTATGAATTGCAAGTGGATTGTGATCTATGAAAATGATATCAACTCCATAGATCACTGTTGTGGGAGAAGAAGAATAAAATTATTCTTGCACCAAAAAAAAAACAACAACAACTCAGAGCAAGAAATTTAAGCATCATGCACTTAAAGCCTTATTCACATCAAGCAATTCAAGCATTCCAAGCTTTGTTCTTGTTACTGCTGTGAGCACTTCAAAAAAAAAAAAAATGGCACTGCAATAAAGGTATATGCACGCCTCTTACACAATATGCAAGTACTCTTTTACACAGCAGTCAAATATATACACGACTCTAAAAGGTCAATATTGCAATAGTAGAAATGTACTTGCTCAGCAAACCAAACCTACCCTATCATGCTAAGCTCTATTATCTTAGAAGCTTAAAACCAAAATTTTAGCCAAGCCCACAAATTCCAAAACCATACTTTAACCCAACTTTTCACGTGTATATCCATACCCACCAAATCAAGTTGGTATCTCTCATAAGCTCACCTACTGTAATATTAGTTTATCCATTCAAGCCTTCAAGTCAAAAAGAAAAATCCAAGCTTAAGGATAAAGAGCTAGTCAAGTCATTCGTGCTCTTTCCCAAAACTCATTGCCTCAACCATGATGATTTGAAATACTAAACACACAAGGAAACAGTTAGGACAAGCAATCACTAGTTACTCAATCAAGCAGCAAGCAATACTCAGTCAAGCCAAAACCATTAGGATATGCAAACAATACTCAATCAAGCTAAAACCATTAGAACAAACAATCAATAATCAATCAAGTCAAAACCATTTGGGCAAGCAATCAATACTCTATCAAGTCAATTCCAAGCAAGAGGCAATCTTCATCATCACTCTCCAAAAGCAATGAGTATCTCAAATAATATTCTATGACACTTGGGGGCTGAGTGATGATGGCCTTGCTCACGGTTATAATGAAGTTGTAGTCACCAACTCATTCATGTGATCATCCTATACTGTAGTTCAAGCATATATCTTTCAAAATGCCCCCCTTTTGTGTGTCAACAAGCCAACATCTCTCTCAAGCTTTTAGCCAGAATTATGGACATGCCACGGTCAAGTATTTTCACCGTGGCCATGTGATCCTAATGTCAAGATGACATTTGTATTCCAAGTCTTTCTCCAAGCCAAAGAACCAATGCTAGTCTTAATACTATGATTTATACTCTGGATTATTCTTTCTCCCCGTAGTTCCCAGTCATGTCTCATACTTTCATTACCATAAGAGCAAGTTCACCGGGCATCCTATTGCCCGGGCACCACGTCAAAAGCAGGAGCTGGTGACCCATTTTGGTCCTATTCATGATTCCACCGGTGTTGGGGCAAAACCACAGTGGGAGGCCCAGGTCACGAACTCGGGTAGGAGGATGACTGAGCCCGTGACCCAGGATGCCAGCCTGGCCCAAAACGAAGCAGGTCGGGGAGACACGCAGTGGGGGGGAGTGAAAGCCAGTTTCTTGTCTTCTAGCAGCGACAAAAGCGGCAGGCGCGTTGCTTTCGTTTTTTTGTCGTTTTGTGGATCTGTGCAGCGACGTGGCTTGTAGCCGTTGGTGACCTGTGCAGATTTGAATGCAACGGTCCACAGATCTGGACCGTTGCTTATGATTTTGAAATGGATCTGACGGTTGGAGATTGCAGAGGTTTAAAAAAAAAAAATACTAACCGTTAGATTACAACGGTAACAAAAAAAAATAACCACAATTTCCTATAAATACCTCACCTCCTATTTTACTTCTCACACCAAAAAAATCATCTTTCTTCCTCAAAATTTTTTGTTCCTTCTCCTCATAGCTTTCATACTCTACAATTTTTTGATTCCAATATGAGTGTACGAGGCAATACAGTAGGAGATCCAAGTATTGACGGGACACGTTGGCAAACAATTGAAGACATTCAATTGTGCAAGTCTTGGAGGGATGTTAGCAAAGATCCGGCAAAGGGTACGGAACGAAGAAAAGATGATCTATGGATAGAGGTACGCAAACACTATGCCGAACATTGGGATGGCTATGTCCGATCATTGCAAGCTTTTCAAGGGAGGTGGAAAACCTTGAAAGTCGAACTTTATGCTTGGCATTGTGCATTAAGGCAAGCGAAAATTTGGTACAAGAGTGGTGCGAATATGATTGATGAGGTATGAATTTGTAGTGTAACACGAATTTTAATTTTTATGATTCTTTTAGTGTATATTAAAATTTTCTTAGTTGATACATCTTACTTTAAATTATTAGTTGAAATATTTTGTTGATAATTATACTTTAAATTATTAGTTCATATATTAAAATTTAGTTGATAATTATACTTCAAATTAGTACTTTATAATCATACTTTATACTTCATTTTATTTAAATTATACATTATACCAATTTATACTTAAATAGTTGATACATTGTACCTCGTTTATATTTGTACTAATAGATTTATACTTTTTTGTTTAAATTAAATAGCGACGTCAAGCACAAGATTTGTGGAGAGCTGCGATGACCAAATCGAAAGGAAAAGAAAAAAAAGGTGATTTCATTAGTTTAGAATGTTACGAGATTGTTAAGGGGTTTCAACAATTTGAGGACATTCCAAACCATTCCTCTTCGGCTGGAGGAACCTCCAGGGGAGGAACTCAACGGATGCACACACAACAATCTGTTCCTGATTCTCATGTCCAGTTGGACATAGATGTAGATGAGGTAAACGCCGATGCAACTCCCAATCCTTCGGTGAGGCCTCAAGGAAAGAAGGCTGCCAAATAAGCTCTTCGGAAAGGAAAGAAAGCATCTAATGATTCCAGTCCTCTGATAGCCGCTGTCGAGACTATAGCAACGAACCAAACATCAATGATGTTTGCCAAGGAGAAACGTGATGAGGAATATGCTCGACATCTCCGTGACCAACAACAACGAGATTATATACGCTTGCAAATGGATATGCGAAACGAAGCATTCAAAATTCAAGAGGGGGAAGAGCGTATTATGGAGATGGACACAAGTAAGATGACGCCAACCAAAAAGAATTACTGGCAAAGAAAACAAAAAAAATTGCAGAGAAAGAAGCTGAAGATGCAACCCGTGGATTTAACATCCCACAACCACCATTCCCCGGTGGGTATTATCCACAATCTCCTTTCTCCGGTGGCTATCCACAACCTCCTTTCCCCGGTGGGTATTATCCACAATCTCCTTTCCCCGGTGGCTTCCCACAACTATCATTCACCGGTGGTGTCCCTTCCCCACCTTTCTCTTCGGGTGAATCCACCAACCCCAACCATATGGATGACCCCACAAACACAAATTGGATTCCTAATGAAGATGAGGATTAGGAAAATTAGGGAGTTATATATTTTAAATAATTGTATTGTTATGATTCCAATGCTTGGTTTTTGACTTATGTAATATTAGATTGATGAAATTAAAATTTATTTGAATAATACCCTTACAAATGAAAAGCTAAATCAAACCACACAAACATAATTAAAAACATTAAAACTAAAGTAGAAACCACACAAACAGAATTAAAAACATAAAAACTAATAGAAAACACACACAAATAGCAGATCTAGATACTCCTATTGCCTTGAAATTCCCAAAAGTGTTGAATGAGGTCTTGCTGAAGGTTGGAGTGACTGTGCTCAGATCTAATTTGTTGGTAGCGGTCCATGAATCCGTTCATATGATGAGCATCTCTACCAACAGGATCAAAGTCTCTACCGGTTGGTCCCTCCCATACCTCAGCAATCCTGGGCCTCATATTATTATCCTCCTCATCATCGGACTCCAACTCATCATCGCTGTCTTCAGGTCATTCATTTTCGACAATCATGTTGTGTAATATAATACACGTCAACATAATGTATCGAAGGTCCTCTTTATGCCACCCACAAGCAGCTCCTCTAACAATACCAAACCGTGACTGTAATATACCAAAACATCTTTCTACATCCTTCCTATACGCCTTTTGAGCCTTTGCAAACTCGATTTCCTTGGGGCGTGTAGGATTTCGAACAGTTTTCAAGAAAGTCGCCCATCGAGGATAAATACCGTCGGCGAGATAGTACCCTAAACTGTGAGCTCTGTTGTTAACTTGGAATTGGATCAGAGGTGCTCTACCGGCGGTAAGCTCATCAAACAAAGGAGACTTTGTCAAGACATTCAGGTCATTGCATGCCCCAGGCATTCCAAAGAATGCGTGCCAAATCCAGGTGTCGTAAGATGCGACTGCTTCCAGGATGATAGTGGGGATCTGTTTCCTACCACTATATTCTCCAGCCCAACCTGTCGGACAATTCTTCCATTGCCAATGCATACAGTCGATGCTCCCAATCATTCCTGGAAAACCTCTCCTCTCAGCTTTGGCAAGAAGTCATCTGAGGTCGGCTGCAGTTGGAGCGCGGAGGTATTTTGTTGAGTAAAGTTCAACAATTCCTCGTGTGAAGTGCTGAAGGGCGGCGATGGAGGTGGATTTCGCCATCCGACAATACTCAGCACATTGATCTGCCCCTGCACCGTACGCAAGCATTCGCAAGGCAGCTGTCATCTTCTGCTCCAGAAGCAGTCCGACTTTGCTGGTAGCATCTGACCTTTGAACAAAGTAACGATCATATTGGCAAAGGTCAATAGATATACGCTGGAAGAGATTGAGACTCATCCTGTAACGTGTTCGAAACTCCGCATCTTTGAACATTGGCCGGTCGACAAAGTAGTCGGCCAACATACCTTTGCCCCTTTCTTCTCTAAGTCGTTCCTCATTTGGTGCACGACCCGGATGAGAACCGCGCCCTTGGTGTTGGTTTCCAGATTCTTCTGCGACTGCAGCCATGACAATGGCGTTGGTGGCTATCATCTCTTCATCATCTTCATCCTGAGACCGTCGAATTTGATCCCACAAATTGTTCATTGCAACGAGGGAAATTTAGGAAATATGTAATGCTAGAGATATGAAAAGGGTGAAGGTTTGTTAAGCTCGGATGGTGTGTGTATGTAGTGAAAACATCATGTCTATTTATTGAAATTTTCCACACATAAAAGTGTCGGTGGGTTATCACTCACTCATTTCAAAAAAATTGTCGGTGGTGTGCATGTGATAAAAGTGTCGGTGGATTATTAAATTTTTTCACACTTTTCAAAAAACTTGTCGGTGGTGTGCATGTGATAAAAGTGTCGGTGGAGTTAAAAAAATTTTCACACTTTTCAAAAACTTTGTCAGTGGTGTACATGATAATAGTGTCGGTGGAGTTTTAAATATTATCACACTTTTCAAAAACTTTGTCGGTGGTGTATATATGATAAAACTGTCGGTGGAGTAAAAAAAAAAAAAAAAGTGTCGGTGGACATATAATTTGTCTACCAATAAAATTTTCTTTGGTTGCATTTTCAAATTGTTTATCAATACTATTTATTTACATCATACATTTTTCATTTTCCAAAAAAAAAATTATAAAATATTCGATGAACAGTAACTGACTGGTGACCCTCATAACCCAACGGGTGGAAGCAAAGATCCAGTGGCAGTGAATAGTTTCCTGCCCTGGTGACCGTGACTTGGTGACCCAACGGGTGAACTTGCTCTAATAGAAAGATCTTTGCTATAGCCAAAACTTCCACTGCAATAACTACTCTAATTCATAAACTAAACCTCAACATTGATCACAACACTTAGATCTACACCTAATTAGGTCTGATGTCCAACCAAGATCATTATTGCAAGTCTTTCTCAAACCAAAGTAATTAGTACTATAGCCAAAGTTTTACTCCTGCAACAAGCAAAACCGCATATACAGTAATCACAAATTCTATATTATATTAGAATCTTATCCTTGTAGTCATGCTACTACACTTACCAACAGTCTACTTCATACATGGATTTGTCATTTTCAGTAACTTGTGTCCTCTACCATGGAGAAGTCACAACTTCAAGCAACTACAATTTAAGATTCACAAATTCAATCCTTAACCCACCAAATTTTTCAATAGCAAACCATATCAACTCAAACCCAAAATTAACATCCAAACCTTTCCTTGAACCAGGACTTTTTATCATGTTTACCGTTGTGGTGAACACACACATTTATCATCAAAACCCAGCTTCATAAACTTAACTTTTCGTAAATCCATGTCCAAACTCCATAATTCGAGGGTTATAACTTTATCTCAATCATATCTTTTTTCCACAGCTTCCCACAACTATCATCTTATACCACTTTTTTGTAGTCAACTACCACCAGCAGCAAAATTACAGATATTTTCATGCTCATTGGTCTCGGACCAAATGTTTATGCAGTAAATTAGTCAAGCAAGGATCTATGCTCATATGCTAACCATCAAGCAAAAATTCTTTTAATACTCAAAGCATTCATTTATGCCTCAGTCTACAAGTGGAACTACATACTATTGCAAAAACATGGTTCTTGCAGTCAAGTCATGAGTAGAAATCAAGCAACTGGTCACAAACAAGCTCATTAAGAGATATTAAGACCACCTTATGAGTCGTGCGATATGCAATTGACAAAAATAATCCCTATAATTATTCAATGCAATCAATGGATACAAGCAAGTGTACTTACAGAGGCTACCCAGAAGTTTTACTTGCACAGTGAATCTCAAGCAAGGGATCGATTTGAACTACCAGAGCATAGTCTAATCTTGTTTTCCAATTGCTCCTCAATTTTTTCTATACATCTGGAAGTTTTGCAATTAAGGCCCAATTCATGGCCAATTGCTACGGTGATCACCGCATTTAGTGAAGATCCACGCCTACATTGAAGCTACTTGCTCGTCAATTGAAATTTACACGCCTCCGTTATGCTTATAATTGAATCATGCTTTATGAATGTAAATTCATATACAATCCTAAAACAAAATCCAATGAAAGTCACGAATGTGAGCAATATGTTCAAAATTCCATGATGCAACAAGCAATTACTCAATATTCAAACCCTCACTTTCCATGAGTTCATAAATCAAGCCTAACCATCCTAGATATCAAGCTCTAATTGCAGTTTTTCAAATATTTGAAGCCTACCTATTCAAAAGCCAGAGAAAAACTACCACTGCAGTACTCATAAAGATCTCATCTTACCTCCTGGAACTCAGCTCATAAAGACGAATTTCCCCTTATTTATCAGCCTTAGTATTGAATTAGAGAAGCATATATTCCTCAGAGCATTTCCTAGCCTGAAACCTCTGATTTGGTGAGAAAGGGGGAAATTTGGCCTTACCTCCTCATTTACCCTGCAGCAACATGATAAAAGAACATATCCTTATTGAAAAACTTAGGCCAAGTATATTTACCCGTTAGCCTCATTTTAAATAAATAAGATAGTCCATAAACAAAGGCCCAGGATAACTCTCTCACAAGCCCATGCCCATGCTCTCTCTCTTAATTGTTCAAAATATTTAAGAGAACTCTTATCATTCATTTATCTTTTCCATGCATATCACCAATTCATATGCTAAGTTGTATATGCAACAAGCTAATCCATATTACGAGCCCATGCCAAGCTAAACACTATGCAAGGATTCATGACCAAAAGAGGCACGCCGAGCCTTACACACACTTACTAGCTAACAAAAAATGCCAAGCTCCTCTTTGTCAAGGTCGTGCATATATCCGAAACCATATGGGAGTCATGTCAAGCTTAAGCATGTACATTTCAAATTCCACACACTCTCCCTTGGTCCATCAAATGTTTAAGGCAACTTCAAGCTGAAACCATCAATGCACGTGCCTAATACATGCCTAACATGGTTGCCACAAGCTCAAGCAAATTTAAGTCTAACATAAGCAAACTCTCATTCTACACATGCCGAACACATAATCAAGTCTGTAAAAGCCAAGCAAAGAATATATATCTTTTTACACACCATGCGAAGCAAACCATCAAGCATATCTATAAGACAAATGCAAATGCTTATTCTATCTATTAAATATTTTTATGCTCTCTATTTTCATTTTGCACACTCTACTTTACTCTAACCACGTATAATATTTCACACACATACTTACCTATTTAGTTTTAACTTTCTTTTCGTTTCTCAATTATTTTGCAAATGCTTTTGTTGTTATGCTCTTCATCATCAACTTTGAAGTCAAAAATCGTTTATACTCTTTTTTAGCTTATAATTCCCACTTGCCAAATTACTCATTCATCTAATACTCATGTTCTTCATTTTCGAAAGAACAACTTATTTTCTAAATCTCGTGATTATCCTCATTTGCACATTACTTACTTATTTTTCATAAACTACGCTCCATTAATCCTTTATGCACTTTTCATTACGTTTAAAATTTATTCATTTTCTTGTGTTCTCAATTATTCTACTAGAATTTATCATATTGTTCTCACTCTTCGTTGAACCGCACATGCACATATTTTACTTTCAAACTCACTCTTATTTTACTCCAATTCATTATCAACTTTACTTTTACATAACTCATTCTCATTATCTTATGCTTACTTATTTTCTTCATCGTCCTCATAAACACATGCACTCTTCGTTAAAACAAATCACGTGAATACTTTAAGTTCTCATGCGACCAACGCTTTCAAATTTCATGCTTCTATACTCTTGGTTTTCGATCATGCATGCTTACCTTGGGTTACTTTCTTATTGATTATGTAGCCTATTTCATAGTCATTGCATAGCCTACATAATCAAGGGGGCTAATGTTGATACCCAAAAAATCAATATTCATGCACAATAAAAATTCAAAGCCCAATATAAAAGTAGAGATGACATTGATACGCAAACCTACACATTATGGGCTTTAATAGCTTAAAGCCCATTATACTAGAAAAAATTCCCGTTCACGTATTTAACCTTCGGTTCCTCTTACCAAGCGTAATACCATGCTCGTGGACCCAAGCCACAATCATGGTTTTGGGGCTTACAAGATTGAGTGTGCTGTGGAAGGTTACGGAAATACATGAGGCTTATTATCGATTCAGATTGTTGGAGGTTTTGGACTTGGGACCAAAATCCAGGCCCGATAATCTAAATCCTTACATGGGCATACAAAGATGAGAGAATCCAAATCCATAAGTTTAAATACAATTATTTGCCCTAACCATAAAACCAATAGCATTTCCAGCTGCACAAAAAATAGTACTTGTTTTTACCCCGCAGTAACTCATCTTCTTCTACGCCAAATGCAAAGCCTTAATCAAATCTCTTCTTTTATTTATTCTTAGTTCTAGCTTGCTACAAGCTATTCCAAGGGTAACGTGCAGCTCTTCCCAATAAGATATATCACCTCTTCTGACTTCTCCTCTATCAATCCAACTTAGACTATAACCACAGCAGCTATTCCCTAGAAGTTTGCAACTCTAATTCCTTACTTCATGCAAAATAGTACAACAAACACCTCCTCTAAGTCATTTGGTTATTGCCTTGTTCTCTAGATTTGACTTTAATATTGTAATTCTCTTTCAAGTCCAATAGTTTCATCCCATGAACCTGTATCTTGGCCTCACCTCCTTCAGCCTATAAATTTAAGGCTTCTAGTTGCTGTAAAGGCATCATACAACCTCTAAGCAGCAAACTTCAGAACCTCTAAACAATACATCTTTCAAGCAAGTCTCAAGCAACAAGCCAAGCATTCCCAGCCTCCAATCCAAAACTATTTTCAAGCTCTAAACGACCTTAAACCCATCAACCATCACCAAAATCCATTCTTTCCTCACTGCAGTAGATTACACCATAACAAATCTTTAGCACAGCAAATCTCTCATCTTTTGCAACTCACCTGGTTCTAGCTTCCACACCACATGCCTTCTTGCAAGACTTTTTATGTACCTTTGTTCATCTATGTCACGCCCCTGATTTTATATACAATAAATCGATATATAACCCCATAATTATATATGCGTGAAATGCTCAGCCATCAATACAAAATACTTAGAAACTTATTCCCTTTTAACGCAAGTACATATTGATGCCCTGAACCCACAAATTCTACATTGACTCGCCCCATAGAGTCACACAACACATGAGTTTACGAATTAAATTGTCAACAACAAAATAAAACGTAAATGCTCCTCAGAGTAACTATACAACGGAAGTCCTTATCAACGGTAAAGTCACAAAGATGGCTTCCTACCGTAAAGCTGCTAAGCGCCACCTCAGCTTCAGCCACGATTTCCCTGACCTGCAGGATTAAACCCTACACCATTCCATTGAATAGTGCACCGGGTTTCCACACAACAAAACCCGGTAAGCTTATGAAGCTCGTATGAGTAACTCAAAACCAATTACACGAATTTACGGGATAAAAGCCCGCACAACTCACGCCAACACGAGGAAAACCTTTCGACTCGAGGATAAGGAAAACATACCATGCTTCCCAAAACAATACTCTTCCCCAAAAAGGAAAACACAAAAGCCACACCGTGACGAAATCATATAAATCGTTAACATCACAATTCAAATCTGATTAATTGATCCAACCTGGATAAAACACACACGCACATCAATCATACCTATCGTTAACCTAACAAATAGCATATGATTCTTAGTCCAACCTGGACAAAATACGTACCCAGGAGTCATAAGTAACCTACTTAGATCCATGAGGTATCATGGCAGACATACTAGCGCTCTAGCTTATCGTAACCACTCGCCCGGCTAACTGCGTGATTCCTTATTTCTTACCTTGGTCATTATCAGCGACCTGTCACCATCTGTGACATATGATCTTCAGACCCCATCCAATCTCGAAATCAACCATTGGTCACCATCTGCGACCTATCACCATCTGTGACATATGATCTTCAGACCCCATCTGGTCTCAGATCAACCATTAGTCACCATCTGTGACATATATAATATGATTCACAAGTCCTCCCAGGACATTTAAAAGAAAGAATCCCCGAAACTCTCTTTTAAAGAAACACGTACTCATGAGCATCAGATAGCTCCCCACTAACCCCATGATGTACCAACAACAAATCAGTCCAACCTAGACACACAACACATCAACACAGATTCACCACGAAGCCACTAGTACATGAATACGTATGTATATATATATGTACACACATAGTCATTCACTCATAAATGCAACCAATACATGAATACATATGTATATATATATATACCCCATAATATATATATGTACACACATACTCATTCACTCAGAAATGAAACCAATACATGAATACATATGTATATATATATACCCATAATATATATATGTACACACATACTCATTCACTCAGAATTGCCACAATACATCTATGGTAACTAGACTCAGAACACAGATAAATCATTGGTTACCATCTGCAACCTATCACCGTCTGTGACTCTTGGTTTTCATACCCCGTCTGGTCTTAGAACCAACCGTTGGTCACCATCTGCGACCCATGTTTTTCAGACCCCATCTGGTCTCAAGTCAACGTTAAGTAAGTCACACCTGACCTAAAACGTTACGACCATCTAGTTCCGGCTTTCCCATCCCTGCTCACCATCTGTGACCCTTGGTACAAGGACCAATACATTTAAAAAGAGTCACGCTTGACTCAAAAATGTAACATCAAACTCAATACTTTTCAAACAATAGAAAACATCTTTTTCTATAATATTGTTTCCTGAAAAGTCATACTTAACAATAATATGAACACCATCATGCATATTATTATTCATCACAATCATCCACAAGGATATATATATATTTCATCTAAATATATATATATGTAGTCATTCGCTCAGGAATGCCTACTAATACCAACTATAGTTTGCAGTTAAATAATTAACGCCAAAACAATAATGGTAATTCTGTTCATAATGAACCTTGTGAGATTACTCACCTCGAAACTCCCGCTGCGTCTTCAATACAGAACAAGACAGCCAATCCACAAAATAGCCGTCCGAGGAGTACTACGTCACGTACCTAAGGAATTACAGCTCTCATTCAGTCAACGAATCACAAGGGATAACGTTCGAAACCCTAAATCGAACCAAAATTCCCAAGGTGACGCCAAATGAGGCGAAACCACATCCGAGACCTCCCAAAGTCCTCGGAATACGTCCACGATCGATGTGACCAAACCACAAGTCGATCGGACGCTCAAATCCTCAAGGATCGAATAAATCGATCGGTATGAAACTGCAAAAATCATAACAATTCCATACGAACTCCAAAATTTGCATATTATATATCGAAACGCTCGTATCAACGAGTAGAACATATATAATACCAAAACCAATTCCTTAAGTGGCCGGAACACCGCCGGAACGCCACCACAGACGGTGGTGCACCGCCGCCGGCCAAAAACACATTATTTCACAAAACTCCCAACATCAAAAAGCTTCATCTAAGCATGCTTGTGAATTCTCATAACTGGATCGAAGTCAGAAAACAAGCCTAAGGGATCGAAAACTACCTCACAAGCCGTGAACAGTGATCCAATCCGAGTTGATCGAAGTTTCACGTGAATCAATCCAAACAACCACCAAGGATCGATCGGCGATGCAGTTCTGAGCTCAACCAAGAAAACTGGAAGCCTTGCCGACGTCGGAATAAGGATCGCCGGCCGGGTCCGATTTCTTCAATCTGGGTCGACTTGCAGCGCCGCCGTGGATGAGAATCGTCGATAGAGACCACCACAGAGACGACCGGAGCAAGGAGGCGAATCGTTCTGGGTTGGTTTCACCGGAAGAGGTCGCCGGAGCTGCGAGTTCCGACCGGGTCGGAATGCCGGGTTCGGGTCGGGTCAGTCGAAGAATTTCGACTCTGAGGGCGCGGACGAGAGAGAAGAGAGAGAGGAAAATTATTTCCGGAAACGGAAATGAGGAAATGAATATATTTTTTCTGATTTTTCCTATAAATACCAAAATGGAAACTTCTTTCCATAGTCATAACTTCCTCATACGAACTCCGATTTCCGCGTTCCACATATCCACGAACTCGTATCGACGCGCTCTACAACTTTCGTGAAGGAAGTTTTTAGAGAATCTCAACGTATCAAAAGTCAACCTTGAAACCCCCCCTAATTCCACACTTTACGAATAAAAATTCGTCCAAAACACTTCCGCTCCGTCCACGAGCCACGAAAACGTCCGATACCCACAATTTAAATTCCGGAAAATCCTCGGAAAGTAAATACGAATTTCTGGGGCATCACATTCTACCCCCCTTAAAGAAATTTCGTCCCGAAATTTAAACGTACCACTCCCACAGTACGTATAAATCATCCCCACATCCAATTCTCATTCCTCAACAACCTGTTCTCACCTCGCTGTACAATATCCTAGCTCAATAATGGATACAGGTACCCTACCTAATATCACAACACTAGGAATCTTTACCACACCGCTCGGTGGCAACCCAATCATTTCATGGATCTCATCCTCGTACACTATCCAACAAAGACTCTGTGACTGCAGCACTACACACAGATCACACAAGAGTCCAGAATCCTGTTATCACAACAGTATCTGCATCATATCATCAATAATGCAAACCTTGCATTACAAGAATTGAAAATGAAACCTTCATTTCAACTCACCTCGAACCTATGCATCACAACTTAATAAGTGTCTACCCAACCTGGGAACACAAAATCAAGCTAAGGTCTGGCCCCACCTGACCCGCACACACATCATCACCTGTCATTGTAATTACAATCAAAGTGGTATAGACCTTCTACTACCACAACAATGAAGGATGCATCACATCACATGCCACACTCAAAAGTCTAGCTATAGACAACAGACAAAACTCAACACAACACAACACATGGAAAGAAGTACACAACTATCACACATTATTCTAGCACACAAGCAGAATTAGATAAGGTACTTTCTTATCCGCACACACATCAGCTTGAGGAAACCATGCAACCATGATTCCATCTAGCACTCCATAACCTTTCCATCTAAAGGAAAACATAAATCACCGCTGTGACAATGTTCTATTTGCTAACTTAACCATCAAGAAGCAAATCAAGTCTCATCTAGACAATAAAGGAAGAATACTCTCGGAATTCTCCTATAATTACATACTTATGAGTCTCCAGCAACCTCGACCGTTACTCCCATAAACTATCCTGGCAGATAGACAAGAACTCTGACTGACATCGTAACCACTCGTCCGGCCAAGGACGTGATTACCTATTTCCTGCCTTGATCACCGTCTGCGATCAGTCACCGTCTATGACTCAATATATCACCATCTGTGATCAGTCACCATCTGTGATTCAATATATCACCATCTGTGATCAGTCACCTTCTATGACTCAATATATATCACCATCTGTGATCAGTCACCTTCTGTGACTCAATATCTATCACCATTTGTGATCAGTCACCATCTGTGACTCAATATATCACCATCTGTGATCAGTCACCATCTGTGACCTCAATATATCACCATCTGTGATCAGTCACCATCTGTGACGCAATATATCACCATCTGTGATCAGTCACCATCTGTGACTCAATATCGATCACCATCTGTGATCAGTCACCGTCTGTGACTCAATATCGATCACCATCTGTGATCAGTCACCATCTGTGACTCAATATCGATCACCATCTGTGATCAGTCACCGTCTGTGACTCAATATATCACCATCTGTGATCAGTCACCTTCTGTGACTCAATATCTATCACCATTTGTGATCAGTCACCGTCTGTGACTCAATATCGATCACCATCTGTGATCAGTCACCATCTGTGACTCAATATCGATCACCATCTGTGATCAGTCACCGTCTGTGACTCAATATATCACCATCTGTGATCAGTCACCATCTGTGACCTCAATATATCACCATCTGTGATCAGTCACCGTCTGTGACTCAATATATCACCATCTGTGATCAGTCACCATCTGTGACTCAATATCGATCACCATCTGTGATCAGTCACCGTCTGTGACTCAATATATCACCATCTGTGATCAGTCACCATCTGTGACCTCAATATATCACCATCTGTGATCAGTCACCGTCTGTGACTCAATATATCACCATCTGTGATCAGTCACCATCTGTGACTCAATATCGATCACCATCTGTGATCAGTCACCGTCTGTGACTCAATATCGATCACCATCTGTGATCAGTCACCATCTGTGACCTCAATATATCACCATCTGTGATCAGTCACCATAACTTAGACACGATATACACATAGCTCACACTCACGGTCATCAATTCCCTAATCTTCCATATCGTGCCTACATAAGTCAACTGGTGACTACATCCTCATGCTTAGATTCTCAACTAGCGTTCCATTACACAAATTAAGCCAACAATCAATCAAATCAACCACACACTACGTCAGAAGATACAATTCTATCCCCTACGTAAACAAGAGTTAAATCTAAAGGTCCTCATTCCTCAAAAGACTATAACTCCTAGAAGCTACCTTAAGCTCCTACAACTTATTCACTGAGCCAACACTACCCTGAAGACTCACATTCCAACACTCATTGCATACCCAATGACTATATCAATACCGAAGAGCATCAGATGGGGATCCGCTGCAGACGGGCCATCACTCGAGGAGTATTGATTGTCACCAAATATGCACCTTACGCTCTGATACCAATCTGTCACGCCCCTGATTTTATACACAATAAATCGATATATAACCCCATAATTATATATGCGTGAAATGCTCAGCCATCAATACAAAATACTTAGAAACTTATTCCCTTTTAACGCAAGTACATATTGATGCCCTGAACCCACAAATTCTACATTGACTCGCCCCATAGAGTCACACAACACATGAGTTTACGAATTAAATTGTCAACAACAAAATAAAACGTAAATGCTCCTCAGAGTAACTATACAACGGAAGTCCTTATCAACGGTAAAGTCACAAAGATGGCTTCCTACCGTAAAGCTGCTAAGCGCCACCTCAGCTTCAGCCACGATTTCCCTGACCTGCAGGATTAAACCCTACACCATTCCATTGAATAGTGCACCGGGTTTCCACACAACAAAACCCGGTAAGCTTATGAAGCTCGTATGAGTAACTCAAAACCAATTACACGAATTTACGGGATAAAAGCCCGCACAACTCACGCCAACACGAGGAAAACCTTTCGACTCGAGGATAAGGAAAACATACCATGCTTCCCAAAACAATACTCTTCCCCAAAAAGGAAAACACAAAAGCCACACCGTGACGAAATCATATAAATCGTTAACATCACAATTCAAATCTGATTAATTGATCCAACCTGGATAAAACACACACGCACATCAATCATACCTATCGTTAACCTAACAAATAGCATATGATTCTTAGTCCAACCTGGACAAAATACGTACCCAGGAGTCATAAGTAACCTACTTAGATCCATGAGGTATCATGGCAGACATACTAGCGCTCTAGCTTATCGTAACCACTCGCCCGGCTAACTGCGTGATTCCTTATTTCTTACCTTGGTCATTATCAGCGACCTGTCACCATCTGTGACATATGATCTTCAGACCCCATCCAATCTCGAAATCAACCATTGGTCACCATCTGCGACCTATCACCATCTGTGACATATGATCTTCAGACCCCATCTGGTCTCAGATCAACCATTAGTCACCATCTGTGACATATATAATATGATTCACAAGTCCTCCCAGGACATTTAAAAGAAAGAATCCCCGAAACTCTCTTTTAAAGAAACACGTACTCATGAGCATCAGATAGCTCCCCACTAACCCCATGATGTACCAACAACAAATCAGTCCAACCTAGACACACAACACATCAACACAGATTCACCACGAAGCCACTAGTACATGAATACGTATGTATATATATATGTACACACATAGTCATTCACTCATAAATGCAACCAATACATGAATACATATGTATATATATATATACCCCATAATATATATATGTACACACATACTCATTCACTCAGAAATGAAACCAATACATGAATACATATGTATATATATATACCCCATAATATATATATGTACACACATACTCATTCACTCAGAATTGCCACAATACATCTATGGTAACTAGACTCAGAACACAGATAAATCATTGGTTACCATCTGCAACCTATCACCGTCTGTGACTCTTGGTTTTCATACCCCGTCTGGTCTTAGAACCAACCGTTGGTCACCATCTGCGACCCATGTTTTTCAGACCCCATCTGGTCTCAAGTCAACGTTAAGTAAGTCACACCTGACCTAAAAACGTTACGACCATCTAGTTCCGGCTTTCCCATCCCTGCTCACCATCTGTGACCCTTGGTACAAGGACCAATACATTTAAAAAGAGTCACGCTTGACTCAAAAATGTAACATCAAACTCAATACTTTTCAAACAATAGAAAACATCTTTTTCTATAATATTGTTTCCTGAAAAGTCATACTTAACAATAATATGAACACCATCATGCATATTATTATTCATCACAATCATCCACAAGGATATATATATATTTCATCTAAATATATATATATGTAGTCATTCGCTCAGGAATGCCTACTAATACCAACTATAGTTTGCAGTTAAATAATTAACGCCAAAACAATAATGGTAATTCTGTTCATAATGAACCTTGTGAGATTACTCACCTCGAAACTCCCGCTGCGTCTTCAATACAGAACAAGACAGCCAATCCACAAAATAGCCGTCCGAGGAGTACTACGTCACGTACCTAAGGAATTACAGCTCTCATTCAGTCAACGAATCACAAGGGATAACGTTCGAAACCCTAAATCGAACCAAAATTCCCAAGGTGACGCCAAATGAGGCGAAACCACATCCGAGACCTCCCAAAGTCCTCGGAATACGTCCACGATCGATGTGACCAAACCACAAGTCGATCGGACGCTCAAATCCTCAAGGATCGAATAAATCGATCGGTATGAAACTGCAAAAATCATAACAATTCCATACGAACTCCAAAATTTGCATATTATATATCGAAACGCTCGTATCAACGAGTAGAACATATATAATACCAAAACCAATTCCTTAAGTGGCCGGAACACCGCCGGAACGCCACCACAGACGGTGGTGCACCGCCGCCGGCCAAAAACACATTATTTCACAAAACTCCCAACATCAAAAAGCTTCATCTAAGCATGCTTGTGAATTCTCATAACTGGATCGAAGTCAGAAAACAAGCCTAAGGGATCGAAAACTACCTCACAAGCCGTGAACAGTGATCCAATCCGAGTTGATCGAAGTTTCACGTGAATCAATCCAAACAACCACCAAGGATCGATCGGCGATGCAGTTCTGAGCTCAACCAAGAAAACTGGAAGCCTTGCCGACGTCGGAATAAGGATCGCCGGCCGGGTCCGATTTCTTCAATCTGGGTCGACTTGCAGCGCCGCCGTGGATGAGAATCGTCGATAGAGACCACCACAGAGACGACCGGAGCAAGGAGGCGAATCGTTCTGGGTTGGTTTCACCGGAAGAGGTCGCCGGAGCTGCGAGTTCCGACCGGGTCGGAATGCCGGGTTCGGGTCGGGTCAGTCGAAGAATTTCGACTCTGAGGGCGCGGACGAGAGAGAAGAGAGAGAGGAAAATTATTTCCGGAAACGGAAATGAGGAAATGAATATATTTTTTTCTGATTTTTCCTATAAATACCAAAATGGAAACTTCTTTCCATACTCATAACTTCCTCATACGAACTCCGATTTCCGCGTTCCACATATCCACGAACTCGTATCGACGCGCTCTACAACTTTCGTGAAGGAAGTTTTTAGAGAATCTCAACGTATCAAAAGTCAACCTTGAAACCCCCCTAATTCCACACTTTACGAATAAAAATTCGTCCAAAACACTTCCGCTCCGTCCACGAGCCACGAAAACGTCCGATACCCACAATTTAAATTCCGGAAAATCCTCGGAAAGTAAATACGAATTTCTGGGGCATCACAATCTATCAAAGCTATATAAATTTTCTGCCTACGTATCACCAGAAGCATGCCATCGTAGCAGACCAATATTACTGCAGCGGATCTTTAGGGAAGGTGCTACAAAGCTTCTTGAAGCTTTGGGCCCAGTTCTTGAACTCAGAAGGGGTAAATAGAGGAGAGGAGATCAAGCCAATCAAGTAATCCTAGCAGCCTCTGTACAAATCCACCCCAACAAAAGGTAGCCGCACCAGCCTTTTTTTTTCTTCTAAAAATAAAGCTTATATATGTTTTTGAATTCTCCTTTATAATTTGATGAATCAATGAATCATTAGTAGTTGTAACATGATCAAACTAAAGGACCTTTAATATCTGTTCATTCATTCAAACTACCAAGAAAAGATCAATTCATTCTTCATCATAAGAATTGAGCCAGTATCTTGATAAAAAGCAAGCAAGTATACAATGCATGTTTGTTTGCTTTAGAGAAACAACAATGCTACTTAACAAGGAAATGATTAATTTTCCAAACAACCAAACTTTAGAGAGCTCCATCAAATAGGGAGTTCAGAGCAATATTCAGGGCATTAGTCAATATCCTTAAGCCATGTATCTATATATTATTTCCAGTGACATACATGTAAACAAGGCACGGTGAAAAGAAAAAAGAAACGCAGCTTCATCCTACCCAATTCCCTGTCACAAACTGTAGTTTCTAGTTCTATTCAATTCTTCGTCGCTATTGCCCCAAAACCCATTCTTCATGGAAGAAAAAGCCACTAACCCAGGGATCCAAAACCATACCATTGGCCTCCAGGACTGGTATCGGTGCCGAGGAATGCACCCACGATGCACCTACCCACCAATCCAGAAGCCAGAACAATGGATTCGTCTTCTTCTTCTTCCAAAACCCATCTCAAGGCCATGGAAGATGGTATAATGCCCTATTGATCCAGAACCATGCAATTGGCTTCTTCCAAAACCATTTGAGGTGCCGAGGAAGAACGCACCTACGACGTGCTCACCGACTGACCCCGAACAATGGGATTGTCGTCTTCTTCTTCTTTTAGAACTCATCTCAATGTAGAGGAAGATCACTCAATGACCTATCGACCCAAAATCATGGGATCCACAGTCAAGCTTCTCTATTTCACTGTAGAAGAGAAATGGGTGCTTACCGACTACCCTAAGAGTCTGCACATGCAGAAAGACTGATGCTTGCTAGTCGACAAAGAGCGCATCTTCATCCACCACTACAACCCAATGGGTTCTTCATTTTCTTCTCCACCTCAGACCAGTGGGGCCATGTGACTCTGGCCCTTCCTCCACAGGTAGAGTCCTAGTATGATCTAATGCACAACCACTGCAGCAATTGATGTGCTAGTTTGGATTGTTTGTTGAACTACCGATCAAATCATTTTGAAAACCTTCATCCTGGCATTCGAGAGCTTTCTCCAAGCGGTCACTTCAACATGTTTGCGTTCCTCCATGCCTCGGTTAGTCTGCCAGTCATTTTTGATTAGGTTTTTAGAGATATGGAGGAATATAATGAAGAGAGAGAGGTTGTGCTTTCTAATTGAGTGTATACATATTTTAAAAAACTAATATCTTCATGATAACATCTCACTTTCTTTGCATCCCTAGAATTTGCTTCATATTTTTTAACCTCTTTGCAACATTTTTACATCTTGAAAATGACTTAGGAAACTAGGAACAAACGAGCATTTACCAAATGGCTCCGTTGTTAATTTAACCTTTTGTTTTGAGCTGGAGGCTTATGAGCTTCTTTTTTTTTAAGTCTAGATATGGATTTTTTCCGGATGACAATATTCAACCACTTCAACAACAAGATTGTTCAACACTTATAATATGGTTCTGATAAAAAATTAAAAAAAAATAAAAATAAATAAAAACACTTATAAGAAGGTAATAATATATCGTAGAAGAGGAACATGACAGCCCACAATAAAGATGTACATTACAACTTACATAAAATAAAACTGGAAGTACAGAAGGAATAGAAAATACAAGACCCAAACGGGAAGAACACTCAGTTGTCTTCAGCCACCATCAACTGTTAAAGAGCCTGGCCGAAGGTTCAGCCGGTGAGTTATTAGGACAAACTAGACGACAATACTAGGACAATAACTACCCACCCCAGTAGAGCAAACCATGCCCATATGGATCTGGAGATAGAGGACAAGAGGAGGATTATTATTCATTGACAACAAAAACGGAAAGGAGATTGTTACTTTAGAGCAAGCAATCACATATTAGGAAGCCTGTTTGCGCAGCAGCCCCCATTGTTAATGCAGATCCCTGTTAAAATACAATTACGTTGACAAAAACAGCCATCACAGCAATTGTCGCTCCCAAGTATGTTGCATAAGGAGCCGGGACACCCATTGTCTAAACTCTAAAGGTGAAGAACTTCCACAATCAGCAATCGCAAGCGGAGCAAAATTAGATGACCCAATCATTAGTACCATGCTCAACACCACTAGCCAGTTGAAAGCCATCACATTCTTCTCAACAGCCATATCTTTTATTAAAGAAATTCAAGGGGTGTATTGTATTTGAATTTTTATGGTATTTTAAAGATTTTTATTAAATTCAAAATTTTGGGGTATTCAATTAGAATTGTTAAAAAATCTCTAAAAGTCTAAGTGTATTTCATTTAGATTTTTAAAAGCAGATTTCAAATCCATGAAATTTTGTGGATTTTAAAAAATGATTTTGTTCACTTTTAATGAGTTCATAGAAGTGGGAGGTGCATTGAAAAAAAATCTAAGAATTGTAGAAGATTCATTAAATGATGGATTTGCATGGATTGTTTAGTGTTAAGAAAATAGGCTTTCATAAATTAATCCAACTTCTAGACTCAAGATTTATGTGGATTTATAATTTTCTTGTTTTTGTATTAAAAAAATATTTTTTTTCTTTTTATTATTTTATTTTCCTATTTCCATCTTGTTCCTCTCTCTCTCTCTCTCATCATGTTCTTCTTTTATCATTTCATCCCCTAGCCTCTTGCTTTTACATGTACAAACCTATTATCAAAGTGTTTATCTTTGGCATTCACATACAACACAAAATAGAAGTTATTTTTTAACTCATTTTTATTTACATAAATTTACTTTTTTTTACCCATAAACTTCTATGACAAAAAAAAATTGCAGCTATAGTTGTTTCCGTTCATCTTTTTTTCTCTAATATTTTCCTATCACCAAACAAAACACATAAAAAAATGCTAAAAAAAATGCACTTAAGTTTTTTTTTGACTTTGTGAAGGGGAACCCAAGGCTTCCTAGGCCCAAGATAAATCCCTTCGGCGCATGTGAAATGCTCCAACTATGCATTACAGCACAGTGCCTGGTCACTTTGACAGCTTCGGGGTTCGAACCTAGGTTGGGGAGCACACTCAACTAAGCAAGAAACACTAGGCCACTTGTAGTGGTTATGCACTGAAGTTAAATAAAGTGAGAAAGGGGTTAGTTTCTTCTAGAGAAAGATAGTAGACACAAAACTGAACGTTTCAGAATTTGAATCACTCCAAAAGCATTTTTCTAGAATTAGTTATGGATTTTTGAAAATTGTGTACAGAAGCCTATATTTCTGGAAAGGATTTGTACATTGTTTGACTTTAACCTTTAAGTCCTTTACTCCTTAAATGGCTTCACTTGAAATTCAATATTCATTTCAATCTTACTGAGTTAGTTGTTAAACCATCCTCCTTTCAAAATTTTCTCAAGAATTTACCTCTAGTATTTTGAACAATTTTCCGTGATCCTTCGCCATTCTTTTTAAATTTTGTTTCTAGCTTTTCACAACTTGTCTTTTAAAGGTGTTCTTACCACTTTTTCCTGAAAACCAACTCCTTCTTGGAACCCAAATGGTCTGGTTATTAGTTAGTAAATTAGATTGAAGGAGGGGTTTTCTTCGGAGAGTATTGAGAGTGAATTGCTAGCCCAATTTATCGTTGTTTTGTCTCTTATTTGATCTAGGCTTGGTATCTTGGTAGGGTCTTGTGAAGTCGGTGATTGCTACAAGGTTGCATTGAGGCCAAGTACTGCAAGAGAAAGCTCGGATTCCAGGTAGGGGATGTCTTTAACTCTATCTATGCTTTTCTTGCATATACTACGTTTTATATGAGGTCTCTTGTATGTTTTTGGAAATTATCTGTTTTTACACTTGAAATGATTTGCATGGTTGAAACGATGTGTTGGTAATTGATGGGGATCTAAGGAGATGGTTTGTTCCTCCTCAAGGAGTGAAAATCCCGAGCCACCGGTGGTGGGCAGTGTGCATCATGCCCTTGTTATAGATTTCCCCCTTTGTCTCTAGCCTTGTGATAATGATTAAATTCCAGAAAGTGATTGGCTAGATTGACGGTTATGATGGAAGTTGTGGAAGGAAATCAATTGCCGTGGATTTATAATTACGTGGTGACGATCACTTGGAATCACAAACTGATTTTATCTACTACCTTTTTAACAAAAAGATAACTTATGTTTTCAAACTTAGATATGGGGGCGGGCATGGGCCATGACTGGATGTAGGAGCCTAACCCCTACTTTAGTTTGTTTTGCAAGCTGTTGCTGTTGAAGCTTATGGTACGAAGGATTATTCTTAGAGGCCACAAAATTTTTTTATGGGGAAAATTCTGTTTAGTCCCTATACTATGACTCTATCATCGTTTCAGTCCCTGACATTCTAATTTAATCTGAAAAGTCCCTGAAGTTACAATTTCTGTCTAATAGGTCTTTGCCGTCTAAATGCTCCGTTAACTGGCTGACATGACACACAATTAGATGCGTGACTTGGATTGCCATGTCACCAACTTGACGGCCCAATTTGACGGTGACAGGACCCGCCCCGAATTTCACCCTGAAATCCGAGGTGGCCCTGTAGGCCCACCTTAGGAATAGCTCTACCAAAAATTCGGCAGAGTCACCCCTAAAATTGACTACCCAAAAACCCGTAAAACACACAAAAACCCTTCAAGCAAACCAACCTTGTACTCCTGGAGCCACTCTGCTCCTAATTATTTACAACTCTACTTTCACAAAACACAAAACTCAACAATACTAAAATCAAAGGTTATCAGAGCAATACTAATACACAGGGATATAAAAAGAGGAGTAAAGGATCAAGGAATCCTACAATGCAGAAGTAGTGACAATTATGCCTCATATGCCATGTACGCCCGACCTCCACTAACTTGCCTGCAAACTGGGCATTTGAAATCGAAGGGCCCAGGGGAAAGTATTGAAAAACACGTTAGAGTGAGTGAACAAAATAAGTAAGCTAGCTAATTCAAAAGAAAGAAAAAGCTTTAATACTTTCCCACATTTATTGCTTTAAAAACTAGATGCATGCAACGTGGATAAAACATATTTCTCGCAACACGAAGATTCGTGAAAACATTCCAGCCCCGCTGGTCAAAAGAAATCAAGCTAGCCCCGCTAGCTGAAGGTATCAATCAAATATGGGGAAGAAGTTCTCACCATACAAATAAGGGAGCCTCCCAAGCTCGGGTCGGAGTGTCCCACACTCTGGAGCATCTCATGCTCTGCTCTACTCACCCACAAACACATAGTAAGTAGGGAAGAGTACTAATAGGCTAGCTAGCAATAAATATGACGACCCAGGTATGGTGGTTTAAAACCACACGAAAAACTCGAAAATCCGTAAGGCTTCCCCAATATCTCATGAGAAAGTACATAATCCAATGACGTGGCCCCGCACGACAAAATATTCTCGAAATCATAAACCATTAGGCAAGAAATAATTCAATCGAAAATCCCATTTTCGAAAAATATTCCTGAAATCTCAATATCGACGAATAGAAATGTATTATAAATTTCCGGAAATCGCCTCGGAAAATAATTCGTCGAAAATCACTTAAATCGTGATTTCAAACAAAGGCCATATATCGGAGATATTATCGAAGGCTCAAAATCCATTTCCGAAACACAATTGAAATAAATCATAGTTAATCTCCAAAAATTAAATCATATTTCCGAAAATAAATTATAACCCCAAATCCGAGCATAATAAATTCGTATCCAAAATTTATATGGAAAAACAATGTCAAAATTATAATCCAAGGCAAAATATTATGCTCGATAAATAAAACGATAATTAAATAAATCAATAGTTTCAAAATAAATGCATGCATCATTATTTAAAACAAAAGTCCACTCACTGTACTATTGGGCGACCCCGCAAACGAGTTCCTTCATTTAACCATAGCTCGCGACATCGTCTTGTACACAATTATATTTCCGTAAACGGCAATTCGATAAAATAAATACGAACCTAAACGAAACCTGAAAATCCATATCTCCATTACTTCACAAATTCAACCCAAATCTCTCTCACAACACCAAAATTCCCCAATTAACATATTCCACAATGAAAACGAGGCAAATCCGACGGTCGGATTTCCCATAATTCAATCTCAAAATCCCGAACTTTGGAAAATCACAAACAATTCCAAACTCCTCCAAAATTCACCAAACTTCACATACAAGGTCTACAACATTTCTACAATTTAATGGGCTAAAAACTAAAATTAAAACACTGCCCTACACGCCTCCACGCACCACCAACAGTGGCAGTGCGTGGGCCCCACACGCCACCGGCAACCACCTCCGATGGCCACCAAAATTTGGCAGCACCATCTACTCAACAAACCCAACCTCTTTCTCAACTACAACAAGTTCCAATTTTACCTGGAAGAGCTCCAATTTAACCGATGAAAAATTTCCAGAAAATTCAAGAACCCTAGGATCGGGTTTTGATCGATTCGACCTCCACACTGCAAATCGTGGCTCAAGGATAGGGGCGAAATGATCCTTGGCAAAAACCGAACCTTCGACGCCAGTTTGGTGGCCGGAGACGGCCGGAATCGCCGGAAATCGACAAAACTCCCAAACTGCTGAACTTCACGACCCAATTCCGAGCTCCATCGGTCGAGCCACCGCAAATCACCACCACAGGCGTGACATGGATGAAGAGGCGAGCTTGCCGGTGCCCGAATTCCATCGTGGGGTGGCCGGAGGAGGAAGAAATCGGAGGAAGAAGAAATCGGGCCGAAGAGGAGAAAGGATCGTGGGAGAGGAGAGAGAAAAGCCGGTAGGTTTCTAAAAATGGAAACTTACCACAGTAACTTCCTATATTTATAGAAACTTACCGTAAACAGTAACTTTTACATTTTCTCTTATAACTTTTACATACGAACTCCGATTTTTACGTACCACATATGCACGCACTCGGTTTAACGTCCTCTAAAACTTTCATGAAGAACATTTTCTCAAATTTTGACCCGGAACAAAAAGTCGATTTTTAGGGCCACTAAACTTATCGAGAACAACTAAAATGTAACCGAAATCGTTAACTTTCGTTTTTCCACAAGTAAACAAATGATATTTTGGTTCGGGGCGTAACAGATGGAATCTTAACGGTGATGACCTATTAGACAGAAATTGTAATCTCAGGGACTTTTCAGATTAAATTAGAATGTCAGAGACTGAAACGATGATAGAGTCATAGTACAAGGACTAAACAAAATTTTTCCCTTATTTTATCTACAGTTTATTTTTCCTCTTTATTTGACTTATTTGATCCCGTCAATTTTTTTGTAAAAATAAGTACGGTTGATGATGTGTGTGATTGCTTACCACCAAAGTGGGACCCTAGGGTTAGAACCTCCAGTTGAGTTTAGGTCCTAGTGGGCTAGACCTAGTAGACTCACATAAAGTACCATTTAATAAGCCTAATGTAAACTTGGGCTAAGAACTAAAAATGACATAGGTCCTAATTTCAACACAACACCACCTTCCTTTTCTCTTTCTTGCCTAGCTCGTAACCTCATGGTTACGAGCCAAGCCCACTCTGCAAGCCTAAGAATTTTAGGCTTATAAATTTCTTGTTCTCCAACCTAAAGGCATTGTCTCTTTGAGGAATTCTTGGCCAAAGCACTTACTCCCTAAGTGTCACGGGTGTAGGGTTCCCTAGGGAGGCGGCGCTGTGGTAATCCAGCCTCCGGGTCACCCCACAAGAAGAGTAGGTGAGTAGCCATTTCAATCTAGAGAGGTTGATTCCTTCTCCCGATTGGCTCAAAGTGGTGAAGAAATTGGATTCAAAATGCATCAGGAATTTTATGAATGAACACATGCACAAGGTAATAAGACAAACTGGTACTCTCTCTATTATTGAGAGAGAGCTAGATAGAGTAATGTATGGTGGGGACGTTTGGGTTTTGGTTGGCAGCTTTTCTGAAGGGGTTAATGGTTTGGGAATATTTTAGGGTAAGAAAGAAGAAAAACTAAGTGTAGTTGCGTTGTTGTTAATGAGATGGTCCAGAAGATAGATATGCCAAGTTGAAGTCATGGACTTAATAGTTCTCTAGATTTGTACAGAGTAAACTAATCTTTTTATTTCTTGGTTTATTTTGTATTATATTGTAAGTATACTCTACTGCAATTTCTAATGAAATTACCTTCTAAATTTTTTTAAATCAAGAACAATCTTAATTTTTCATTGATTATTGACTCTCAATAAAACTTTTGTTACGAGGCAATAAAAGACTATTGGGGGGGGGGGGGGGGGGGGGGGGCGCAATAGAGGTCTGTTAAAGGTCTATTAGGGGGCAATAGACGTTTTGAATTGATGTAATTTCCTCTTCTTTTTTTTCTTTAATCAAAATTTTATTTGTCTAAATTTAGGGAGATTGTTTCTCATTCTGGCCATTGAAAGTTCTATTGGGCGGCAATAGACGTTTTGAATTGATGTAATCTCCTCATTTTTTTTCTTTAATCAAAGTTTTATATATTTGTCTAAATTTAGGGAGATTAGTACTCATTCCGGCGACTGAAAATTCTATTGGGGGGCAATAGACGTTTTGAATTTATGTAATCTCCTCTTTTTTTCTTTAATCAAAGTTTATTTGTCTAAATTTATAGAGATTAGTTCCCATTCTAGTGATCGAAAGTTTATTGGGGCAATAAACCTTCCGGCGACTTATTAGATCTCCGATGTCCTCTTTAGGGACATTTGGTGAGGATTTTAGAGAAGTCCGATAGTGGCCGCCAGTGACCGGAATCCAGCCGTGGTGACCGAATTCCCGCGGCAGTTGACGGGACTCCGGCGAAGTCTCTTATGGTTTCTCTCTCTCGCTCTCTCTCTCCCTCTCTTTCTCTCTCTATGTAATAAATGGGTGAGGGTAAAATAGTCTCAAAAATAAACAAAGAACAAAAAAAAAAAACATAATTGGGTATTAGAGAAGACCTTATAATGGGAGCAATATTTGCTATGTTTTTATTGATAAACTCTCTACATTTTACTTAGTAGTTTTTCTCTTAACATTATCATTTCTAACTTTCTTTGTTGTAGTTAGGTACAAGTGAGCTCCAAACGCAAGAAATGAGCTATCAAGAGCTGGAAATGAAAGAAATGAAGGCAAGGAAGAAATGTGGAGCAGAAATAATCAAGAAATGGAGCAATGAAGCTTTCCCAGTCCTACTAGGAAAAGGAATCCCATTTGAAGTAGAAATCCTAAGTCAACTAGGAATAAGCTCTAAAAAATGATGTTCGGAAATGAGAAATGACAGAATCCCAGTTTGACTAGGAAACCTGATCACACTAGGATTTCTGATGATACTAGGAGACCTGAGAAGGCTAGGAGATGTTGTGGCTTCAAGATAACTCAAGATAGTTGAAGAATGTTCTAGAATACCAAGAATGGCGTCATACATGAAGATGGGCTTTGAAATTATCCAATTGAGAAGCCTAGTCCAAAGATTGAAGCATGTGACTTGCACATGAGGTTCTAGACTATTCTTGACATCTTGGAGGAATCCTAATTCCATAAAGATTGGTTTTTTCCGTGAATATCATAGAAGATTCAAGAAGATTTTGGAAATTCCAATATGGGAGAGTTTGGGAGAAAATCTAATTTGTATGCAATTAGGAAAAGAAAATAAAGAGAATAGTTATCGATTTAGGTTTCCTGATTACATTCTACATGAAAGTTGGCCGAAATATGGTCCAGTTTCATTGGTGATTTCGGCAATCAAGAGGAAGATATGGATTCTACTTCTCATGAAATATTTTGATTGGTCGAATGATGAAAGACAAGTAGAGAAAGACTTGGACACCAAGCTTAGCCGTGCACTATATAAGGAGGGGAGGGTCAGATGTGAAAATCATCATCAAAACCCATAACCAAAATCGAAATACCTCCCCTCTATTCTCAAAGTTTCGGCCCCTCTCCATTGTTCAAGACTGAAGCAAAGTTCCATCCTCCATTCACCATCCTTGCCGTGAGTCTCACCATCCTCCACTACCTTTGAAGACCTTCTTATGTTCTTGAAGCTTCTTTGAAAGTGTAACCATGACCTCTATTCTTTTGTTTTCGGTTTTATGTTCTTGTAACGTTAAAACCATATTCTATAGCGATCTATGTTTTTGTTTTGAATAGATGTTTCGAATCTTTTTTAGAATAAAGTGTATATATTGATGTTTAGTTTTCTTTAACCGTGAAGCATGAAAATGTTTTAGGATTTTCATTTTATAAATTTGCGAATTCATTTTATGTTCTTGGATGTTTGTTGATTTTGTTCTTCAATCCCACCTTTCATGATTTCCAATTTCTTTGATGGCCAACTTAGGTTTCGAATTGCATGATTGAATCCAAATTGCTAGCAATAGCATTCTCGGTCTTAATTGTTAAGTGGAAAACCTATAATTCCTTAGGTAAATCAACAAAAAGCATGCTTGATTAGCGTTCTAACTTGTGTGTTTTTCTTAAATCAATCAAACTTTCTATGTGCTTATTGCATTGAATATGTTTTGTTAATGGACTTATCATTCACTAGCATTGAATGTTTACTAGGGTTAACTATAGTGCGTTCATCTAATTAATTTAACTAAGGAAAGTAAAAAGAACCTTGTAGGCGTTCCTCTTTGTTCTTGATTGATTTCTTCCAAGTGCATGTTTTGATTCATGATTTGTTATTTGATATCTAGTTTTCGTGTTAATGGTTGTTGACTGCATCATACATCTTTGCCGTCTATCTTACCATTGATTCATGGTTTGATTGATCAATGTAATTAGTTTAATTAGAATAGAAATAAAAACAATTCAAAACTCCTTTTATTTGTATATATTATATACATGTAATTAATATTTCTCTCTTTGACGTTTAAATGACAGGAGCACCCTCAATCCCTGGATAGAACGATCCCTACTTGCTATATACTAACAAATGTCAACAGGGTTAATTTTGAGAACTCAATCAGAGCTCATCACCTTATTAGAGTCTTTATGGATAAGGTGGAATTAAAAAAACTTAATGGGGTAAGTGGGAAAAAAAATCCCTAGACTTAG
Organism: Rosa chinensis; assembly: GCF_002994745.2. Lineage (NCBI taxonomy): Eukaryota > Viridiplantae > Streptophyta > Magnoliopsida > Rosales > Rosaceae > Rosa > Rosa chinensis. The sequence goes on along the minus strand of NC_037094.1, from coordinate 48,340,938 downwards.
GGTAAATGGACAAAAACCCTTATAATTATTAATCTTTTTAGCCCTCCAGTAACAACTTCTTAGTTTCGCCACTGTGCATAAACTATTGATATAATTTTATTTTATTTTTATTTTTTTTGAGAGGGAGGGCGGCAATCCATTTCTATGAAGATGTAAGCAATATTACACAATAACTCACCCCAGTAGGGGTACGTCAATATTGAATCATTACCTAGACTAGAAGCCTAGATGAATATCACTATAAGAATAAGCACCGAAAAAAGGTAACCGGACGAGATTAGGGTAGCAATATGGAGACAATACCCCTACATTATTATAGTAGACTAAAAGACCTAAACTAAAAGAGGCCCAAACAAGCCTAGGCCTGAGACTAGATCCCAAGCTCTAAGGCTTGAAATCTAGACCCAATGAGCCTAGCCCCATTCACTATGGGCACCCAACAGGTTGGGCACCCCATCCACTGAGAAGTCGCTACCATCATTTGAACTGCCACCACTATCACCGAGATCCCATGTGTAGTAGCGAGCCTTGCAGCAGAAACCGGAGTCTTGCCACCAAGTCTTGTAGCAGTGAAGCCAAGCCCCACCATAGTCCACACCAAGATGGAAAAAAAAAACCCCATCCTCCAAGCAAAGCCACCGCGACCCCTGTACAGATCAGGGGCATCGACTACGTCACCACTATCACTACCGCCTGCTTTTCCATTGTCATCATACCTTCGCACCTTTCCCGCGAGGGAAATGCCATGCTTCTGGAAAGCCTGAAGATTGCAACCAGATTGCTAAGAAAAGAATGAAGCCTGATGATGGCAAAAGCATCCTTGAAGCCAGAGTAGGCGTCAACCACCGAGATCGATGAGATGATAGTCGCCGGAGTGCTCGCCGAGGGAATCTAGAGCCATGCAACCCTCCTCCCAAGTAGGCAGCTAGGGTTCTTCCAAAGAGAAAAGACACTCTCTCCCATGTTCACTACTATAATTTTAGTTGAATGCTCAACTCAAAATTTTATACTCGATCAACATGATGTTTAGTGGATGAGAACTCAAATAATACAAACATATTTCTAGGCAAGAGAACAATAATAAATCTTTATGGATTTCCCAATAACTAACTCAAGTAATCAATATGGTCATTTACAAGACATCAATATACTAATATATACTGATCATATTAAAATGTAGCCCTTAATATAGTCAAATAATAAGATATTTCATGTTTTTTTAGATGAATGATAATTTAGCTACTTTGGTCAAATAATAAGATATTTCAAAATAAGTTTAATATTTAGCTAATTTTAGGCTAAAACTCTACTCCAGCAGAAAATTTAAACAAAAGTTAAATTTAACTTTTGCTAAATTCTCTAGCTATAGTTAGCTAGATATGAGAGAGAATTTAACTAAAACCTAAATTTAACTTGAGATTTAGGTATTCTGCTTGAGCATAACTCAATAGCTAACTAGTTAAGCATCTCCAACAGTAGGAATTACTTTTTAGTTAAATTTAGCTAAAGATGTGAAATATAGCTATTGATTTAACAATGTTGCTCTAGCAGTAGTAGCTATTTGTAAATAATATACTAAATTTTATCGAATCGTAAACTGACATGTGGACGAAAGAGGAAAGAGAAATATAACTTTTGCTTTAGCTATGCAAGATTCTCTAGCTATATTTAGCTAGCCATTTTAGCTAAAGCTAAATTTAACTTGGTTAGAGCATCTTTAGCAGACTCTCTATTTTGGCTCCTAAGCTATTTTGGAGAGCATGTTTAGCTTTTTATCTATTTTAGCAGCTGCACCAGACTCCTAAGTGGCTCTCCATTATAACTTTTAGCTATCTCGCTCCTAAATATAGAGAGCGAGATGAGGCTCTCTATAATTTAAAACATTCCTTTTAAGCTATTTTATGTAATTTATAAATAATTTAAACTATTTATTATTCATTTAAAAAATAATATAAATTCAAAACTAGCTAGAATAGAGAGCACTGGTGCAGACGTATTTCTAAAGTGGCTAGCTAAAATGACTTTTTAGCTACTTTGGCTAAAATTTAACTAAAAAATGGCTAGCATTGCTAAAGATGCTCTTAGAGCATCTTTAGCAGACTCTCTATTTTGACTCCTTAGCTATTTTGGAGAGCATGTTTAGCTTTTTATCTATTTTAGCAGCTGCACCAGACTCCTAAGTGGCTCTCTATATAACTTTTAGCTATCTCGCTCCTAAATATAGAGAGCGGGATGAGGCTCTCTATAATTTAAAACATTCCTTTTAAGTTATTTTATGTAATTTATAAATACATTTAAACTATTTAATCTTCATTTAAAAAATAATATAAATTCAAAACTAGTTAAAATAGAGAGCATTGATGCAGACGTAATTCTAAAGTGGCTAGCTAAAATAACTTTTTAGCTACTTTAGCTAAAATTTGACTCAAAAATGGCTAGCATTGCTAAAGATGCTCTATAGCTATAGTCTGTTAGAGTTGATTTTTACTTTAAAATTAGTTATATATAGCGAAAAATTAAATTTAGCTAGTCTGTTAGAGTTGATTTTTACTTTAAAAATAGTTATATATAGCTAAAAATTTAATTTAGCCAGTCTGTTAGAAATGCTCATATTTTACTTTTAGCTATAAATATAGGGTGGTGCTATTCGCACACCAATTTTCTCTATTCACACACCCCCTCTATTTTTCCATTACTTTAATTTTTTTTTTACAAATTACCCTAACTACCCTCTCTTGTAATTATGTTTCTTTTTCTTTTTTCTATTTGGCAAGTCAATCATGAATTAAACATCATTATATAATAAACCAATTTTTTCTCGTGAATGTCATTGCTGATTAGAAAAAAAAAAACTGATGGGCAGGACGAAATGCAATCGGTCAAAAGTTCTGCAATTAGTCTGGCAAAGTTTAGGGCTTAGATAAAAATCATGATGTAACTGAGTTTGGGGATTTAGGTATGTCATCATGATTGCTATACAAAACCAAATAAAGATATGAGCATATCACCTAAACTAAAGGAGATTCAAAACCTCTCACATCTGATTAAGCAACGTTGATTCAAGATACCATTCCCAGTGACATAAAACATTTTGTAGAGTGATGATATGACTAAAGTCAAAACGAAATCAAAGCGTCAGTAATTTCAAAATTATCAATCAACTCAAGTTAAAACTATGATTAGCAAGCAAGCCATACCAAAATCAAACTAAGATGAACAAAAGGCACAAATTTAAAGCTCCTAGTCCATCAAATCGCTGAGGAATTGATCTTTTTGGTGGAGAGCGATGGATTGAAATACACCAAATAATTTCAGTTTGAATCTTAAAGGGGCTCGAATGATCACTAAATTCATATTTTTCTTCCATGTCTCAATTGCAAATCAGATGTAAATTTTTTTCTAAGGATGGGTCTAAAGTTGCTTGTTCTGCCATAATTAAACTTCAAATCATCACGTTAGAGAGATATAATGACTATGAAGTTTTTGATGGAAAAGAAAAGACAAAATCGTAAAGAGTTTTGAAGTTCTCTGTGTCGGCAGGAAAATAAGGATTTAGGATTTTGGGATGATTGACTTGCTAAATAGAAAAAAAGAAAAAAAGAAAAAAAAACATAATTGCAAGGGATGGTAGTTATGGTAATTTGTAAAAAAAAATTAAATTAAAGGGAAATGATGGAAAAGGTCATATTAGAGTATGAAATGATAAAAATGTCAGCTTGATTTCCATTTGATAAAAAGGTCCATAATGAATTGCTAGTAATATTAATTTAGTCCTTATGAATAATGAAGTGATGTAAAAAAAGGTCAGTTTTTAATTTTTTTGATTCTCATTCTACCCTTAAAGCCAACTCTCTCTCTCTCTCTCTCTCTCTCCCTCCTTCTTCCCCTCCACAGAGACACAAACCTCCAAAAGCAGTTCCTTACCGGATTAACCAAGATGCCGATCTCTTCATTTTCATCACTGAAGGCGAAGCCGATATCTGCTTCAGTGTCGCCTGTGATTTGTTATCCACAATCGGAAGCAGGAGACAGCAAAATGGGCCAAGACGCCAAGAGAAGCGTTCCCGAGATTGTGCCGATGATGCAGAATTTCGACGAGCGAAAAACCTCACCAACTGTCACCACCTCCACTGGTAAGCGCCTTTGTTGTGTTAATCACTAGATTTGATTCGAAAATAGGTTTAGAACCTCTTTTCTTCTTCGATTCATTCTGTGATTGATTCGTTTGGTTTTTAAGATATCAAAATCGAATTTGCTCTTTGTTGCTGTGCTAATAGGGTTTGGCTTAATCTGGAGATGGCTGCTAATGTTATAGAGCCGCGGTTTATTGGTTTGAGAGGTTAACTCATTCCTTGGCTAATTTGTTTCTTCTCTTAATGATCTTTGATGATTCGTTGTTTTTTGGGTTGGATGATTTGATTTTAATCGAGATTAGTTGTGGTTTTTGTTGGTGTGATTTAGGACTAGACTGGTTTGATGGCGGTGGCTGTTGAGGTTTATATATCAAGCGGTTTTGTAAATCAGTCAATTGTTTTGCATATATGGAATTATTGTTTCATTTAAAACCTTTACTACATCTTAGAACAACCTTGGTGCGATGTGAATTGTGATGCATCATGGTTTTGTTGATGTGTTATTAGGATTTGGCCAGTGAAGGCTGCAGTCCGTACATATAGCTTTAAGGTAAACTGGTAGAAATATAGTGAAGTCAGGATTTGCCATAAGGTTTTAGGGGATTTGTTACAACAACATTTATTAGAAGAAGCATGTATTACTGAGGGTTTTATCTAAAGAGAAGTTCATAACAAAGTTCAGTCTTAATTCTATTGAAATATATGCAGCATGTATACTGTGTGCGTGTATGTGTGTGATTACTAAAGAATATGAGAAGTTATTGTATAACTGTGAATTCGAGTTATTTTAGGAAGTTCGCAGTGTAAAATACTATCAAGTTTACATCACTCATGTATGTTGTGTTAGTTATAGAAAATTAAAGGGCACTATTATTTAGGATCTTAACATGGTTATCTACTTATCTGGGCCTGAAAGCTTTAAGGTACAGAATGTCATGTAGTTCTGTATATTGAGTTAGTGTTTATAGATTACTGAAGTAGATGGGAATGCTAATGTTGGTTCATACACTGAATTATATGGAATTAATGGTATTTAGCTTCCACCAAACTGCAAGAAAAATCATGGCAAAATACACTATTGAGTTTATGGTGTGTGGCTATGTGTCAACCGTTCCTTTATAATCCAATATATTCATAGTTATGGTTTTGGTGCACTCAATGGCTATTATTATCCCTGGTCAACATGCTTTGGGCTTTAAGGCTAAACAATTTTCTTTCTTTATTTAATGAGGCTTCCTTTTGGTGTTTGGATCAGTGGCAATACAGGCAACTATTTGAAATAATCTGGAGTTGTATTTTTTTTTTCCTTGTTTCAATTGATTAGTTGAGGATAATGGAATTCCCTTATTTTCATTGAACTCAGGGATGTATTTCAGTGCTCAGTGCTAATAAGCTTTTAGCAGGTTCGTTATGCATGGCACAAAAACTTGGTAAAGAAATGTTTTGAGGACGAGATGCGAGCTACAGTATCAAGAATGCTTCATCAGGAAGTAGATGACATATGTCAACAAAGAGGAACAATTGGTTTGTTTGCGGATCTCATGGAAGATTTTGTTGATGCATCAGATTTTATGGATTATCTTAAGGCAAATTGGTATCCTAGAATTTGTTTAGGATGCAGGTCATTGGCCAATCATACAGTAGCTTACGAAATCATTTAGTTTTTGTTTATATCTTTTTATGATCCAAGTTAAAGTTATTCATTATGTTAAAACAGTCCATAAATTTACGACTTTACGTTAAATTAGCTCATGTCTTATGTTTGTATATCCTGTACAAAATTGTGAAAATGAGAAAATCATCAGTGACTTTGACAGTTACATGTTTTGAGCATACAGTTTTGTCTTACGCTTGAATTCATTTTGTCCAAAAAATACTTGTGAACTTCAATTGCAAATTTGCAGCATATGTCACTGACCAAGTCACTGTCAATCCCTGACCAAGTAACTGTTAACCTCAAGTTACCAGCAAAGTCACGGACCATGTCATTGTCAATCCCTGACCAAGTCAGTGTTAACCTCAAGTCACTGGCAAAGTTACTGGCCACGTCACTATTAACCTCAAGTCACTGGCCATGTCACAATCATGAACATATCACTAACTAAGTAACTGACCATGTCACTAATCAAGTAACTGTCAGTAGCCAAGTCACAAGTTAATATCCAAGTCACTGTTAATCACATGTCACTAACTAAGTAACTGATCATGTCACTAACCAAGTAACTGTCAGTAGCCAAGTCACTATTAATCACATGTCACTAACTAAGTAACTGACCATGTCACTATCTAAGTAACTGACTATGTCACTAACCAAGTAACTATCAGTAGTCAAGTCACAAGTTAATAGCCAAGTCACTGTTAATCACATGTCACTAACTAAGTAACTAACGATGTCACTAACCAAGTAACTGTCAGTAGCCAAGTCACAAGTTAATAGCCAAGTCACTGTTAATCACATGTCACTAACTAAGTAACTGACCATGTCACTAACCAAGTAACTGACCATGTCACTAACCAAGTAACTGGCCATGTCACTAACCAAGTAACTGTCAGTAGTCAAGTCACAAGTTAATAGCCAAGTCACTATTAATCACATGTCACTAACTAAGTAACTGACCATGTCAGTAGCCAAGTCACTGTTAATCACATGTCACTAACTAAGTAACTAACCATGTCACTGACCAAGTAACTGTCAGTAGCCAAGTCACAAGTTGATAGCCAAGTCATTGTTAATCGCATGTCACTAACTAAGTCACTGACCATGTCACTGTTAATCCATAGCCGTTAACCTCAAGTCACTGGCAAAGCCACTGGCCAAGTCACTGTTAACCTTTAGTTATCGGCAAAGTCACTGGCAAATCATTGTTAACCTGGTCAGCTCAAGTCAGTGACACAACCAAATCACTGTTAACCTCAAGTCACTGGCTATGTCACAGTCATAAACATGTCATTGATTAAGTTACTTGCCATGTCACTGATCATGTAACTGTCAATCGCATGTCATTGATCATGTAACTGTCAATCACGTCACTGGCTAGGTCATATTGCATGTCAATGACCAAGTCATTGTTATATATGTCACTGACTAAGAAAGAGAATCCCATCGTTTTGGTCTTAATAGTTTTGTGCTTTTAGTCTATGTTGTTTGGTCATGTGGGAGTGCATTTAGGCTTCAGTAAGCAAAAATGCATTTAGATTGTGATCAATTTTTGGTTCACAAAAACAAAAACCATTCTGATCAGTTTTTGCTTCACAAAAACATAATCAATATACCTTAAACTTGATGCTAATGCATCAAATCAAAAGACTACTTTATCTGCCAAGCAACCCTAATCAAAATGGAAACACCAACCAAAATAAAAATTATCCATTTCCATTGCATATGCATACCATACGATTCTCAAACACAAAGTACCAAGCAGTCAAATGGAATCAATAGATAACTAGACATTCAGCATTAATCCACCAAAACTTAAGTTGACTTGAGTAAACTAGAATGTATTTTTAAAAGTAACACAAAAAGAGCAACTACATGACATCCTCCCAAACAGCCAAAATATGTTCTTCAACGCTTCTTGGACACTCCAACAATCTTCCCCCTGTGGCCAATGGTCTTGCTGTGCTGTCCACGCACACGAAGGCCCGAGTAGTGTCGAAGACCACGGTGATTCCTGCACAAACAGAAAATAGCATCAGTCATGATATTCATAGAAACTCACCATGTAGATACCACAAAATAAAGTAAAACATGATGAGAAACCAGCAAGACTTGACTCAAACATTCAATGTTCAAAGCATGTAGCATGTAGCATGTAGTCATAGAATCTGCGTTCTCAGTAGCATGTAAAAACTTTAAATCAACATAAACAACTGACGATTTATAACAATAAAATGATAAAACCCACATATTCTTCTTATCAGGTAAAGAGCTTTGAACCAATTTAGAAAAAAAAAAAAAAGGGTCTCTACATAGCTAAGAAGGCTAACAAGCCAAAATATATGACTAGCATAACAAACTGTAATAGGCAGCTAAATTTCTTCAAGTCAAAAGCTGTTTGAGACTTTTAGAACAGCCATAACTTACAATTGAATAGTAACCCTTACATCTCTCTCTGTGTGAAGTTGTAACACTCAGGTCAATGCACCTACATGGTTCCCAAATACTAAACAAAGGATAATAGACAAAAGCCTTTGTATAATCTAGGGCAGCCTTTCTAAAGCCATTATTTCACATCTTACAATATTGTAAACCAATTACAGAATACACTAAACTCTAAGCTTTTAAAACAAAGCCCAAATCAACACTAACACAATGTTCAGAACACATATGACCAACATGATAAGAGAAAAGAAAGCAGGAGGTCAATTTTAAAAAAATTTGTTTAAAGACCAAACACTTGCCAGAATCATTCAGCAAAACAATTAATAATACCAACAACAGTATCAAACTCATAGCAATAAGTGAAGCAGCATCAATATACAAGAAGCGAAAAACAATCAACTTATGACTTCAAAATAAATTCAAACCTGATCTTCTTGAGCCTCTTGAGATCATCCCTGAGCTTCATACGCAAGCCATTGGCAACCACCTAAGAATATTTACCATCCTTGTAATCCTTCTTTGTGTTAAGAAACCAGTCAGGGATCTTGAACTGGCGGGGATTTCCCACAATGAACATCAGGTTATTAATTTTGGCAGCAGTTAGCTCACCAGCCCAGCAGGCCCAATCAAAGCCACAATTTCAACAATCAATTAGCTCATAATTTCAACAGTGAAATCCCTAACTCAACCGAAAACAAAAGGAAAGAATCGAGAAGAGTACCTTCCTGAACTTACTCGCAGGCGGTCTGTTCTCCAAAAACCTGAGAAAACTTCCAGTCGAGCGGTGCCATCGCCTCTCCAGACGTCGCCGAAGCCACGAGCCCCTCTCCGCCACCGTTCATTTCTCTCACCACTACTTATAATCACGAAAAAGTTTGCCGAATCGTGAATAGCATGAATCGGAAATCATGCATCAATCTGAACACCAAAGCGTGAATCTCACGACGAGATTAGGGAACAATCAAGTGGACAAGCACGGCGATGAGGTCATAAATCTCGACCAAAAAGAGAAGGAACTTAAAGCCTGATACGTCGCCGAAGCCGAGCCTCGGCGCCTGTACATACATGTACATTTGCAAGCATAATTAGCTATAATGGGCCACGCTCATTGTGCCGCTAAAGGTACTAATTCCAACCAAAGGAATGACATACAGGTACACCGCCAGGCGGGCTACAACCTCAGCATCGGATCACCCCTAGATCACCGCCGACGCGCCGCCATGCGCCGTGCCAAAATGGCATCAGTAGCTCCCAGAGCTGGGAACTGAAACATTTCAGTCCCACATCGAAAACAAAGAGAAGAACCTCCTCTTCCTCACCTATAAAAGGTTCTCTCATCTCTCCTCATTAAGGACGCATTCAATACTTACCTACTGTTACTTTGTCAACATAAATACATTGACTAACTTAGGCATCGGAGAGTTGAAGATCGCGCAGCGCGGTCTCCCTCTGACGCCCTTTGTATTTTACTTGACAGGCAGCGGAAGCTTTGAGAGCATCACAAGTATCGATCCGCCCACCGGATCAGCGTTAGCAAAGGTTCAGCTACCGCTGAACTTTTAGACATTAACATTGGCGCCGTCTGTGGGAAACCTTGAACAAAAGGTCATCCCACCACAATCACCATGACTAACAGTAGCGGGGGAAACGCTGAAGAGCAGGCAGACCATTCCGCCATCCCCCAATCCTCCGACCCAGCGGTAGGCGTTAACCGCACACTATTCACAACCCCGGCCAACCCCGGCGTTGAGGCAAATCCAAGTAGCAGCCGCCCGCCGGGCCAAGATCTCATCACTATGTACGAGCTAGCACTGGCAGATCTTCATAAGGCAAACAGAGAACGTGAGAAGGAACGCAAGGAGAAGGCTGAGGCCCAAGGACGGTTGGCTACGCTGATGTCGCGTTTTGATGAACTGAAGAGGACGCTGGAAGCTACCGCCAATCCAGCGCAAAGCGAACAGTCACGAAGCACCAGGCTAGTCGACCCAGCACTGGCGCATTGGTACCGGGGCCAGTCATACAGATGCAGGTACCGCTGGACCCACCTGAGTTATTGGGGATGGGACCACCGCCCATCCCCCAACTAATGTTAGAGCAGGAGGCGGAATCACTGCCGCACACCAACAGCTCGGAAGCTAGGGCGAGGACTGAAGGCAATCCGCCTGTGCCGAGGCGCAGGCAGGTCTAGCGGAATATTCAGGCCGATTTCGGCGGCGATGCAACCGCCCAGATATTGGAAAGGATGCAACAACTAGAACAGAGGTTGATCCGGGCGGAGTCGGGCGCCCCAGCGCCAACTCAGAATCCGCTTTTCTCTTCCAGACCTGGGCCCTTCACCGTTGCGATTCTGCAAGCTATCAGACCAGCGTATGCAAAAACCCCAAAGATGTCGCATTACGGCGGAATGTCTGATCCCTTCGTCCACATGGACACCTTCAAGAAAGTCACCAACAACAAGGGATTTGACGACGCCACCCTATGCCACTTGTTCAGCGAAACATTGGACGGTGAGGCGATAAGCTGGTTTTTCAAGTGTCCGCCAGGGTCCATTGACTCATTCCATGCACTATCACACGCCTTCCTCTCTCGGTTCATCCTATTGTTCACCGGACATCACAACACAAGTCAGCTGTTCGGCGTCAAGCAGGTGGCGGACGAATCACTGAAGGCCTTCGTCACAAGGTGGCGGGCAGCAGCGTCTCAGTGCCGTGACCTAGACAAAACAATGGCATTGGCGGCCTTCAAGCAGGGACTCCTCAAAGGGCCATTCCTCTATCACCTCAACTACAATCATCCTAATGCGCCATATGACCACGTCATGAGTGAGGCGGTCATCCATGCCCAGGAGGAATTTCTCACATATGGAGAAACCCCACCGCCACCAGCAACTCCAACAAAGTCAACACAGCCACCCCCCAGTCATCAGGAAACCGCTAACAAGACCCCTTCAGCACCTCCAACTGACAAGAAGGAGTGGCAGCAGGGCCACCACCAGAACAAGCGGCAGAGGGACCAACATTACAACAAGGGTAACCGCCCAACCCATGGGGATAACCGCAACAAGCAGGCGGAGTCCTCGCAGCGGTATGCAGTGTTCACAGTCCTCACGGCCTCGTATGAGGACATCTACAATCAGTGCAAGGATCAGATCCCACCGCCACCCCCTCCAAAGTACCCAAAAATGGGCAAACCAAGGAACACCGGCAAGTGGTGCAAATACCACGGGGACAGCGGCCACAATACCAACAGCTGCAATGCTCTCAAAACGGCCATTGAGACCCTGTACCGTGACAGCAAGTTGGAGCAGTTCAAGGTGCGCCAACCGCCACCTGTGATCGCCAATATTGAGACTTTGGGCCGTATCAACACCATCGACGGCGGTGATCCAATCACTAGCATGTCCCACAGGGCGAGGAAGCGCTATGCACGCGCTAATCACCCAAAGGAAGTCTGCAACATCCCCTACGAAAGATCCGCCAAACTCCCAAGATCAGGTTGGGAACCTATTACCTTCTCAGAGGAGGAGGAGCGCGGAGTGCATTTACCCCATGACGACCCATTCTTGGTCGATGCCATTCTGGGCAGATTTTCTGTGGGGAGAATCTTGGTGGATAGCGGGTCTGCTGTCAACGTCATCTTCAGCAGTTGCTACGATCGTCTCAAGCAGAACAAGAAACTACTCCAAGATCACGAGCCACTGCTCAGCTTCTCCGGCGACGTCACACAACCGCTGGGGTCGGATTACATGCGGCTGGTTATTGGCACTAGCCCATGCATGGCGGAGGTGCATACGGAATTCATTATTGTCGATTGTTTCAGTACGTACAACGCCATCATTGGACGACCAGCGCTTAAGAAGCTCAAGTGCATCATTGCTGGATACATGCTTCTCATGAAATTCCCCACACCCAACGACACGGGCTGTATGAGAGGAAGTCAAAAGTTGGCTCAGGAATGCTATTCAATGACTATAGCGTGCTCAGCGCGCCGCCATGAGATCCTGACAGTGGCCAACCACACACCGCCCCCAAATATTTTGGAAGACCCTAGAGATGAGGAGAAAAAATATGTAAAGAAAGAGTCGGTCAACCCGGACACGTCGTTGAAAGTTGTCTGCATCTTGGACGAGCACCCTGAGCGGATAGTCCGCATAGGCACCCAACTAGACCCAGAGGTAGCGGTAGAGCTCACTCAATTCCTGCGTGATAACGCCGTCGTCTTTGCATGGTCCTACGCGGACATGCCAGATATCTCTCCTGAAATTATCACTCATAAGCTGACCATCAAACCCTCCTTTTATCCCATCAAGCAGAAGCAGAGGGCCTTTGATGAGGAAAAGTACCAGGCAATAGGAGAGGAGGTTGCCAAGCTCCAGGGCATTGGATTCATCCGCCAGGTCGTCTATCCCCAGTGGATCTCCAATTCGGTAACGGTCAAGAAGCCCAGCGGCAAGTGGCGGATGTGTGTCGACTTCAAAAATCTCAACAAGGCATGCCCAAAGGATAGTTTCCCACTACCTCGTATAGATCAGCTGGTCGATGCAACCGCCGGACATGAGCTCCTCAGCATGATGGACGCGTTCTCCGGATATAATCAGATCAAGATGCACCCCGGCGACCAGGAATGCACCACCTTCACCACCGACAAAGGCCTCTACTGCTACAATGTCATGCCTTTTGGTCTGAAGAACGCCGGTGCAACTTATCAGCGGTTGATGAACACCATGTTCGCTGAGCATCTGGGAAAAATCATCGAGGTCTACGTGGACGACATGCTAGTTAAGAGCATAAAGGCCAGCGGCCATGTGGCAAACCTCAAGATCATAGTAACCATTCTCCTGGCCTATGGTATGCGCCTCAACCCAGAAAAATGTTTCTTTGGGGTCACCGCTAGCAAATTTCTGGGTTACATCGTCAGCGAGCGAGGCATCGAGGCTAACCCGGACAAGGTACAAGCCATCCTTAACCTGGCGGACCCCGAGTATAAGGTGGACGTCCAATGCCTCCAGGGCAAGTTAACCGCCCTTTCTCGATTCATCTCCAGACTCACTGATAGGTGTGCTCCATTCTTCAAACTCCTCAAAACAACTCACAAGAAAATCATCAACTGGAACCCAAAGTGTCAGGCGTCATTCCAGGGCCTGAAGGAATACCTAGCGGCAGTCCCTCTCCTTTCTGTCCCTGTGCAAGGAGAGACACTGTTTATCTACCTAGCGGTCTCGGTATCGGCGGTAAGCTGCACCATTGTCCGACGGGAGGGCCAAGACGAGCTCCCAGTGTTCTACGCCGGCAGAGGCATGAACGGAGCAGAAACAAGGTATCCTCCCTTGGAGCAGCTAGCCCTCGCACTCATCGTTGCCTCCAGGTGCCTCCGCCAATACTTCCAGGCTCACACGATCCATGTGTTAACCAATCAGCCGCTGAGGCAAGTGATGCAAAACCCCGAACACTCGGGCGCCTCAGCAAGTGGGCCATTGAGCTCAGCGAGTTCGACATAGACTACAAGCCAAGAACCGCCATGAAGGGCCAGGCAGTGGAGGACTTCATCGCTGAACTCACCGAACGTCAGCCAGAACCCGGTACCGAGACAGGGCCCGGAACAGAAATCGTAACCACTGAGGAGGTAACCCCACACTCGGATTGGAACCTGCATGTGGACGGCTCCTCTAGCACCAAGGCCAGCGGCGTCGGAGTCATCTTAACAGGACCCGGGGGACTGAACGCGGAATACGCATTGAAATTCAACTTCAAAGCTTCAAACAATATGGCGGAGTACGAAGCACTCATTGCCGGCCTACTCCTTGCCATCGACTCGGGTGCTGACAGCGTCAACATATTCAGTGACTCTCAATTAGTCGTTAACCAAGTCAACGACAGCTTCCAAGCCAAGGACCAGCAGTTAGTGGCATATTTAGGGTACGTCAAAACGCTGCTTAAAAAGTTCAAATTCCACACCATCACACAAATCCCCAGGGAAAGGAACGCCAAAGCTGATTCACTGGCGAGACTGGCAACCGCCCAACCACATCAAAGTCCAGCGGACACAAGGGTGGAAAGCCTTGACAGACCAAGTATCACAAAAACCCTGGCAGAGATCTTCAGCATTGAGGTCAGTCCTAGCTGGATAGACGAGATCATTGCATACAAGCGCAGCGGCACATTGCAGGAGGATAAGATCCAAGCGAGACAGCTCAAACGGAGAGCAACCCGCTATAACATCCAGAATGGCAAGCTTTACCTCCAGGGATTCACCCATCCCAACCTCCGCTGTCTCACCCCGGAGGAGGGAAAGGTTGTTCTAGGAGAGATACACGGCGGAGAATGTGGAAACCACTCGGGCGCCAGATCCTTGGCCAACCGCACAATGCGACAGGGCTACTTCTGGCCCACACTTGGTGATGACGCCCGGCGGATTTCGAGGTCTTGCCACAAATGCCAACAGTTCACAGATCTCCCACATGCACCGGAAGAACCGCTGTCAGTCATCATTGGCCCATGGATTCACTCCACGTGGGGCCTCGATTTGATGGGAAAGTTCCAAACCGCCAAGGGCCAGTTCAAGTACATCATTGTTGCCATCGACTACAACAGCAAGTGGATAGAGGCAGAACCACTGACGGCAATAACTACCGCCAAGGTAATTCACTTCCTCTGGAAGAACATCTACTGCCGCTATGGTGTCCCACATACAATCATTACAGACAACGGCACGCAGTTCAACAACAAGGAACTCATCTCCTTTACCGCCAACTTAGGCACCAAGTTGAGTTTTGCATCTGTCGCCCATCCCCAAACCAACGGCCAGGTTGAAGCAGCAAACAAGATAATCAAGAAATTGCTAAAAAAGAAACTCGACGACTCCAAGGGTTTGTGGGCGGAGAAGCTTCCAGAAGTTCTATGGGCCATCCGGACAACTCCAACCTCCGCCACCGGCGAAACACCCTTTTGTATGATGTTCGGAATAGAGGTTGTCCTACCTGTTGAAGTAACTCAACCTACCGCTAGGGTCGAAGGTTACGGCCTAGAGACCAACAGCGATGGCATCAACCTGGACAGGGACCTCCTAGAAGAAAAAAGACACAAGGCTCACTTGCACAACTTGCAAAACAAACAGCGAGTATCGCGTTTCTACAACGCCAGAGTCAAGGCCCGGAACCTCCAATTGGGGGACTGGGTAATGAAGGAAGTCATTCCACCGCCAACAAAACTCCGCCCAACTTGGGAAGGTCCATACAAAATTGTGGAAGTTGTTAGCCCAGGCACCTTCTACTTAATGGGTAAGGATAGCGTCACGTCGACCCACCCTTGGAATATCGAACACCTTCGGTATTACTACAAATAGTCATGCCGCTACCCAGGAGCATCTTGACTTAGCTAAATTTTTGTTCAATATTTAGCTAAGGGAAGCTACCCAACGGGTACTACCCCACTTTTTGTACACGCTGATCAATCAGCTATCAATGAAACGAGGAATTATTCAAATCATTGTTCCCAAGCCTAGCACCGAGGGCAACTGGCAACGTCAGCAATCGTCAGCGGACCACGTCCGCTACTGGTGCACTTGGACCAATCTTAATTCCTTTAATGTTTCATTGATTGACAAAAGAAAACCCCAAAGTCAAAGTACTAGCGGTACAAACACATCATAACAAACGCAAATTCAAAAACTTCATTCCATTTCGAAGTATTTGTTACAACTTGTTATGCCTGAGCGGCTACAAAAGAATAAGAGAATATAGTAAAGATTCCAGCATCAGGGGTTGCCCTCGGCACCTTCTACTTCAGCATGCGGCGACGGGATTGCGCGGCTCGTTTGATCTGACCCTCGGACTGTGGGACTTGGGGTCTCTATTGTGCCGTCCGCCCGGCTGTGCGCTGCCAGGAAGCCAGCACGTGACACCTCCGACTGGGTAGGAGTCTGCTGAGACCCTTCCGCCGGGCATGCGCCACTTTCTCCACTGCCTGAGAGGGAACCTTCCTCGGGGGCAGGTACTACACCTTTCTCCGGCGGGGCACTCTCAGCCGGCGGCACATCAGGCTGAGACGCTTTTACGAAGTCGATAGCGCCCTTCCGCTGCAACAGTTCCACATTCGCTAGGGCCCCAGCCTTCGCCGACTAGTTCAGGGCCTTCTTGTACTCCGCCGAATGTTTGAATGCCTCAACAGCGGCGGCCGCGGCGTTATTTCCTTCAACCCTCAGGAGGGCAACCTGACCCTCCAACCGCTTCACCTCCGTCATTCTGGCGGCGGACTCCCGCTACACGATAATGAGCTTCTTATCCTTAGCGGCTACCCGCTCCTGTAGCAGGGCAATGTCCTGCTCCAAATTGGAGACGCGTTCATTCCTCTCCAAGTCCTGCTGGATGGCCACCGTCAGCTTGCCGCGGGGGTCCGCGGCGTCACAATCCGCCTTTGCCAGACGCCGATCCACCTCCGCCAGCTTCTCCTTCGCCTCCGCCAGCTCCCTCTGGAGACTTTGGATTTCCTCCCTGAGCTCCCCTTCGACCAGAGGCTGCTTTGACGCCGTCGCAAACATGTCATGCAGCCCTGCAGATATTTGACCAAACGCCGAGCTGTAGGGCGACCGGTCAATCGCCGTGGGGCGCGAGATCCCCGCTAGGCCGCCGAACCCTAACCATTCGCAGAGGTGGAAGAGAAACTCCCGCTCACCATCCGTCATAAACTCCTCATATGCGGCAAATGAGTCCAAGTCGCTGGCGGCGGGCGCTTCTCCCCCCACCACAGCAGCCTTCGGGGGAGCTTGACGGGCCTTCTTCTGCTGGCGGACCCCGATTGTCTCCACATCCTCCTCTTCCTCTTCGGGGGAGTCAGTCTGCCTGCGCTTTCTCTCAAGCGCCCTTGGGTTCCCAGCAGGGGCCTTCGTTCCCTTCGCCGGCGGCTCCTCCCTTGGCGCAGTGCCAGTCTCCGCCTACTGCACCATTCTTTCTTTATGGGGACCACGCCTGTTGGCGGGTACCCTCTCTTTTTGAAGAGCCGCTGTTGCAGCCCCCTTTGTCCCGCCGGCCACTGAAGCCCCCGCCTGAACGACAAGCAAACCGTCGTCACCAAGATGGGAGTGGTGTGGCATCGGCAGCACCACCGGAACCTCGAACTGGCTCAGCGCCAGTGTCTCGGGGTTCACCACAGTCTTCTAGGCCGCCAGCCCCTCGGACATAGCCTCCAGGAAGTTCTCTACCTCCGCACGGTCCATTGCTTTTTCAAAAGAGTCGCAACTCGCTTTGTTACCCGGCGGAGTTTCTAAAAAAAAAAAACCAGTCAGCCTGGGTTATTTATTACAAAAAAAAAAACAGTATGGCGGAAATTTCTTACCAACGGAGCGAGTTAGCCACTGGTCGACCAATAGCTCCCAACCGGTCAGAAGTCGAAAGTCCAGCAGGTTGCGATTCAGCTAGCAACCTCTGATCCGTGCTACGCGACACTCTTCTTCGCGCGTTAGGTTATACCGCAGTCCCGCTGCACAAACACTAGTCGTTAGTAAAAATACAAGTCAGCAAGTACAAGAAGCCGCCAACAACGTTTAGCGAAAACCGGTTAACAACCTCGGATATATTGAAACTCCGACTTAATTCTAAACGTCGGCCCTCCCTCGTTCGACCCAGCCTTATACTCCCACCCCTCTATGGTGACGCAGAAGGTCCCCCGTCAGTAGGACATGGAATCCCTTAGATTCTCGATCAGCTTGGTCGCTCCCTGGCGGCGGCTCAAGTTCATTTGCCCTCTGCAACCCCGGCGCTTCACATAGACCAGCTCGTAGAAATGAAGCACCTCCGCCACAGTAGGCCCCTCACATCCGGACAACCGCCACAGAGAGTTTAGCGCAAGCATCAACCGCCACATGTTGGGGCAAATTTGACCGAAGGCAAGGCCAAATTCGCACACCAGGATTTGAAGGTTCGGCACCAACGGAAATGTCACTCCTTGGCGGAATATAGACTCGTGCACCGCGGCAAACCCCTCCGGAAGAATAGACGCCTTCTCATCCACCGTCGGCGGGCGGAGCTTCACCGAACCCGGCAATCGGAACATCCGCTTCACCCGGTTGACGGCGGCAACATTCATCCGCCCTCCTGCCTCGTCAACGGCGGTGCCATCCTGGAGGAACCACGCTGACTCAGCGTCCTCCCCTGCCATTTCTTCTCCTTCAGCGGAGCCGCTGGCAGCGCTGTTGCTTGCCAACCGCTCGTCGCGCCTAGTTTTCGCAGCAGCGGCCTCACCCGCCCTAGAGCTCTCTGGACGTGAAGCACGACCCATAACTACTTCCCAAGGTATGATCTATAGCGACTCAACCTCTAGTGGTTCTGGCAGTGAGGTTCCTGCATGGGCAGACGGACGCAACGAGTCAATAAATATTTTATCCGCCGCGCTGAACGACACGTCAGACCCGAAATCCTCACTGCTCGAAATCTCTATGCCGTTAGCCATCCCAAACCCTAAAACCCACACCAGTTAGCACAAACACAGATCTAGCCTATTCTTACATCAATTATAGCCAAGAACAAACAACCCCCAAACACCTAACCCAAATTCAACCATCTCGTAAATCCCGAAATCCCAACCGTGTCAACAAACAGCAAAAAAAAAAAAAAAAAAACCATCCCCAAAACCCACTTTCCACTCAGGGCATGCCAAACAAGAGCAGAACACCCCAAAATCAAGAAACCCAAAAAACTGACAGAAGCAAACACACAGAACTACAATGGAGCAGGGATGGGATTCAGAGCACCAACCTCAAAGGTGAAATCTTTAGTGTAATTGCAGGCGCTTGTCTTCACCGGTGAAGGCCTCGTCCTCAAGATCCGATAACTCAACAGATTTCGTCCCCCGGAACTCTCTTCGCAAATCGCACAGAGCTTGAAGACGACGACTCAGGTTTGAAGTTTTCACAAAGTGTCAAATCTCGCTAAAGTCCCCCCCCCCTTTTATGTCAACATCAACGCGTTCTAAGCCGTCCGCTCAAAAAACGACATCACACACCAGCCGTACACGTGTCGCAGGTCCCCACTTACTCTCCAGATTAACCGAGGCGTCGCCTCTGTTACGAAATCCATAATTACTATCATTAATGGCGAGAAGACGGCCAGGCTTAGGAGACAAGCTTCCGCACGCTAACCCTCTACGGGTTGGACACGTGTCAACCACCACCAGACGAAGCGTCTGGTGGAAGTAACCACTAGGGATGAATTCACCAACCGTCCGAAGTCCCCGCTGAGCGAAACCCCGCCAGCGGAACTTCTCCCTTGCCATCCTGCAAGCTGGGCGTCTTCCGCTACACACCTCTAGCGGAATCCTCTTTTCATCTCCCAAGTGACGAAGTCCCCGCTGAGCGAAACCCCGCCAGCGGAACTTCTCCCTTGCCATCCTGAACGCTGGGCGTCTTCCGCTACACACCTCTAGCGGAATCCTCTTTTCATCTTGCAAGCTGCGTGCTTTGTTCAGCGCAATATTTCTCAATAAAATACCACCAGGCACGTCTACTAGACGCTGTTTCCTGCTGCAGTCAGCGGGGGGATATCCGCCAGCGGCGGATCCCGGGGCCATGCCTCACTCTAACAACGACCGCCACGCGGCGTTACAGTCAGACCGTCCCTACGGGACACGGGGACTTATCAACAGTCTACGATGGCCCTGATCAGGCACGTTGACCCCCGTCACTGGGGTACTAAAGATTGGGCTCGCTACCCAACACCCTCTGCTCCGTGCAGCTCCCCCTCAAAGAACAATCCGCCGACCATCCGGAGGTCTACCTTGGCCGGGGAGTGGGGGGACTCCCTGGGGGTATAGCAGGGGCCCACCCGAAAGGGTATAAAGCATTTCGAATCCATGGTTGACAACGCACTGACGCTAATTATGCTCTTGCAAGTCTAGCGGAAGAAAATGCTTCAAACCGCCGAACAACTCCCCAACCAAGATTGCCCTCCTTGACTGGGGACTTGGGGGACTTGTACATACATGTACATTTGCAAGCATAATTAGCTATAATGGGCCACGCTCATTGTGCCGCTAAAGGTACTAATTCTAACCAAAGGAATGACATACAGGTACACCGCCAGGCGGGCTACAACCTCAGCATCGGATCACCCCCAGATCACCGCCGACGCGCTGCCACGCGCCTTGCCAAAATGGCATCAGTAGCTCCCAGAGCTGGGAACTGAAACATTTCAGTCCCACATCGAAAACAAAGAGAAGAACCTCCTCTTCCTCACCTATAAAAGGTTCTCTCATCTCTCCTCATTAAGGACGCATTCAATACTTACCTACTGTTACTTTGTCAACATAAATACATTGACTAACTTAGGCATCGGAGAGTTGAAGACCGCCCAGCGCGGTCTCCCTCTGACGCCCTTTGTATTTTACTTGACAGGCAGCGGAAGCTTTGAGAGCATCACAAGTATCGATCCGCCCACCGGATCAGCGTTAGCAAAGGTTCAGCTACCGCTAAACTTTTAGACATTAACAGCGCCATTGTCACCGATTTCGAGCAGATAGCTCCCGAAAACTCAAACCCTAACCTAGCCTCCTCCTCCTTTGCCACCGCGATGTCATAAACTCCTAGTCCGATCAAACCCCAACGAATTCAGAAACGGTGACTCAGATCTCGGCGATTGCAATCGATTTATCAAATTGGGAGCGAAATTTAGAGGGAGGGAGGGAGGGAGAGAGAGAGAGAGAGAGAGAGAGAGAGAGAGAGAGAGAGAGAGAGAGAGAGAGAGAGAGAGAGAGAGAGAGAGAGATATTGGTAAGGGTCGAGAAGAGTTCAGACGGGATTGGATAACGGGAGAGAGGGAGAGGTGCTAGTGGCAGTTTTTGTAATTATTGTTACTTTTATTGGCAGGTTGTAAAGATATGACCTTAATTATCATGGTGACATTTGTGTGTTCTGAATTATAATAAGGCACTTCAAAATGACCTCTTTTATCATTAACCCTTAAATTAAAGTAACAGATAAATAGAGAGGTTGTGTGAATAGAGAAAATGGGTGTGCCAATAGCACCACCCTAAATATAAATATCAAACAATAGCTCTAGGCATATGTATTTAAATTAGGGCTGCCACTTAGTTTGGTAATTACCAAACTGACCGAATACCAACCGATGTTTTAAGTTTGATAAACCGATTTTTTGGTAACCGAGACCGATAAAACCGAAATTGAAAATTACTGAAAAAGTTGGTTTGGTTTTGGTAAATACGGAATCTACCGATTATCTAAATATTAGCTTTATATACTATAGTTTTCAATACACATACATGTATATTAAGAAATAAGCATAAAATTTTTCATAATAGTATGAACATTACTACATATACTACATTAATAGTACATGTATTTTAAATAACATAGTCAAATATGGTTAAATAACATAGTTTTATTGAAAATGACTCAAACTTGATGTCATATATACAAAAGAAAGCTATAATTAGGAGATGAGTACAAAGTTTGCGACTACAAAATTGAAGAATCTAGTTTTGTTCGTTCTAATTTTAATTACAAAGAATTAATTGTTTTAAAGTTAGTAATACCGAAAACCGAAATACCGAATTTAGTAGTTATGATTAAAAATCGAAAATTTTGGTTGATAATTGGTAGCTCAATTTTGAAACCGAAAGTTTTGATTTTGAAGTTGGTAATACCTATAACCAATTCGAACCGACAGCCCTAATTTAAATTTTAAAACTTATCTAACTTCGTTCCTGCCTTAATCAAGAAGAAAAGAAGTCAAGCAAGGTAGAAAAAGTGAAGTCAAGCAGAGTTAGTAGAAAAAGAAAATAAAGTTGCTCCTTAAGATAAAACGAATCCCGAAAAATATATATATATATATATATATAAATTAAAAAGTGCGCACGTGTTAAGGAGAGAGTTGGTAGGACACAAAATGGGAGGTGAGAGACTGCAAAAAGCCTTTGAAGCAAAACAGTTGGGTGTACGAGGAGGAGATCAGATGAGCGGTCTGACGGAGGAGCCTTTCCTGGTCGTGATCCTCTGCTTACGGAACTCTTGACCCTTAGAAAACCTCCGATCACTGGTTCTGTTCATTCAGGTACACCACTGTCTTGATCTTTTATCTTTCAACTCTCTGATCAGCTAAAGGGTTTTGTGAATTGTGGGCATCTTTTGGTTTGGTTTATCGTGTGTCTTTAACTTTAGTTTCCTTGCCAGGGGAACATTATTATAATGAAATTGAGTCTTCAGGAAGGATCAAGATATAAACTTTTCTGTGGGATTAGTCTTCAAAGAACCTTGTTTTTCTTCTTCTTTATTCATTATTCACCTAATTTAGACGTTTTTTATATGGGGGGGGGATTGATCTTATTATTGATCATGATGACACACCACTATGCATGTTCTGTTTTTCGTTTTTTGGTAATCAGAAATCCCCAAACCTGCTTCATGGACCCTGGCTCGAAACTCCAAACTCTTTCCAAAGCCTACAACCTTTAATAGGGCAGGGGAAACGATAGCAAATAGGGTAGTTCTGTTTGAGGAAGCGTATTGCCATGAAATGAGGGCCGAATGAACTGTGAGACTGGGACATAATCATGATCAGATGGTCACCCGAATTACTGCAACTCGGTTCTGGAAGTCCCTTCTAGTTGTCCATACATTCAGAGTATAGGAGTCGGTTATAATAATTGTATTCATGCATCAAGAGTCAAGAAACTGATTGCAGATCAAAGTAGTTTTGAGAATTACTTGCCTAGTCCTAAAAGACTTACCCTTGGTGTAAAGAACTACATATGCTTCCTTAAAATAGGTGAGTTCCGTTTTGGGGCATAATGAACTAGATACCTAGAATTCCTAATTTCAACTATGGTGGCTCAGCTTGCTGACTTTCTCGTCACCTGTACACTGTTGCTTACTGGGGAAGGCTGCTGAGGAGGGAGTACTAGTGGCATTCAGAAAAACCTGTCTCAAGGAGCCCTCACAAAACCTTAAAGTAAAAAACGCGAGAAAAAAACTTGTGTGGGTTTGTCTATGTACACTAACAACTATGAGCTTTTGCAATTACTTGGTTACTAATTAGATAATATAGAAATGAACTGAATCGAGACAGAGAAAAATAGGTAGGTAATAGTGATGCTTCCTTTTAAACGTAAGTACAGTGGTTTTCAGTTTTCACTTCTATGGCATGTTCTATTTGTGTGACAAAATTAGAAAATACAAAATACACGTTTCATTTGATAGTGTTGTTGATGCAGAATATAATCAAATGAGGAAAGTACTTTAGTGAGGGTTAATTTTGTTAGGAATCTTATATTAGTTATTCAATTTAGTGTATTGTTATTAGATATTACGTATCCTTTCTAGAATTATCTTTAGTCTCTATAAATAGAGGCATTGTAGTTGCTAGACAGACCTGAAGACTTGAAGATTGCAGATGATAATTGAATAAAGTTCTTGAATCTTTGCTTTCTCTTCTCTAATTTTTGTTTCTGTCTCCTATTCTATCAATCTATTTCTCCTTCTGTAAACTCTAATTTTCTCCTTTCATCCTACATTCATCAAACAAAATTCTGTATCATCTCCCCCTTTTCTGTTTCTATTTCCTTAGTTTTCATTCATTAAAAAAAAAAAAATTCTGTAATGTGGTCATTTTATGCATAGGTATTGATTGATAAAATTGAAGAGTCATGATGGTGACAAGAAACAAGAGTTCAGGCCTATTAAAGTCAGTGGAGGAGAGGTTATTGAAGAAGAAAACAGAGGAAGAGAAAAAGCAAGCACAAATTTCATATATCCCCAAGGACTGTATCTCAAACATCCTTGCACGACTTCCTGCTGACTCTCTTCAAAGGTCGAGGTTTGTTTGCAAACCATGGTATAATGTAGTTAAAAAACCCAAATTCATTCATGCTCATCTCCAACGTTCTGAATCTGTTTTGATCTTTTTAACACCAAATGTAAAGGAAAGTTTGCACCCTATTTCTAAGAAGCTAAAAGTGGGAGAAAATGGAAGGTCATATCCTATGGCATCTAACCTACAGGAGAAGCAAAACAAAATTCCAGTTGAATCAAAACTTTTTGACCCAAACAGTATCCCCATTTTTGGTCACCCAGCCTTAAATTCTCCAAAAAATTTTGTTCAGTTTCTGGAATTTAAAAATGGTAAGAGTGACATAGGAGAATATGGGTTAAGCTGCTTGGGCAATAATATTAGAGCCACCTGCAATGGTCTAATATTGCTTGACAACAAATTGAAGAAGGGAGGAGTTATAGTCTTGAATCCTGTGACTAAGAAGGTGATTGCACTTCCTGTGGGTACCTTGTGTCGTCTTCTACATCAAGAATCATATGGTTTTGCACTGAGTGATGTAACTGGTGAGTATAAAGTAGTCCACTTGTTTCTGGATCAGTTGGGGTTTGTTGGCTGTGAGATATTGAGCCTTAATAAGAAAGCATGGAGAGAGGTCAGTGGTCCTTCTTTCGGGCTCTTTGGTAATAATGGGTTTCGATATGCACCTGTTTCAGCAGCCGGAGCTTTGCACTGGATTCCTCATTTTAATGGAAGCAATTACGTAGTGTCCATGGAAGTTGACAAGGAGAAGTTTCACCAAATACCGCTCCCTAGGAGTTGCAGAACTCATGATAGGATTATTGAAATTGGTGGCTCTTTAGGTTTTGTCACCCATGAGGATATGAACCACATTGACATTTGGATCTTGAAGGGTTTATCTGGGGAAGGGTGGACAAAGCAGCACAGTATCACAGTGGATTCCAAAATAGACATGGTTCCCCTTTGCAGTTTAAGAATCAAGGGAGATATTATTTTCCGTAGAAACAAAGACGGCTCTTTCTATGCTTATGACTTCCAACAGCAGCAGATGACAGAGATTGGGAAGATTAATGGACTACCAAGGTGCCTGCCTCATGTCAATAGCCTTGTTACTTGGATGCAAGCGAGTGAGGACATTTTTGACTGACGCGCAGCAATTGAGTGTGATTTTCTATATGCTTGAATTTCTCTTTAGTTTTATATGTTTAGTTGGAACTTGAATTTTCTTCTCTTTATATGTATATATAGCTCGCGTATAAGATTGAATTGCCCTTTCTATTTGGGCATAGACTGTTCATTTTCCAATACTATTGCTTATATAAGTTTGCTTATGTGTTGTTTTCCCTTCTTTGGGATGAATGGGGTTGAAAACCCATCAAAACACGTACAAAAGCAGAGCCTACCAGCCTAACTCTAGAGTCTCGAAGCTTAAATATCTTTGTTCTGCATAAAGATACATTTCAACTTGATGGACGTCCGAGTTTCACAATTGATTTCATGAAGAAATCATATGAATGGTTCGAGGTGATGAGTTTGTGTAGAGATTTGTATCTAGTGAAGGTAAAAAAGTGTACAATTTAGCCTTTTGTATGCTTCGTTTTGGACTGGCAAACAGAGACTTGGATTTTGATTTTCCCTTTGGTCATGTGTCAATGTGGAGGTCCATGGTAAGACATCTGCATCAGTTCATGGCTAATCCCCAACCAGCAAATCTAATATAGCAAAGTGTAGTTGATATACACAGTATGGTCGTCTGTGTTAGGCTAAACTAAATAGATTTTATTTTTTAATTGTCAAAAATTCATTTATGATTTTAAGAAGCAAGTTCCATCTGACAAGGAAAAGTGAAAATTGGATACAAACCCAATTCGCTGTTTCCCCGGGTAGATGATGCTAAGATGGTAGCAGCCTCGGCAGGTGCAACTGGACTCATGTTGGGGGTGCAGATCAATCAACCAAGGCTTCAGAGTGGTCTGTGGCATAGCCGACCCTCAATCTTCAGGAAAGCCAGCAGTTCTACTCACTGAAGTCACAAAGGCATCTAAAGAACCTATGATCCCTTATTCACGAAAATATAGTAACATTACAGGCATTGTTTGGGTCGGAAAACCCACAAATAGATGGTGGGGCTGCCATTGCCGATGTGAGTTTTCGGCTATATTAGAGTCCAAGTAATCTATGGTCTCGTATTAATCAAGTGCCACTAAAGCAACTAGCAAAGTTTCTAGATTCAAATTATCCTAAAGTATTTACTTACATTTCTTCACAAGCAGTCTCTTTCCAAGCTCAATTATGGGTTTGTTGTTCACCGACATGGATTGAAGCTCATAAGTCATAACAATCAGAACAGTAAATGCGAAACTTGGACATGAATGCTATTATTGGAGAAGACTACCTATGACTGTGATTGAAAACTGCGCAATTAATTATTGAATGCGTCCAAAATCAACTCGTGTTTAAGAACTTTGGTGTATATCAGAATTTTCGTTCATAAAGTTAAGAGGATAATTCACCTTTCTTTTTCTCGATCTAGATAGATAACGTAACAAATTGAACGACAATTCTATTACAAGCTTGTCCTACTAGGGGCAAAATCAAACAGTGTTTTAAGAATCGTCAAGGAAAAATTGATATAAGAAGTTGTCCTCTATGAGGATTATCAATGAGAGGTCCATATCTTAACAATCATGCTACAATTTATTAATCTTAATTGCGTCGTCATTTCTGATTAATGAAAAATGTTAGTTGGAAATAGAAAATGACAGGTTACATCCAACTTAGGTAGGGCTTGATGAACATGATTAAATGAATTATACAATTTGGCTTTTCCATAAGCCTTTCCATGAAAGAAAAAAGTTTTGTATAAGATAAATGAATAAATATTCTAGGTGTCTTATGTCAGTTGAAAAGTTTTAATGGAAAAGTCAGCAAAAATAGTATTAATAAGTAGTCAACCAATGAGAATGATACTGGTTTCAATAATGTAACGCGGAGGTGTGTAATGGCGAGTGTTTCCAACACGATCTCCAAGTTATTTATGGAGTTGCAATCAACTAGTCAAATAGGAGATCATCACTTTGTTTTGCTTGATAATTGGATTCTCGAAGGGGCAATAGAGTTTCACTTAGGCCGCGTTTGGTTTGCGGAAAGGAAATGAAAGGAAATCAATTTCTTGCTCTTTCCATAGGCATGAGAAATTGCAATTCCCAGCAATTTTCCTTTCCAGTATTTGGAAAGACTAGAAATATAGTTAGAATACACATTTTAGTTTCCATTACAGGGGTAGTGCAAAAATCATACAAACAACAAGTACAATTAGTTATATTAGCAAATAATGATTTTGAGCAGGGACAATTTAGTCATACAATTTTGCAAGTGGGTGGGGCCCGCGGGGGAACCAGTTTCCTAAGGTGGGTGAGAGGAACCAGTTTCCTCCTCTTTTTCCTTTCTATTGGGAATCATTTTCCCTTCCTTGGTCATCCCAAACACATGAAACACACAAGAAAGGAAACACTTTCCTTTTCCAATACCCATATTCTGCGAAACAAACACAGCCTTTAACTTATTAAAGTATCTTCTAAAATTAAGCTTATTATACCTCTAGATTCATAGATAGGCTAAAACTACAAACTACACATAGACCACAACGGAAAGATGCATTTTAATACTTAGATTGATGTCAAAAATGATTAGAGTCGGTCTAAAATTGAAGAGCCATCAAATGTATCACAAGATTTTGAGACGTAGTTCGTGATCATCATGAATTGTATAAATACTTATTCAGTAGGAATACGAACGCACCGACCGTACGAGCAAAATTTGTTCTTGTGTCAAATGGTGGCTAGACAACGAATTTCTAATTGGGTTCAGTTTGGCTTAAAAAAGGATTGATGAATATGCTAGTATATATTGGGTCAAAGGAAATAACTTTTGTGTAAGGGTTTAAATTTCTTCAAACTACCAAAAATTTTGTAATTTTAGCTTATCAATATTTGAGCGATATTATAAATATCTTCGAGAATAATTTTTGAGTATTAATTGACCGAAATTGATCATAATTTTCATAAATATGAAAAATATTAATTTCCTTGAAACCAAAATTTTGACCTTGCTTTCAGTTTTGTTTTTTTTTTCTTTTTTTTTTTTTGAAGGGAATGACGACAAAGTTTATTAATGAAAACTAAATGTTACAAAGGATTTCATGAAGTGCTGGAGGGACATCCTCACTCCAAAAAACTTGCAACCCTGAAATAAGAGCACTACTAGCTAGCCTATGAGCAATCTTATTAGATTCCCTATAAACATGACAAAAGAAAGAACCCGCCAAAGAGGTCAAAGCCAGAGAGATATCATCAATAACTCGCCCAATCACAGAAGTATCCTCACCCTCTGCTTATATTCTGGACCAATTGTAAGTAGTCAGCTTCAATAGTAACAAGTGACAAATGAAACTCTAAAGCTATCTGGCAAGCCAAACGACCAGCCAAAGTCTCCACCATATAAGGAGAAGTCACATTATCACAACGACAACAAGCACCAGCTACAAAATCACCCAAAGAATTACGAACTACAACACCAAGTCCTCTCCTATGCAGATTCACGTTAAAAGCACCATCAACATTGGCTTTTAACCAACCAGCTGAAGGAGGTGACCAAGGTTTGACCTGCCTGCCCAATTTAACTATGTTGTTCACACTAACCGCCTTGAAGCTATGAAAAAAAGACATCACTTGGAATTGAACTTGAGCTGGAGAATGAAACTTCCCAGACCAAACTCTGTGATTTCTTTCCTTCCAAACTCCCCAAATAAGCATAAGTAATAAATCAAAATCCTCATGCGACAAACAAGACAGACAGAAACTCAATCAATCAATAATAGAGCTCACTGGTGCCGCCATAACTGGCTGTAGGGAAGGAAATAGAACGAAAAGGTCTTTCACAAATGCACACTCCCTGCTAATATGAGCAATAGACTCCTCTGCATCATTGTAGAAATAACAACCATCCTAAAGGTAAACTCTACGATCTCTAAGCTGAGAAACAGTAGGTAAAATTGAAGCACAAGCTTTCCAATGTGAACCTTAATTTTACCTGGAATCTTGGCTGCCCAAATGCATTTCTAGATAGGAGTGGACTCCATAAAACTAGAGCTAGCCGCGACATTGGGGTGTAACGAACTAACTGCCAGTTTTTTTTTCTTTAATTAAAATAGAGGATTAGGTAATATTAGTCCATCGTTAACGATCATCGCACAAGGCGCGTACTCTCTCCAAAATAGAGACAGGACCGCTGCACCCAGGAATCCACCGCTCGTTCTTCTATTTTATTAGTATTCGGGTCTAGGAAGCCTTCGGGATACTGCGATCAATCTGAAAGAAAAAAAAATTAAATAAAATAAAAATGATGAAAGAGGGGGACAAACCAAAACCTCTACCAATATTCGATAAAAAAAAAAATTAAAAAAAAAACTCTGCCAATATCAAAATAGAAAAAAAAACATTTAAAATTGAGATAAGAACTTCTATCTTCAAAAATAGCAAAGTTTTTTCATCAAAAACAAAAAAAGATATCAAAGTTCACTATCTTTAAAGAAAAGAAAATCTGAGTACTAATCTAAAACTAACTAACCGACATCTACAATCCAGAACTGTAATTAGAAATGCCAGCTAAATATCTGCAAGTGCGCAAGAAGGACCAGAATCCCACCAATGAACACCCCCCTTGACCCTGAGTTGCACGAAAGCGACAACGTTGTTACGTTTGGGGGTTAATAAAAGAATTCATTTTCATTTTCTTTTGGGAAAGAAATATGATTGGAGGAAGAGAGAGAAAATAGTAATTAATTTTGCGGCAACGATGGAGAGAGGCATAAATAAATAAATAAATAAAGAAAGCATAGGACAGTCCGGAAGGAAAGGTCAGGCCATGTGTTGTTGGGATGTCACAGAAGGCAGGCGGCCAGGCCACCAATGATGGAGGAAGCCACGTCACGTAGTCGTGTGGTTTGCTTTGATATTGCCTTCCAATAATAATTCTCATCATCATGCATAAGGGGCCCCTTCTGCCGTTTAGCGACAAAGAGTAGAGGACAATTTCACAACGCAAGCAAGTGTGGGGGCATTGATTCCTTTTTCTTTAATTAATTAATTAATTAATTACCCAAATGGGCGATGTAGAAATCTAGTAGTACACGCTCGAAACGCGGCACGGATCTCTCACTAACCAACCAAGTACCATACTGTTGCTCTTCGGCCTAATGGGTGCTTGACACGTGTTCGGTACGCAGCGCAATGGCAGCGTGGACTTGGGGGAGACCTGGGTGTTCAATCCAGTTCAGTTGTCTACTGTAGGTATGTGTCCTCTGGCTCCCTCCTACAGACACTCTAGGTGAGCCTGCTAGCCTGAGTTTTTTTTTTTTTTTGGCCTTTTTGGTCAACAGTAGGAGGCTAGCAAAGGGTTTGGATTTTTATCTTTCATTTTTCTTATATTCTTTCTCAACTCAAATAACCAAAAATAGATAGATAAACATACATAGAAAAATTTAAGACATAAAATCTTGGTCACATCATATAATAATTTTGCTTGAAAGAGAAATGAGTTTGTCTCAATAGTTGTTTAATTTTAAGATATTACTCTAAAATAGATAAAATCATAACAAATGATATTAAATTTGATCGAGACCCATAAAAAGGCATCTTTACTCCCAATGATTGAGGCTTTTTGGGATAAACTCAACATACATCTAGCTTGTGGGGAGATAAGTATGATCATGTGCTAGATGTGAGATCAAATCAATATCCTAATGGTATCAAGGCTTTTTTGATAAACTCAACATATATCTAGCTTGTGTGAAGATAAGCATGATCTTGTGCTAGATATCAGATAAATGATGCAAGAACAACATCCACCTATAAAAGCTACACAATGTCAAATAAAGTTTTCAAATAGGCTGACCAACCTAAGCTTCACTTTCACATCCGCTGAAGGTGATAGGAAGAAGAAAATATGAGAAAAATAATGAAAGGAACAACCACTAGGATGAAACCCTAGCATTTGTTGTCTGACCATAGAGAAATAACACCTTTTAAATTCTCAATTTTAGGATACATGAGAGTTTGCATTATCTCAACATCAAAACGATAATTACAGTGGTGTCACTTGATATTCATTGGTTTAGAATATCGAAGTATAGATATTATTCATTAAAGAAAACTAAACAAAATAGGGGAGATAAAGCGGCAACAATTTTACGCGGCTGCTGGCAAAGGGTAAAACTGTCTTTGCAGACCCGGTCGCTTTCACGAAAAAGTATGCATAGTCCAAATCAGGAAGGTATGCGGTATGCCTCTTAAGGTTTCTGACAGTCAGTGACCCCAACCAAGGCTATTTCCGGTATTTCACAGAGTAAAAGACAATGCTAAAGAGAAATGACGAAGAAACGCAGAGGGCCGCCCAAATCGAAAAATAGTGGACAATAATGACGAATTACATAAATTAAATTAAATTAATAGGAAATATTGAACCCTCTTGTGTGTACCTAATTAGTGGTCTTTGCCACCGCTGCTTGGTTTATATTTGTTTCGTTTTTCTTCTTTCTTGTTAAAGCTTTTGTTTCAAGAAGAAAAATTTCCCAGCTTTAAGAATATGTCCTCCTCTTCCTGCTGTTGCTTCTCAGATCTCCACCTTGGATTATATCTTTCATCACGGTATTCATCTCTTCTTTCAACTCTGTTTCTGTGTCTCTGGGATGTTTCTTGTTCTTTTTTTTTTTTAGTAGTTTTGTATTGGAATTGGTTCTGTACAAGGTTTTCAGGTTTTGAGTTATGGGTGGTTGTTTTTTTTTTTATATATATGTTTCTAAATTTAGTTTATATGGGTACTAATTTGGCTATGGTAATCTGGGTGTTTGTGATCTAGTTGTGTGTTCTACTAACTTCTTTGTTGTAAGACTTCTTATCATAGTTTTCTTGTAGATCTTGAAAAATAGTGTCCTGTTAACTATGGATTTGGGTTTTGACTTTGTTGTATTTTTCATCTGTTTTATAGCTAAAGTTAGATGGTGTGTATATGGCATAATGAAAACATCTATTATTCTGGAGGAAAGTAAGAAACTTGATATTGAAATTGTGGCCCTGATATTGGTTAGTATTAGTTTTAGATGATTCTGGAACAAAAGTTAAGTACCAGCTGAAAACCACATGTGTCTGCAGTTATCTTCCTGTTTTTAATACAATAACAATTACCGCTGGGAATTGGCCCCTACTACCTGTTTTTGAAAACCTCCAAAGTCAAGAATTCAACTCAGATTGCCATACAATCGCTTGGTTCCAGTATGTGGAATAGCAGCGGAGTTGAATGCATTTGAGTCATTCTCGTTCTCTTTAAAGTTCAAACCTCTTTTCATGATCTCTAAGCACGTCAGAGTGCTAATATTGTCATTAAGCTAGATGAGCTTTACTGCGGTCTGTCACTGTGACATCATCATACCAAAACCAAGGATTCCACATATTGCTTCGTCGTCAAATTTTTGCGACCATCTCAATGATGAAGTGTAAATGCAATGCTTGTTGGACCATTTGGGTAGGAATAGAGCTTCAGTCAATGGAAGTTTGTAGGTTAAGATCAACACTTCTGTCTTTGGATTGTAATTTTATAATAGTAAAAACTTGTGCAACTCAAATAAAATTTGTTTGTGGTGTTAAGAGAGGATGATTCAAATAAAGATAAGTATGAGTAGTCAACCATGGAGTATGGCAATTTTGTGTCCATGGAGTAGTTGAGAGTATGTCCTGCATTTTGTGGAAATCCTTTGGTTTCCAAGGACTTCTAGAAATATTTCGATGTGCTATTTGTTGAGTTAAAATTTTGTAAGTTGGGTTTAAGACTTTAAGATCATTCGCATGGAGTTGACTTTCCTCTCTTTTTTGAAGGTTGCAGTTTTTGTTTAGGTAAATACAAAAGATCCGGATATTATTTTAAGGACTAGGAAGTGCTTTGTTGTTGTAAAACTCTGCTGCAACATGACAAAATATTTCTTTGTCGAAAAACATGACAAAATATTTTAGAAACTATTTACTTCTCTTTGCATTATGAACATTGGATTGTAAACATGAAATTAATGGTATTGAGTGTGCATTCTCTTGTTGCTGCTGCACCTTTGGTTCATGGTTATGAGCTTTGAGTTATATTGGTGATGATGTTGGAAATTATTTGGTTTGATAGTTCCACTTCCAGTTGAATTTATTAGAATACAGTTGTGGCTGAACTTGCAGAATCACACATTTTCTTTTGATTTATGGAAAAAATCCATGCATAGATCCAGACTCTCTTACTTTGCTATTCATTTTGTCAAACAAGGGCCATGTTGACTTTCTGAAAAGTTGTTTCTACTCTCTGGTAGTTTCCTTTGTTTTTGTCTTTGAACTGGATAACTGCAATTAAGTTGCATGATTTCGTTTTCAATATTCTCTGAAGATGTTGTTTCTTCAATTTGGTTCATACATTTTATAATTAGTCTTTTCTGTTTTCCTCTTATTGTCAGGGTTAATGAAGCTCAATGATTTTTCATCAGGGAGCAGAACAAGCCCCGACGACGTTTGCAGGTTGATATCAACTATTCTCATAAAGGGGTTCTATCCAAGAAACGTAATCAGATATTTTCAGAAGTGAGTGATCATATGAATTGGTATGTTGGAGCTTAATTTGAGTAAGATGGACAGGTCAGATACATCAGGCTTTGTTAGCAGTGGAGACCATGTGTTTGGATTTTGTCTACTTTTTCATTTAGTTACATGGACCTGAGAACTGTATATGGTGAAAGAGTGATTTGTTGTTTTGGTCTCATAAAAGCGCAACTCTCAGCAAATGGATTTGAACAGGAAGAGCATACTGTCTTCCCACGATGGGGAGATCACAAAAAATGGCAACTATGGTGACACCATTCTATGTTTGAATAGCCCTGGCTTAAGTGGAAGCAACACAACCAGGTATAGATGTTCTCAAAGCAACTTCAGGGTTGACTCTTCCAGTGCGCCTGATGACAGCTGCAGATTAGTACTTGGATTGGGCCCAACACCAAGTGAATACTGTGATGATTATTACAATTTTCAGGTTACAAAAAATAAAGGATTGGCCACTGCATTATCTCAGGGATTTGCATCTGAGGGCGATTCAATCCTCCAACTTGGTCTCTCTGGAGGGACTGTGGAAGCTTCAACGGTGCTTGATTGCGCAATTTCAGGAGAGACTGATGTTAATATGTCATTTCTCCGGAACCATGATAATCAACTCTCGATTCCAGTTGTTGATGAAGGTTCTACTTCAGCCAAGAAATCAGGTGGTTATATGCCATCACTTCTTTTTGCTCCGAGAATGGACAGCACCAAGGTTTCTTTGCAGACCCGAGAACTCTTGGAGCTTGGGGCCAAATCTCAGCTGAGGTATGAACCTTCTTCTACAGAAGAGTACTCGGCAGGAACAATCTCTGAGCAGGCAACTACAGGAACATCTTCAGACTACCGAACTAGCAATCCGAAGAAATGCAAGTTTTTAGGCTGTAGAAAGGGAGCACGAGGGGCATCTGGTCTTTGTATTGGTCATGGAGGCGGACAGAGATGCCAGAAACCTGGGTGCAACAAGGGTGCTGAGAGCCGAACAGCATACTGTAAGGCACATGGTGGAGGGAAGAGGTGCCAGCACTTGGGATGCACTAAAAGTGCTGAAGGGAAAACAGATAACTGCATAGCTCATGGCGGTGGTAGACGATGTGGCTATTCTGGAGGATGTACCAAGGCTGCACGAGGAAAGTCGGGGCTTTGCATTAGACATGGTGGGGGTAAAAGATGTAAGGTGGAAGGCTGCACTCGTAGTGCTGAAGGACAGGCTGGTTTATGTATCTCTCATGGTGGTGGCCGCCGTTGCCAGCATGAGGGGTGTGCAAAGGGAGCCCAAGGGAGTACTATGTATTGCAAGGCACATGGTGGTGGAAAGCGTTGCATATTTCAAGGTTGCACTAAGGGTGCTGAAGGAAGCACACCATTATGCAAGGGACATGGTGGAGGAAAGCGTTGCCTTTTTGATGGTGGTGGGATTTGTCCTAAGAGTGTACATGGAGGCACTAATTTCTGTGTTGCTCATGGTGGTGGAAAGAGGTGTTCTGTGTCAGGCTGCACGAAAAGTGCCCGTGGCCGTACTGATTGTTGTGTCAGGCATGGTGGAGGAAAGCGATGTAAGTTTGACAACTGTGGAAAAAGTGCTCAAGGAAGCACAGACTTCTGCAAGGCTCATGGTGGGGGAAAGAGATGCACTTGGGGAGAGGGAGAATGTGAGAAATTTGCCAGAGGCAAGAGTGGTTTATGTGCTGCTCATAGCAGCCTGGTCCTGGAGAGGGAGATGAGCAAGGGAGGTCTCATTGGACCCGGACTTTTCCATGGGCTTGTATCTGCATCTTCAACTGCAGGAAGCAGTTTTGATTACACTCATTCTTCTTCAGGAATCAGTGTTATCTCCGACAGCATTGATTCGCTAGAAAATCCAGGAAAAAGGCATCTCATACCGTCGCAGGTGTTGGTTCCTCTATCAATGAAGTCCTCATCATCCTATTCAAATTTATTGAGTTCTGAGAAGCCTGAGGAAGAGAGAAACGGGTACGGAACTGGTGTTGGGAGCAGTGACGGGGGAAGGAGCTTTGACTTCAAAATTCCGGAGGGGAGGGTCCATGGAGGACCTCTCATGTCACTATTTGGTGGTAATTTGAAAAATGCTATTGATGGCATCTGATAAATACTAGTTGATGTTTTAGCATGTAGATTTTATAGTATTGGGACACTTTGATGATGCAATTGTGTATAATGTTTGCTCAATGACTCATACATAGCTTCTGTACTTTACTGCAATGCAAAGGTGAACGGGTGATTTGGATTTTGTTTATGTTCTTTATTATCTGAGCTAAGCTTGCTCGGACAACGATTTACAAACATGCTTGCTACTGGATTAGATCTGAAACATATGTTTTTTTCATCTCTTTCCGTATATATATCTCATTCACTTGCATATATTTTCTATAATTTAGTGTTGCAATATACATGTTCAGTAACTGTTATTTGGTTATTACTTATTAGTTATTAGTCATTCCAGAAATGGAAGTCATTAAGAAAGATAAATCCCATTACCAAAGCTGTTTTCTCAAAGAAAATAGCAAAAGCACTCGAAGGAAAGCAAACTTCATTCAAACTTGTCCACAAGTCATATCACTGAAAGCCAAAAAGAGAAGTTCGGATTGCTCAAGGTCAACTTGTCACCAAGCATCCAAATAAATTAACAGTTCACCCCAACAAGATCAATTGTGCTCAGACACTTCACTGCTTATCAATCACCCCGATTCAATGTCTATAACCTCAGGAATGACCTCTGGTAACTGCTTTAACAGTCGTTCCTGTTCAGATGGTTTCTTTAGTCGCTCTCTTTGCTCCAAATATTCAACTAGCGTTGAACACAAAGCAGGTTAAGGTTCACCACCATTTTATCCAGGAGAGATAGAAACCCGATGTTTTAAGAAAAAATGATACAGCAAAACCCAACACCACTCTAATAATAAAAAAATAAAAAAAAAGAATGAAATACTCGAAAAGGAAGGTTGTATCGTTATCTATAAAAATATGACTAAATGGGGATAAGAAAGTGCAACTTTTATTTAGATCAAGCACCTCACTAATTTAATTCCTGTCTTTATTTTTTTGGTAAGCTTTTAAGGAATTAGATCAGCAATGTGTACCCAGCTTATTACACCCATATTCCCCTCATGTGTTGGCAGTACAAAAACCTTGGATGAATGCTAATACCTGGTGCATGTGCAATGTGTTTTGGAGAATTATGACAAATAAATTACTTGAAGCATTCAAAGTAGTGATACCAAACGTTTACTACTGCAGACTTGCATAAAGACTATGGAAGGATATTCTCTTCTCAATCCTTTCTCGTTTGTGTAATCAACTCGATTTTGCAATCTCACCAGCTCTTTCTGAATCCACTGACAATTTATATTCATAAGATGAAGAAAGGAACAGAAAATGTGAAGAGCAATACATTTGAGGTCTGGCAAATAATGAAAAGATTTAGGCACTAGATATGTCAAATAGGCAAAAAGTAAGAAATACCTACATGCTTAGTTATGTCCTCATGCAGAACTCTCGCCTTCTCTTGAAGCGCAACCTATTAAACAATAACACAGGTTAAGGCTGGGAAAAATATCTATGTATGTGTGGTAATGTACCATTACACTATACAGGCTGATTCAAGAGTAAAATCTGATAAACCACCGCTTTGAAAGCTCAGAGCAAAAGAACAATTTATATGTCATACAAGAAACAAGCTCAGAAGTCCACATCTTTGTGGTGAACCCCGAAACTTTTGCTCGAAACCCAAAGGAAAACTAAATAGAAAGGATCTTCATTATCATTGCAGTAAGATCTCTAAGAAGAGAAAATTAAACTTACAACTGTAGGTTTCTTTAGCAAGCCTTCAGCCATGTGTTGGCGCAAATCTTCACATTCTTCCTGCAAGTAGCATAGTGGAATTCCATGAATGGAGGGGAATTTCCAATCGAAACAAAGTGTATAGTTCTAGAAATTATATGATATCTAAAGCTTAATCAGAACCGCAAATCATATCTTGTCCATCAAGACAATTTGGGAATAGTATGAAAAGTTTAGCTTGTCTCTCAATTATCACATAAGTATTCTACAGACATTTGGAATGTTAAGGCAGCTAGTGGGACAGTCAAGATTACATTCCTGTCTCCCAGGCCAAAATGTTCTATAAGTTGATGCTTACACAAGATAATCAATTACAAGATTACATTGTCATAAGAGCTCTAAGAAGTTCACATCAGGTCCAAATGTTTGACATATTGACGATTGAAAAGTCACATCTCCATACAGACAAGCAAGATGAATCTCAGTCTTCTATGTAAATTATGTATACCCAGAAATTAAGTGTCAATTCGTTGTTGTAAATATGAGACCTATTCAGCATTCAACCGGATACCTGAGTGAAGTCAGAATCTGATAGCAAAGAAATGGGAATATATCTTGTAAAATGGGAAACTTGCAGGAGAATTTCAAAGTCTGCTCCATTAGTTGCTGTGATTTTCTTCATGCCTGCCAGAAAATAAAATAAAGTAGAATAAAGAATATCTTAGTGCAATAT
The DNA here is from genome assembly GCF_002994745.2 of Rosa chinensis. Taxonomy (NCBI): domain Eukaryota; kingdom Viridiplantae; phylum Streptophyta; class Magnoliopsida; order Rosales; family Rosaceae; genus Rosa; species Rosa chinensis. Next base: position 48,302,708 of record NC_037094.1, on the reverse strand, counting down.
TATATCTTAGTGAAGGTGTCAATATAATATCATCTTTACTAAAGATCAGTCTTTAATGTTGTTATATTCTCATTAGGGTCATATCCATTCCCAGATTGTTATTTTGGCCAACAATTCAATCATAGATACATCGAGAAGTTTTCATTGACAAGCATACAACCAAATATAAACTACAAGGTCAGTTATCTAATCTGACATTATTGACACAATGAATCACATAATATTGACTCAATAGCATATACAATACCTTTAACTTGTGAAAGCTGGTGACTATTTCTCTGAAGGTAGTCTTGAGGGTCATTTTTCACTCTCACGAAACACCCTAGTATCTTGCTTTCTGAATGATCAGGCTCCTTCAATAACTCTTCTAGTAAGCTCCTTCTTATGTAAACAAACTTCATATTCTCAGCAATAATAGATGCAAAACAGCTTTTATGGATACTAGGAGCTTTGTTTTCATCAGTTGTTATTACATCTGAGCTCACTCTTCTCTTCTTGCTCTTTGTACCTTGGTTCTTATCTTCCAATCTGATTATATCTTCATCCTGACTTCCACTATCCTCTATTACCATAATGTCTTCTGCAAAATGTTCCTCCAGAAGTTGATATAATTTTGCCATATTGATGGATTTCTGTTTGAAGATAGAATAGAGACTATTATCACATTGAACCATTTTCTTCTGTTTTGGGAGGTCATTATCCTTGATGTAATAAGAGATGATAGACTCCACTTCAAACCGGGATAACTTCTTGGTCGTATCCTTCCCAATGGATCTTAGGAACTCAATGAGAGGTTTGGAACCCCATCCTATAAATTCCATTGGCTGAAATCTCTTCTTTTTTCCTACTGTCTCCTGAAACTCTATAGCACTAGTGTTGCCATCTGATGTTGTCAGGTCTCTACTTTCGTCACTATCACCAATATTTACTGAATCAAATCTGCAATTATGATTTTTTCCCTTTAATGTGGCACATGCGGAATAGACATCATCCAAAGTGAAACCTTCTTGTTCCTTTAGGATTTCCCAACACTCTTTAAACAGGCACTCAAAAGTATCACGATCCTTGAAGTCTATTTTCTCCTGAAATTCAACAACCACAAAACACAAAAAGAAACATAGATTATGATAATCTATATCAAGTGCAACCATGATAATGAATAATAAAGAGACTCAAATTTAAGCAAAACAGATGCCTTTTCTCATCGCTTTGAGCTAAAAGAATTTTCAATAAAATAGTGGTATTCATAACATGTATCAAGTACAAAAACTCGAAATCGAACAGATCTCTTGTGTTCATTAAAAACGCATATAATAGATTTGATTATCTGTAAGCAGATCTCCAAAGATATGACATAAAATTTCAGATCAGGCAAATATAAGTACCTTGTTTATAAAGAGTAAAATTATGGGTTGCAGACAAGCCAATACCCCTCTCTCACTCCTGACCACCCCGAAAATTTTCCAATGAGAAAAAATATAAAACCTTCAGATTGCAAAGGAAAATGATATACTTTATACATCATTATCTGAGTTCATTTTGCACGTGTAGTACATGCAGTATTACTCGTTACCGCGTGTATATCGTTATCTGAATTCAATTTAATTTACAGGTGTGAAACATACTATTTTACTTGTTACCTATCTGACATCATCATACATGTGTTAGTACATGCTGTATTACTCGGTTACTATTGAAGTATCATTACTTTCCAAAATGTGTATACTGGTTTGAACACGCCAGGAGGTGATTAACTTTGTAGTTATTACCCTTTCGTTTTTCCTAAGCTTCTAAAATGAAATAAGTTTCCATATAAATCCAGATAACCCAAATGAGACTGCAATCATGTGGAAATGCCTAGAAATTTAATTAAAATCTGAAGAAAAGGTAATGATCAAGAGAGGAAGAATTGCTGCTAAATGTCACTAAATCATGTAAAAGAGATTCCTAAAATTGCTAAGCAGGAGGATTAATTAGTAAACATACTCCTTCTAAACCATATTCCGAGTTTTCTTCTGCAAGCAGAACAAGCTTTAAACAACTCTTGCACAAGCCATTATTCCCTTTTAGCAGCGTAAACTCAGAAGCACTGAAGCAATCTCTACATAATGATGCATTTGGACAGCAAAGGCAATAAAACCTTGGGGTACTAGAGCACACTGAACAAGAATGCCTACCTGAAAAACAGAAGTGCATCATCCTTAAAATTTCTATACATAAAATGTACTAAAAACATTAATTAAACCTATTTTACTGCAGTATTTAATCTGTGAATTGATGCTGCAACAGAAAATTTGCAAGCTTAAAAGCTGGGTTTCTTTAACACTGATATACCTTGTCTGTGTGTGAATTTGACTGTGTGAATTTTTTTACATTTGTTAAGAAGTCCAAAGAAAATACAGATCATTAAGTAATATATATGCTAGCTTTCAGGTTGATTAATCAGTAGATTAATGACCTTGTCAATGATGAATACATAGCCAAATGAAAGAACTCCAATCACATCTAACTTGCTGGTAAGAGACAAAATGAGGCAAAAGAGTGAGTGGAACTGTTGATTTCACAAACACAAGTTCATAAAGGGGAAGGGAACACATGAATTTGAATAGTTTATTCTTAGAATTAACAAGCCGGCACTGTTACTAAGACATCACTGTTCCTATGCTACAGTGCCAATAACCCTCAATTAGTATATATAGAATATGTGTGAAAGGTGAACAGTCGTTAGCATCATACACGAGCACTTGGAACATTGAACTAATGATAAGTAGTCAACAGAAACACAAGTAGGGGTATTGGTAAGGAGGGTGGGGAATTGGATCAGGATTTGAATTACATCCTCCAATGTAACAAAAACAAAGAAAAGAAAAACACCAGTACATCATCCTCAAATGATAAGTATCTTACGACAAGTCCAGTGCCTTCCAGAGTTCATGAAGGTTTTCTTTTTCCCCACGCATCCCGGATGGTAAACTTTAATGCAATCCCTGATATCAATTGGTAAAGGTGTTAATAAGCATCAAACATGAAACAGAAGATACCAAAGAAGTCGTACAGATCTTCATACATAATGTGCATAGGTGCCATGAGGACACAAAGTACAGGTTGAGGTTCAACACACAAAAAAAAAAAAAAAATCCTATTAGCGATGCACACGACAGAAGTTTCTGTTAAATGCATGGCATTTAGTAGAAACTTAATTATCTTTTATTGATCCTCAATGGTGCCTTTCATTTATCTGAAACACTAAATAAACCAAGTTCAGACCAAAAAACAAAAATTATAAAGTGTAATTATGTTACTAACCACACATTGTTTTGCATTTGACATACTTTAGATTTAGAAATTGAGAACAACAATGGTGGTAATCATATATAGCACGAACAAATATTGTATCAATGTCATCCTAGTAATAAATTTTATAATTTGGATCCCAAATTCAACCCATTGGTATATGAGATTCAGTTCTCTTTGGTAAATTTTAGTTTCTAATTTTTTTTTTTTTTTTTTTTTTAAATCGTGAGTTCAGTCCCACGCCCCGTTTTTCGTTTCTAATTATATGAAGCACTACTTGGAAAACAAGGCCGAGTCAAGCAAGCCCAAGTACAAAGAGAAGGAAGGGAATGTTTTCGTTGACTACCTTAGTTTCTTGCATGTACAATACTTCATCTTCAGAATGCCAAACTAAGTTTGATCAAATCATTCCAAGGAAAACATGCATACCCAGAGTAGAGAAGGAAAGTAACAACTTACTTGTAGTCGCAAATAATAAGATCTCCACCATCTTTGCATTCGAAGCACCAATCCTCTGAATCTTTCTCTTCCTCTGCCTCCACCACCTCCCTCTTCTTCTTGTTCCTCATCCCTTCGTCTAAACCCTAATTAAAACCCAGAAGCAAAACGAAAAACCAAATTAATGAGTTTTTGCTAGGAAGACTAAAACCAAAAACATATGAAATAATCCAATCCTTTGCTGAATGAATAGTATTACCATGCAATGCAAGGGCAATAAAGTCTCTCTCTTCCAATCGGCCTCCAACGGTTGAAAGCAGACTTACTGAGAAAACTTGTCTGATTTGAGATGTTTACCGGGTAAGAGATTGAAACAGCCCAGCTACAAAGGAATCTACCCGGAATAGGACACTAATTTATTTTGTATTAATTGCAGAATTAAGTTGACCCTATATATACACACACGCACGCTAGCTTTCAGTAAAAAAAATAAAAAATAAAAAATATCGATGAACATTGATATTCCTCGCTTTTCCCAATGTCTTCACTAAACCCTAAACGTTGTGATTGTCGCTTCGGTTACACAAGGATAGGCCCTTTGTAGCTGATTTCCACAGTACACTGGGCCATGTTGGCTCTACTAATCAATCAAATTCTGGCAGTCGTCATATATTCAAATGGAAAGGTACCTTAATTCTAGGGATGATGATTACCATTGAAAATAAAAAGGGTGCGGCTATTGCTATCCTACTATTTTCTTAATTCATCCTACAAATATTTGAATTATTGAAAGACTATATTACCCAAATGCAAAATGACTAATAAGTATACTAATTTTCTAAAATCCAAATATGTAAGAAAAAATAAATATATAAGTAATTAATTAAATACAAATACTACTTAATTCTCCTTGGATAATATTAATCTTTATCTTCTCAACCCAAATTTGAATTTATTACTATTTTTTTATTTTTTTGTTGCTTACTCATCGTTAACATCGTTAATTCGTTATTCAATTCACAAAACCATTACCTTTAACTTCATCAAAATCTTTGCAATATTCTTTGTGAACATTGAAAGTAAAAATTTAAAACACGAAGAAAAAAAAAATCAATCTCTTCTTCATTGATCATAGTTGTAAATTTACTAATCTTTTTTACATAGATTGAAATAGAGAACATTGAAATTCCTGATAAAAAAGAAAAAAACATTGAAATTGAAAGAAAAATTAAAAAAATGGGAATAAAATCATATTATGATTTTATTAGGAAACTTTAATAAATTTTAATTTTTTTATGAGTATAAATTAAATGAGAGATTTTCATTAAAAATATTTATTTTCTAAAAGATATTCTTGGAAAGAGAAATGGGTTAAATAAGTAAATTTAATAATTGAAATTAAAATGTAGGGTGTAATGAGCAAGTAGGGTGAACAAAGAAAATGGTAGGGTGGCAATTGGGTGCGGCTAATAAAAAAAGAGATCGCGAGTCTGTTAAGCACGTACTCAAGCCAAATATATATGCATTGGAACTTGAGTTATATCCATCTCTTTTATTTTCATCGATTTTTTTTTTCAGCCATGAAAGGGGAATTTCATATTTTCATCAATTTTTTGTTTGTTCAGCTATAAAAAGGAAATTTCATACCAATTCAGTTAAAATACAAGTCCGCCAAAGTGCCAAGTGCTAAATCAATTTCATACTCAAAATACTTTCTATTTTGCCCTTAAGTTGTGAAATGTTGATGGTGGGGTGGTAAGTTATAATTCCAATATTGCAAAGGTTATGAGTTTGATTCTCACTACCATATGTAAAGGTAGGTGGGCTAATTTTTTTTTAAAATATTGAAGAGGTCACAAATTTAAATCTCATTGACATGATACCTCCTCCATTTTGAGAAAAAGTTATTGTTTCTACTAAATTTCTTTTTCTTTTTTTAAATATCTCTTATCAATACTATTATTAAGAGAAGAATGTAAGGGTAGGGTGGGCTAAGATTTTTTTTTTAAAAAATATATTGAAGAGGTCACAAATTTAAATCTCATTGACATGATAAGTTGGAGGAGGTGAGAAAAAGTTATTGTTTCTACTAAATCTCATTGACTTCAGCTTGCTAAGTTGGCTCTATTTTCTGATGTATATGCTAGGTGGAGTGGTTCTATTCCCCTAGGCTTGAGTAGCTTCTTAGCTGCTCAGTGTACGAATTAAATCTTGTTTAAATAAAACTTGACGTCCTTCTTTTTTAAAAAAAAAAAAAAATGTAAGGGTAGAGTGGACTAAGATTTTTTTTTATTTTTTATTATTATTATATTGAAGAGGTCACAAATTTAAATCTCGTTGACATGATAAAATGGAGGAGGTGAGAAAAAGTTATTGTTTCTACTAAATTTCTTTTTCTTTTTTTAAATATCTCTTATCAATACTATTATTAAGAGAAGAATTTTGTAAAAGGTAAAATCATAGGAATTAAAATGGGATATGTATTTGATCTAGGTTTCTCTCTCACCTCAGAAACCCTAAGGCCTACTCCGTTCGATTCTTGGTCTCGTTCAGCGGCACCTGGATGTTGGGATGGCCTCTAGCCTCCTGCTGGACGGGAGAACTACTGCCCATGGTGACTTCGTTGAAGGAATGCGCTCCGGCTTTTCAGTTGGTTTGACTGGGATGGTTCAGATGGTGGTGGTCGGGCTGCACAGGCCAGTATTACGATCCCCACCGATGGGTTTCCTAGATCGCAGGCGTCAGAGATCTCGATCGATGGCGGTGGGGTTTTGGGCAGCCTGGATCGGGGATGGTTTTGGTTTGTAGTAATGCAGGTCGTGGCGGCGTTGCTTGGGCGATGTGGTGATTCAGGTCGTTGCGGTTTGGAACTCTAAGAGGATGGCGTGGCAGTGCAAAGCGTAGCGACGTGGATCGGGCGACGTGGGTCGGACGGATCACGTCGCCCAATCTTGTACGACGGGGCACGGAGGAGCAGGCTGACTGGCCCGAACTGGTTTGATGGGCCTGGGGCGAACTTCCTTGCGGATTACCATGTTGGGCTGCAAATTGTTGGGCTGGGTTTCTGCCCTAGTCCAATGTTTATTTGGGCTAGGGTTTAGGGCCTAGGCCCAACCCTATGTTTTTTAGTTTTTATCTAAATTACAATAATTAATTCCTTGTATTAGGAAACTAAGCACCGATGTGCACTCTATGTCTATGTAGCGTCTCTGGAGTAGTACCGAAGGAGGATATCCGTTATCTTTACGATTTGAAATGTATAATGAGTGGGTCTATTTCTACGTACCATTGTGGGTACTACCACTACATTCTTGTTTGTCTATTAAATGACAGCGGAAGGGTATGTAACGGTCTATTCTGGCTTGTGATGAATATACTACTTCGCCCCGTGGGCTTGATTTAAAAAAAAAAAAAAGAGAGAGAGAATAATTTTGTTAGTCAAAACTAAAAAATATACTAAAATAACTTTGAAATATTAAAAGACAAAGCCCAACTTTTATTTTTCAAGAACATAATCATCAAAATACTGAAACAACAAAAAAATAGATAAAAATGAGAAAATAAGAAAATACAATTCACTCTGTGTGCAGAACTACTCATTATTTACAGTTATCTGCGGGGAGTGGATCATTCAGATAACTACACACTATCATACAACTTCCTAACGTTTTATTTATTTATTTATTTTTTTATAATAATTTTTACTATTTTTTTATTTGAGAAATTTCTTGTACATGCAGAGCATGTGTTTGTACGCTAGTTTTGTAGATGAAAAGAGAAAAGCATACCTACATTCCAAAAATATTTATCTAAAAGAGCGTAACAAGTTCAAATCTCATTATATGCCACAAGCGGGATAGTTATGCCGAACCCTAATCTCTCTCTAGAGGCACTCTTGGTCGTGCTCTCCCTAACACTGCTAGCTAATGGCGAGCACAATGGTTTTGACCGCTTTGAAACTTCAAGACTTTTTCGTCCACTCTTCCCAAGGGCTAGTGAGCCCTTTCGCCTTTTCCAATCTTCTGATCCATGTTTTCCTCTACCCTTCCATTCTGGGTTTGTGCTTTCGCAGATTGGTGGCGACAATGTCGAAGAAAGTCTAGTCCCAGGCGACCTTTGTTGCTCGCAAGCGAGAGACCAGATTTGCAGTGATGATCTTGATGCTGTCGGAGACGAGGATGCAGATGATGCAGCCTCTGCACTAGCCTGAAAGGGCAGTCGCACTCAATCTCATTTGGGTGGACGATATTGCCTGGTTACCCATCTCAACCTTGGCCTCGATATTGATAAAAAAATCGGAGATCTCAAATGGTGGAGAGTAGGCCCACCGTGGTTAGTATCGTTGCAGCAGTGCGAAGTTTGGGTGATCGAAGTTTTGATGGCTCTGGTGTTGCAGAGCGAGGAATGGATTTTGGGTTTGGTGTGGCCTGAAAGATGGCATAACGGTTTTGGCAATGGCAGAACAAACATGAAGCAGTTAGCGCTGGAACAAATGTGGCGATTGATGCTTGTCTGGTTAACCGAATGGGCTTGGGTGTCCAGATCAAAGGTGGTCAATGTGGAGGGCTTACTTGGGGCCCAAATCAAATGGTTGGGTTGGTTTTCTCCATGGGGCTAGATAGCTTGGAAGTGGGCACAACTTGGGCTAATGAGATCCAGGGAAAAATATGAGCCTCAGAAGTAGCAGGAACAACATAGAACCTTGGAAGTGGGTTCCAAAAATCGGAGTCAACGAACCAAGATTACTGATGATAATGTGTTTATCCCTCCCAACCCTAGTTTAAAGGGTATACAAAAAGTGTAGTCTTTCTTTACATTTGCCTATAAATATGTCCTAGTATATCGTAGTTAATAGGCTTGCTTTAATAAGTGAGCACCAGATGTCTAATGAATGGTCTAGTACTATGTAACATGTGTTATCCCCACAACCTCTTGTCTATCTTTGAATGGTAGTGGAGGGGTATGTAATGGTCATTCTGGTTTGAGTTTTGATTAATACAATCATTGATGGATTGATTAAAAAAAAAGTTCAAATCTCATTAAAATTATAAAATGAATGAGGTAGGAAAAAGTTATCATTTGTACCAAAAAAAAAATAAAATCCTATTTTGCACATGAAAAGAAAAAAAAATCATTATTTTTCTTAAACCTATAATTATGGCCAAAGGCTAATGGCAGGTTAGACCATTGTTTTGGTGAGATAGACTGACCCACTCCATATAGAATTATCAAAACTACTCGTGTAAAAGAGTGTTTTACTCTCTTACTCTGTTAGGTTAGGTTTTGTAAGTACATTGTCCACGGTGTCCTTTGAATTTTTGGCTGCAAATAGGTCTTCTTCCATGGTTGCTCGGTGGTTATTGGCTGAAACTAGCATGCAGGGAGTGTCTCTCTCTTCTCTCAGCTTTTTTTCTTGTTGGAAGTTGTGTTACTTGACTGTTGGAGCCACACTCGAACCTGAGGCGAGGCTTAGGAGACTGCCGCCTCAGGCCCAATAATTTTTTCCCCTTTTCAGGATGTTGTACACACAGACACACATATTAAATGAAAGCCCAATCGTCGTTGTTTTATATAATATATATATACTATACTATATTTGGTATAAAATATATATGATATAAATAATATATATTATATATATTAAATATAGTATAATATATATATATAGGCCCGTTCTAGAGAAGACCTCCTTACTATAAGAATTTAAGGATTTTTGTTACTTTACACCAGTATGTGACCTAGTTCAAATATCTCAACCGTTGATCTTTAAAACTCCTATGCAAGAATGATGTCCAAAAAAAAATCAATCAAATCCATAATCATTTGGTCATTCAAAATTGTGTAAGCAAATGTAATCCGTTAGATAAAACTAAAATGAATATTGTGCTAATCAAATGGTTAAAAAATTTTCGATTTGACTAATTTTTTGTAGAATACATATGTGTGTAGATAATTAAAGAATGAGTGGTTGTGATTATCAAAAATACATCCTAAAAATAAAAACATCCTCACTTTAAGAGTTTAAGGATGTCATCTCTTGATATATATATATATATATATATATATATATATATATAACTATATATATATAAATATATAAAACTAGTTATTACATGAATGGTTAGAGCTACATGGATAATCTCAATGAATAGTTTTGAGATGAACATTTAGCTCAATGAACAATAATAAGGTCTATATTAGAATTATGAGGTAGAGATGAGTCAGATGACCTAAGGTTCTACTTACTATTTCCAAAGTAATAATAGGCGAAACTTTTTAAGATGATGTGTATAAACATTTGACTAAGTAAAATGCACTTTCCATTTGCGCTTAACTTTGTTAAGAATGGTCAGCACTTATTAGGACTTTCCATTCTCAAGTTAATGTGCTTTAGTTCAGCATCCAATCTAATCTTTCAATCTCCATATTCATGCATGCACCCTTAAAAGTTAATCTCATCTGCTTCATGTGGCATGGTTTTTTAGTATTATGTATACTTTTAAGGTAAAGCATCTCAAGAGTTCTAAATATTAGGATAAGATTTACATTGGAAAGGCAACTGCCTCCCTGAAGCTTCCAAGAATCCTAATTCCTTTTGCAACCATAAGGTTATTGGAGCAAGATTCTTTGGTCGCGAGGGCAATAATATAACCTCCACAAGAGATGATGTCAACCATGAAACACACACTACTTTGACCATTGTCAGACGACATGTTGCAGATGCATCATTCCTTGATTTTGCCGAAGAAGTCTCATCCGGAATAGCTCCCAAAGCCAGACTTGCAGTCTATAAGGTGTGCGCAAAACCAAGATGTTACCCATCAAACATACTAGCTGGAATTGGACAAGCCGTACTAGTTTGGGTTTACGTCATCTCTATGTCACCAGGTAGAATGATTCTTCTGCCTTATGATAAGGACCCAATTGCCATCACAACATTTGCCGCAATAGGGAAAAACATTGTTTGTTTAGCCGCTGCAAGCAATACTGGCCCACGTGAGGAGTAGTCATGAACGTTGCACCGTGGATCACCACCATAGGTGCAAGTACAATTGACAGGGAGTTCTTCGCTGATCTATTGCTCAAAAACGGTGTGGAGTTTGAGAGGCTGAGTTGGAATAATGGGAAACACACAGTGTCTTCACCCATTATAGTGACATATAGCGTGATAGTGGATTGTTCTAGTTAGATGTGTGTGTGTGTGCAAATAAATAGTCAAATGCAGTTGATCGATGTATGTGCATGGTACTTATGGTTATTAAAAAATTATTTAATTTCTGCCTAAGTGGCCGTTATAATTAATACTAGCCTTTCTCCACACACATGCTCTGCATGTGCAAGTTTTTTATTTTTTATTTTTTTATTTTCCGGAATATATAAAAAAAACAGTTATTACAGAGAAAATATAGTGGGAGAGAAAAAATAAAAATACATTTTGTAAATGTCATCATTGTCCTTGTGATTTAATTAATTTTCAAAGTTTTTTAATCTTCTAGGGTCATTTCTGTCAAAATTTTTGATTTTGGCTAACAAACCATCTTTTCTTAATAATAGTATATATATATATATATATATATATATATTAAATGAAAGCCTAATCATCATCATTTAATATATATACACACTTTTCTATATCTTTTTTTTACACACACAGCCTTATTTAATAGAGATGTAGTCAAAGTGCATATTTAGGGTTTAGGAAGACTAATTTAAGTCTTTCTTCTATATTGAGTATCTGACTGAAAGAATTTTGAATTGGGTCAGTCATTCACAATTTCACATAGATATGTCCCTGACTGCCTCGTTTGCGTGCTATATAAGATAAGATACATACACACACATATCAAATAAAAGCCCAATCTAAATTAGGATAAGATTTATTATATTTCTAGGATAAGAAAAATATATATACATTATATGCAACAATACAATTATTGCAAGATCAAAGAAAAGTAAATCTCTCATGTTTGTCAACCATTTCTTTAATACTTTTGGTGTAGAACATGTTTTGAGCATCTTCAATAACATAAACTATATTTTAGGTCAAAATAACTAAAAAAGTGAAATATAGCTATAAGTTTAACAATTTTGCTTGAGTAATACTTAAAATACTTTATCAAGCCATAAATTACCGTCTGGATAAAAGGAAAAGAAAATAGGAGATAGAAATATAACTATTTGAAATTCCTAGCTAAATATAGCTACTATATTTAACTTTGCTTTAGCTACTTTGTTGGAGATGCTCTTAGCTTATTTTTATAGTTCTAATTTGGAAAATCTTTGGTTTAATCTCTTAAATTTTGGTTTGGAACATCTTCGGCCTTATTATTTGAATATAAATATTTTGATATTACATTTTGTTTGCTACTCTATAATTTGATTTTGAGTTCATAAATATATTTCCGGAAGATTCTTATATATAAAAAAAAATTGAATGCCTAGTACAATTAGAGGGCCCAACTTTTAAAATTCGCCTCAACTCCCTCAAGTATGAAAACCTCAGGTTTGGCCCTGATTTGAGCTTACTTCGAGATCCAACTTCAACCCTTTTATGTCTTTTTGTAATTAAGTTTACCAATCTGTTTGATACTAGTGCATCTTGGTAACTTGGCTAATTGTTTGATCATATCAATTAGCGTTCATGGAAATAGTAATGTAAGTTATTGCAAATTGGTGGATTATTTGTCATTTTTCTTTGGGTGACTTCGTGACTTTGAACCAAAAGGAATCTGTGCTCACACACTTCATAATTAAAGTTACCAATTCTTGGCTAATTGTGCTCATACACTACGATGGTCTGTTTATTATTTATCTTGTTACTGGTAGGGTTGTTAGAAGATTGTAGGGTTGTTGAAAGATTGTAAAATACCAAATTTTCACCAAACGTGTAAAGCATCAACTTTCTTCTACCATCACAGTGAATATCATTGTCTAAGTTTAAGCAATTGAAAAGAAATTATCCAACTTGAGCATGATCACCGAGCTCATTAAATTATTGCAGAAATGTCGAAAGATTAAAATCATCAAGAGTACACAATGAGAGAACCACAACTGGAGCTCTCGCACACAATTACGAATGCGAAGTCCAGCCTAGAAATGTCTACCTTTTGCTTGAGAACAATGCTTTCACACCAAAAAAGAAAACGTACATCACATTTATCTAATTCTCTAATCCAATCTTTTCAAATAAAAGTTATGGCTCAAATATAAGTATACATCTTCATTCTTCAAGTCATTGAGCAACTTCTGAGCACTAGGGGTCAAGTCGGCCTGCATGCTCCTTTATTTACAGTTGAAGATAAGCTTCAAACTGCTTTTGAAAGTATTTACAAATACCTTCTTGATCATCAACATTTGATGATAAGATCATTTTATCAGATTTATTGACCTCTATGTAGTAGTTTTTTTGCACTAGAATAAAACCACAAATGACCCAGGATACTCCAAATCCAGTACATTCTAGAACATCCAGTACATACTAGAACCACAAGAATCTAGAACTGCAACCTTTAAGACATACTAATACTGATATAGTTACATAAATAGTAAGTTTAGATTCCTGCCCACCATAGTTAGTAATATTCGGGATGGGAATTAAACGTCAAAAATATGTACGTGACGATTTGGTAATTTTAAGTGAAAAATACTCTGAAAATTTCAGTCATAAAATTCAGAAATGAAAAATTATAAAATTTAATACCCATGTGTTTTAAATGAAATGCAATGAAAAATACGGACATACAAATATCAATATATGTCATTTTTAGTACTTATATGTAGTTAATAAGACTTTTTAAACATATAATTTGAAGAAAAAATCCAGGTTAGCCATAATTTTTTTCAAATATTATCATTTGGATATACAGAACTCCAACACATCTAAGTTATTTAATAAATGAAAAATGTAATGAATAACTTATTAAATATTTATGACTATCAATTGTATAATCTTTTAATTATAGAAGTTTAAAATTCAAAATTAGTCTTAAACTTTACTTTTTTCTATTGAAAAATTCTGGAATACATATAATTCAGGAAATAATTTGGTTGACTTAAAAAAAAATGTAAATTTTTGTGAATCTTTAAGAATAATTCAGGAAACTCGAATTTTTTTGTTCTAAATTTCTTAATTCAAATTAACTAACTAGGTTATCCACTACATGACTAACAAAATCTACCCACTATAGAACTTACAAAAACAAAACAAAAACGTTCCATGTGTTACTGAATTTCAGTAATCAATGCGTCATGAGATTATGAAACTTAACAGTCTATATTAGCAGGGAGCTTATATAGGTTGACACTACATTTTTGAATTTCAGTAATCAATCATTGGTAATAACAAGACTGATAGCCAAACCTCTGTTACCAAATCTCTTAATTCTACGAACCCGATGTAGATAGTCTTTCGAAGCATTGGCATTCCATAGTTTATGAGTAGAGAAACATTCTGCAAATCAATTCCCCATAGAAATTCATCAGTGATAAAACTGTAGAATTCTCTGAAAGAAAATCCAACATATTCTTGTCCACACTCTTTAGCTCCATGTCACTATGGAAGATAGAAACACTATGCTTGCAGCTGCTCATCATATCAACAAGAATTTAAAGACTCTACTTCGAGTTGACAAAGAGAATTGCTTGGATAATGTCTAAGTTCTCATAGAGCTAATTAACCACGTTCTCAATCAGTGCTAGGGATGACTAAATGAAGAGCTGGAGTAGGACCCCGTGAGGAATGCCCCGTACAGGACATACAAAGGGTTCCCGGCCATATGCTAGGGCAAGGGTTGGGGATTTAGAAAATCCCAGTTCCTACGGCAATGGTTGTGGGAATTCTGGCCACTCTAGCGGGGCCCCAATTTTCTTTTTCCTCATTTTTCACAATATTTATACATCTTAATTTTTTAAAAACATAATAAAATATTGTCAAAATCAGAAGAAATAAAAAAAATAATGTAAAAATACTAGGAATCAAATCTTGCACTCGCATCACTGTTTATGTGTTCTATGTCATAATGACATCATCACTGCATCATTTGATGAGTTCTCTTTATTTGGCCATGAATCTTTTTTAGGGTGACTTTTCCTAGTTTGACAAGGAAGGTCCAGGGAGAAAACAACAAAAACCCAAGGTTGGTTCATTGAGAAAACAACAAAAATCCAAACATTGACTTTTCCTAGTTTGACCAGGAAACTAAAATGTGAAGAAAAAGAAGAAAAATAAAACTTTGATTTTCGTGGTTTACAAGCCAAAATGTTTCCCTCATCTGGCCAAGAATATTTTTTGGGGAGACTCTTTCTAGTTTGACCAGGTTGCTCAAAATTTGTTGAAAACAATGAAAAACTAAACTTTTGTTTTCAGGATTCTCAGACCAAAATGTTTTTTAGTGTGTAACCTGTAGGGACGAGGTGGGGCTTTTCCATTTAATAAAGGTCCAATGGGGAAATAGGGGTGTGGGTGCGGGGATGGAGCAAACATTCCTAATTAGTGCTATGGTCGTCGATTAGCGAGTCGCCATCTCTTCAGCCATAACAAATGATTGAAAGTTGTAGAGAACCTCTAGATTCAAACCGTTGTTTTTCCATTCCACTTACAAACTGCTATGAATCTTAATATATATATTCCTTAAGAAAATAAGTTACTACCAGTAGGGGTGGGTTCGGTTTCGAGCCTAAACCGAAAACCAAACCGAATTTGGGCTCGGTTCGGTTTTTGTGTTTTGAGAAGTTGACACCGAAAACCGAACCGACCCGAACGGTTCAGCCCAGTTTCGGTTTTAATTTATTTTATTTTTTATTTTTTATTTTTGTAAAACAGATTTTTATCAAATATACTTTTTTGGTATTGTAACTCGAGAAGTTTTTGTTTCTTCAAACCTATAATAATAATCTATAACAATGAGTTTACAAGTTTACTAATACATGCTTTGTACTTCAATAGACAATAATCTATAATTCCATACTCGGTAGTCCATATCTTCAATTGATATAGTCCAATAGTCCATCAAGTTCTAGCATCAACATATGAAATGGTCAAAAAATATAGAGTCCAAAGTTTATAACAGTCCATCATTACATCAACACTAACCTCACAAATTAAAAATGTATAAGTTCACTAAAAAATTAAACACCACAAAAAGAATGAACCAACATCAACATATGAAGGAGGGCAATGGCATGATCATCTCAAGCTCGGAAAGATGAAGTCTTCGACTTTGGAGGTAACATTCCGCTTCGACTACTCCCCACTGCAGCTCCACATGGCATCTTAAGCATCTCTACATTAGTATAAGAGAATAATAAAAAGAACAACATTAGAAAAGAAATACATACAATCATATATAACATAAATATTACAACTTCATTAACCCAAAAAACTTTAACTAAGAAAATAGAAACAATTACATTTTTCCGCTTCTTCACATAACTCCATCTCTTCAATAGTAAGCATATGATATAGATACACATTTTCACGCCTAAGCCAATTTTGTATACATATTAAGGCCTCCACCATTCTAGGACTTCGGGAGCTACAATATGGATCAATAATCCTCCCACTCGTGCTAAAGGAAGATTCTGAAGCTATGGTTGACACCGGAATAGCTAGAATATCCTTTGCAATGAGGGCCAATATAGGATATTTACAAACTTCATTCACCCTCCACCTATTCAACAAGTCAAAGCCTTCACCATCTCCTTCAATAGGATATCCAAGATACTATCCACATCGTTATTTACGATCTCGGCTTTCTTTGCTCTTCTCCTTTACTCCTTCTCTTTCAGTCTCCTTTCTAACTCTGTTACACCCTTACGTGAACTAGATATTCCCACACTTGATACTTGACAACCACCAACCTCACTAACACCACTCTCCCTTCCCTCTTACTCATACACCTTGTAAAGGTCATAAAAGAGATCTTTCACACTCTTTGTGTTAGCTTCCACATTTTCATCCATATCCCCATCATCTAGAATCTCAAAATAGTCAACAACTTTCTCAAGTTTATGACGTGGATCAAGAACAATAGCAATGAATAGATAGTGATTCAACTTATCAAAGCTACCCCAATACTTTTGAAACTTGTCTTGCATGGGTGATGCAATCTCAGATAAACATGAGTTGTTTTGTTCTTGCAAGAGACCATAAATAAAGAGTAAATCACCAAAAGTATTATGAACGGTAGGAGAGTTAGAACAACATACCTTCAAAGTGATTTCATAAAATGGTCTCAAGAAATCCACAAATTGCTCCCCATAATGCCAATCAACACTCATAGGTGGCCCTTCTTTTGGCTTTTTACCCTTGTCACCTTGGAGTCATGCCCAAAAATTACTTGCATCTTCATCGACCATTCTATCAAAAGTTTTTTGGAACTTCAAAGCCGTTCCAACATCAAGAATGTGGAATTCCACCTAGTAGGGACATCCAAAATCACAAGCCCTTTGCACTCTAGTTTTACCTTTTCAACACATTCCTTGAAAAAATCAAGCCTTTGTGGGGAGAATCTGACATACCTCACCGCATTGCGAATGACACCAATAAATATCTTCATCACACTCAACCCATCATTGACAATCAAGTTAAGAATATGGGTCACACACCTCATATGCAAATTCCTCCCTTCATGCATTAGGGACACCCCAATCACCTATCCTTTTACTCAACTCCTTTAATGCAACATCATTTGATGAAGTATTATCAACGGTGATTGTGAGAATCTTCTCTATACCCCATTCCAACAAACAATCCTCCAATAGCCTAGCTATAGCCTCTCTCTTATGATTTGGAATCACACAAAAATTTAAAATTCTTTTATGCAACACCCAATTATCATCAATGAAATGTGCAGTGAGGACCATATAATTAATGTTTTGAATAGAAGTCCAAGTATCAGTTGTAAGAGACAACCTATAGCTACTCAATTGATCCATCAATTTTTTCTTTTCCCCCAAATAAAGCTTAAGGACATCCTTTGCGATTGTCTTACGGGAAGAAATTCTCCAATAAGGAAGAGCTCTACCCATAAAATGCCTAAACTCCCTCCACATGAGAAAATGGTAGCTTATCTAATATAATGTACTCCACACATAACATAGATAGCTCTTCTTGAGTGGATTCTACATTAACAACTCAGTAGTTGGTTTTTTAAAAGAGAAAATCTTTTGACTTTTAGCTTTCAACATCTCAATATTAGGGAGATACTTTGGACACTTTTCCATATAATTTAGAAGGGAGGTTGTGCCATTCTTCATAGGATCGGCATAGTAATCTTTTCCGCAATAATTACATTTACCCTTAATTCTACCATCCACCACATTCCTCTCAAAATGATTCCAAATATCTTACCTTTCTTTCTGCTTCAATGCCTCAAGGATGCTTTCCACACTTCCATCATCTTCAAGCTCGGTTGCTTGACTTCCTTGAACTTCCAGAGTTGCAGCAAAAGTTCCTTCGTGGAGAGGTATTAGTGTTGTAGATTCACCAATACTAGTGTTAATCTGCAAAACAGAATAGAAACTGCAATAAGTAACAAAAAACAGAAACTGCAAACATAAACAAAATACAAAAACTGCAATAAGAGACAAAGAATAGAAACTGCAGTTTTGGTGTGCAAAACTCATACTGCAATAATGACAACACAAAACAAAAAGCAGAAACTGCAATAATGACAGCACAAAACAGAAAATCAAACTACAAAGTGCAAACAGTCTTGATATATAGACCAAATAGCATAAACATGTGTAATGTGATTATCTCAAATCCAAATCAAATTTCCAGAAAATACAAATCCCATAGCACTTAAAAGAAACAAAATTGGTATCTAAGATGAAGAAGTTGATTTCACATTAGCACCGGAACTAGTAGCAGCAGATTTATATTGCCTCCTCATAATGTTTGCTACTGATCACTCCTATTCAAGTTCAAGGGAAAATTTTGCAAACAGTACATGAAATAAAGGCCACTAATAATTTCTATACCTAAAGTTATAAATCATAAACTTTAGTACACAGACTTAGAACTCCGACCCATTATTTATACACGCCATCAATGACGCCGTTAATTTGAGGGGTAATTTGGTCTCTTCCTACTTTTACTGTGGGCACCCAGCTCTCTCTCTCTCTCTCTCTCTCTCTCTCTCTCGCACAATGCAGCATCACCATCCTTTCAATTTTCTCCACAGCATTTAATCCCGCTGTTCATCAAATTTCTCCAACATTTCGTTGCATTCAACCAGAGCCACCAAAAGCCCCAAATCTTTCAAAACCCAGATGCTCCTGGGAGCTCCAAGGTAGTGATCAAAAACCCCAAAACAGCTTCACTAAGATTTTCTTCTTTATTCCATAGCTCAAACCCACCTCACTATAAAGGAATTACACCCATGAGAACGAAGCAGGAACACTACTAGTCTACTGTTATCTAGCCTCACAGTAATGGCGACCTCACTCTCGTCCCTCTCCTCAATTCTGAACCAACCTTGCCTCATAGTACAACCCGACCCGACCCGGCCCTGGAAGCCGGAGTGGAATAAGTTTCTGGTGACGGAGAATGCGAGGTTGAAGATGAGGCAAGGAGTGAGGACGGCTGGGCTGACGGAGGCGGATGTGGTGGATCTGGATTCGGGTTTGAGCTTGAAGTGAAACAGGTCGGATATGTGAGGCGGGTCCGTCATGTTAAGGATGGGTCTAGTGGTTTTACACAGGCGACGTCGGGGTTATGCACCTGGACAGGTATCTGGAGATGAGCGTAGGGATTGTGGTGGTGATCGGTGGTAGGGATGGGCCTGGGATTTGAATTAGAATTAGGATTTTGGTGGGATTAGAAGTTGGTTGAGTTTGGTGGGTATGGATTTGGAAGGTGGAGGAGATGCGGTGGTCGCCGAGGTTAAGCTTTCTGGGTTTGGGTATGTGGGGAGGGAGGGAGGGAGCGAGAGAGAGAGAGAGAGAGAGAGAGAGAGAGATCCGTTTTTCTTTTTCTTTTTTTACCAAAAAAATCAACCAGAGTGTGAGAGTACTAAATTACCCTTTGACAAATGTATAATGACATAAGAGTTAACGGCGTTAATCACGGCATGTCTACAAAGTGGGTCTTGCTCGAGAGTCCGTGTACCAAAATGATCGGTTTGGAACATTATGTATAAGAATTATTAGTGGCCTTTACTTGGTGTACTGTTTGCAAAATTTTCCCCAAATTCAATGAGTTGCAATTTCAATTAGCTTACTGCATATAAAAACAGTAATATATAGTCTAGTATAACCTATTATTAGATATTTAGCTTACTGCCTTACTCCATTATTCAATGATTCAATCTATTAACAAGGGAAAATGGTCAGTACAGTACCCGAACTTTGCCTCCTTATAACTTTTGGTACCTGAACTTCAAAAAATATCAATACGGTACCTGAGGTTCTTTGCCCGACCGAAGATTGGTACATATGGCCGTTACCTCCGTTACGGAGCTTGCCAGCTGGTAATTTTATAAAGACATTTTCGTCCATTCGTATATTAATTAATTTTTTTTCCTCTAAATCATTTTTTTCTCTTTTCTCTCTCTCTCTCTGTTCTTTCTCTGTTCTTCTTATCAGAAAATACTTGGCTGGGCAGCGCTTCCTAACCAAGTGTTGCGTGGCCCACTCTGGGTCCAACACTTGTTTTTTTTTCTTCAATTCTTCCTCCTCTGTTCTCCTTCTTCCTCTTCTCCACTCCCATGGCTGCCCATCGACTCCTGCAGTTCACCATTTCCACAATAACACAAATCAAATCCATTTTCCATAGCAAAAACTACAAAGAAACAGAACTTCAATCCAATTATCAACGAAGAGTTCAATCTTAATAGCATATGCAGATGGACCTTGCGCCCTTCGACGACGGTGGAGATGAGATCAGAGAGGAGATAGAAGCAGAGGAGCGGCTCCGTCGTCCTCCTAATCTGCCCCTCTCCTCCACTGGGTTCACCTCACCGCCGCCACTTTTCTCTCTCTCCACAGAGCCTTATGTCCTCCATCGACCTCCAAGAGGACATGGGCGACAGTTCCATCTTTTTGCAATGAATGTATATGTCCCAATTTTAATTCAGTGCAAGCAAATTCAACTACTGTGGTTGTTGGTTATGCTTGATTTATAGAAAGATGAGAATTTGGGTGATAGGCTAAACATGATTATCTGTGTTGTTTCAAATTTGGGCGGAGTATGATGAATGTGTAGTCTTTGTTGCCGAAAAGAAAAGGAAAGACTTGAATTCTGATTAATTTCTTTCTTGGCTTCTAGTCATAGTTCCGAGAAATTTTCAAATCAAAAAGATTCAAATAGAAGTCTTTGGGTTTGAAAAGTGTATCAAGCACTATACCAGAAGGACCCAACTCAGATTCTTGATCGTTCTTGTCAGCCTTGGAATGAGATTCGGCGTCGTTGGCTCCGGCACCGGAAACGAAAATGGAATCTTGATGCTTCTCGGCTTCATATAGCTAGAAAGAGTTTGATTTTTCTTTAGTTTCAAGTCTAACTAGGTGGGACGAGATTAGAATCAAATTGGGGAAGAAAACCCCTAAAGCAAAGGTGGAAAGAAACCTAGAAAGATAAGTAGAGGTTTGAAATTTGATGATTTGGGTTGGCCTTTATAAAGTGTGTCTGGATTCTCTCTCTTGGCTGAAACTTGAAGAAGATGGTTCAAAGTTGAAGTGGGGCAAGATCTCTTTGTTGTTGCAGCTAGCTCTCAAGGATGATTGAAATGAAGAAGTGTGGGGGTAATCAACGATTTTGGCCTACCATTGTGACGGTTCACCTTCACCATAAGTACGCGAGTAATGACGATCGTAAATACAGCGTTAACTACAGTTGTTAATGCCACACCGAAGAAAGGTATTAAGCGCGGACATAATAGCATGGCATGATGGCGTTATAACGCGGAGTAATGGCGTTATTCAATAACACCGGAGTAATGACGCCAATGAATAACGCCATAATGCCATAACGCCATAATGTGGAGTGATGGTGATGATGAATAACGCCGGAGTAATGACACCAATGAATAACGCCATAACGCCATAATGCCATAACACCATAATGTGGAGTGATGGTGATGATGAATAACGCCGGAGTAATGACGCCAATGAATAACGCCATAACGCCATAATGCCATAATGCCATAACGCCATAATGTGGAGTGATGGTGATGATGAATAACGCCGGAGTAATGACGCCAATGAATAACGTCAATAACGTCATAACGCCGCGATGAGGAGCAATTGCGCTATTGAATAGCAAGTAGCGCCACAATGCGGGGCGATGGCGCTATTAGATAACGCCATAACGCCACGATACGGAGGATGGCGTTAATGAATAGCGCCATAAACGCGGAATGATTGTGATCATAAGAACAGTTATCAAAATGGAATTTAACGCCACTTACGGTGTAATTTCTCATTCACCTATATAAGGGAGGCTCAACGTCCAGGTAATCCATCAGATTCAGACTTGTTTTACTCCACAACTAAGAAACATACTGACTTAGGCATCGGAGGGTTTTCTGCAGGTACCCCCCCTTCTCCTCAAGCGGACGGTCAAACTCTAGGTCAACGCTCGAAGGAAGCTTCTCGATTGTTCCCAGGTCAGCTCCCGCTCCAGTCCGCATTCATTGTTGGGTCAAACTCCTTTACGGAATTTTTCACCTCCAACTCTAGGTCAACGCTCGAAGGAAGCTTCTCGATTGTTCCCAGGTCAGCTCCCGCTCCAGTCCGCATTCATTGTTGGGTCAAACTCCTCTACGGAATTTTTCACCTCCAACAAGTGGCGCCGTCTGTGGGAAACACTTTTCCCTAAAAAGTGATGGCGGGAGCTGTGCCTGATGGAATCCCCTTTCTGTCGCTAAGGACTGGGAGCGACGAAGTCCAACCCTCTGACCAACCCTTGAATGAGCCTTTCCTAAACTTGGTCAGCGATCTAAACTTGCCGCCAGTTGGTGAGGCACAAACGCTGAGACAAGAACTTGAGCAACTCAGGAGGGAAAAACAGGACCGAGAAACTCGTCGACGGAGAAGGCTCGAAAGGCTCCTCCAGCTCGGCAGCGACTCTTCGGATGAAGAGATCAACGATGCCCACCACAACCACAGGGTAACCAACACAATAGCTGGTGGCGCAGGTGAAACCTTGGTTGAGAGATTGAGTGGCACGCTGAACGATAATGGTAGAGTCGGAGCAGGACGCCACAAGCGACCACACAATGAAGAATGGCGAGAGAAAATGGAGAAGATGATCGAACAGTGCAAGCGCACTAGCCCTCGAGAACTCGCGGCCGAAATCGCAAGAGACGTCGGTGCATCTCCATTCACCAATGACATCCTCAATGCGGCGAAACCTCACAGATTCACCACCCCCGTTTTCCAAAAGTATGATGGGACTACTGACCCGGTAGACCACATTAAGGGGTACAAACAGCAGATGTCCATCGAGACAACCGACGAGAAACTACTGTGCAAACTTTTCCCTTTAAGCCTCACAGGGACCTCGTCGACATGGTTCCAAGACCTCAAGCCCCAATCAATCCCAGATTTCGAAACGTTGAGCCAAACCTTCATCTCTCAATATTTTTGCAGTCGCAAGCAAAAAAAGGACATGGCGACCTTATTCAACACCAAGCAAAAAGTAGGAGAGAAGATCGATTGTTTCTTCAAGAGATTCAATGCAGAGATGATGCACATCAATTGTGACCCTCAATGCGCGGCAATCGCCTTCCGTGAAGGACTTTTCCCAGGTACCCCCTTATATGAAAATCTATTACGCAACCCGCCAAGAGACATGGATGATATTATTATAAGGGTCGAGGGTGAAATCCGGGTCGAGGGGGCAAAAACCAGGTAACATAGACAGATGTTCTTCCTTTTAATAATCATTTGTTTGATTTTCATTTCCTTTAGTATTTGTAATGTATTTGTGGCCAGTAGCCAGATTAAATAAAATATTATTTGCTTAACTGGTGTGATTTAATGGTAAACCTTGCCCGCCGAACAAACGGGGATAACTATAACCAAATCTCATTTCATAATCAATATATGAGGCCGGTGGCCGGAATGTAAGCGCAAGGCCGGTGGCTGAAATATAGGTGTAAGGCCGGTGGCCGAAATAATGCATGAGGCCGGTGGCCAAAGTGTATGTGTGAGGCCGGTGGCCAAAAGGAATGTATGAGGCCGGTGGCCAAAATGTATGTGTGAGGCCGGTGGCCAAAAAGAATGTATGAAGCCGGTGGCCAAAATAAATAATATATTGTTTATTAGACTTGAAGGAAAATGGGGGCAACTCTGTGTCCCATACAAAAACCAATTCTTCATCTTGAGGGCAATCCATGAATTCATCATATACGGTTTGATTTCGAACTCTTGTTGCTCTGAGTAAATTTGTGTTTTTTCATTGTTATTGAACTTTTCTTAAGCACCGGTCTTGGTAAGAACGACATTGATATATAGGCGACAGACGGTTACTCTTCCTATGTTTTTGAGCACGCAGCAAAGAAAAATATGGGGGCTATATGAGGAGTACAAGGACTATCGATGAAGGAAAAGCAAGCCCTCGATAAGCCTTTAGTGAAGAAAAAATGTCTTCGATGAGGAGGGCCTCCATCGAAGGAAAACACCATAAACGAGGAAGATCTCTTGATAAGGAAATCCCACAATAAAAGAAAAAACACAGTCAATGAAAAATCTCTCAACGACGAAAAGGAAAGCTCTTAACGAAGAACAATGCTCTCGATGAAAAAAAAAAAAAAAAAAAAAAATCTCTTTGCAAGGAAAAAGGCTCTCAACGACGACGAGGGAAAAAGCTATCGCTGAGGAGGCGAACTCTAAAGGATATGTAAATTCGAAAAGCATTAAGCATCACTTGGTCGAGGTGTCAAATCTTGTCGAGGTTCAAGGGGATGGTGATAGTTGCATCAAGGCTAGGAGGAGTAGGAGATCATACCGCTTTGAAAGAGGGAACCTCAGAGTTAGGGTGCAGGTCGGGGCCAGATTTTAGAAATTTCCTCTTAGGACGAGTGTCCAAAGAGAAAATTTGGGGGCATTGTGGGGGCAATCAACGATTTTGGCCTACCATTGTGACGGTTCACCTTCACCATAAGTACGCGAGTAATGACGATCGTAAATACAGCGTTAACTACAGTTGTTAATGCCACACCGAAGAAAGGTATTAAGCGCGGACATAATAGCATGGCATGATGGCGTTATAACGCGGAGTAATGGCGTTATTCAATAACACCGGAGTAATGACGCCAATGAATAACGCCATAATGCCATAACGCCATAATGTGGAGTGATGGTGATGATGAATAACGCCGGAGTAATGACACCAATGAATAACGCCATAACGCCATAATGCCATAACACCATAATGTGGAGTGATGGTGATGATGAATAACGCCGGAGTAATGACGCCAATGAATAACGCCATAATGCCATAATGCCATAATGCCATAATGTGGAGTGATGGTGATGATGAATAACGCCGGAGTAATGACGCCAATGAATAACGTCAATAACGTCATAACGCCGCGATGAGGAGCAATTGCGCTATTGAATAGCAAGTAGCGCCACAATGCGGGGCGATGGCGCTATTAGATAACGCCATAACGCCACGATACGGAGGATGGCGTTAATGAATAGCGCCATAAACGCGGAATGATTGTGATCATAAGAACAGTTATCAAAATGGAATTTAACGCCACTTACGGTGTAATTTCTCATTCACCTATATAAGGGAGGCTCAACGTCCAGGTAATCCATCAGATTCAGACTTGTTTTACTCCACAACTAAGAAACATACTGACTTAGGCATCGGAGGGTTTTCTGCAGGTACCCCCCCTTCTCCTCAAGCGGACGGTCAAACTCTAGGTCAACGCTCGAAGGAAGCTTCTCGATTGTTCCCAGGTCAGCTCCCGCTCCAGTCCGCATTCATTGTTGGGTCAAACTCCTTTACGGAATTTTTCACCTCCAACTCTAGGTCAACGCTCGAAGGAAGCTTCTCGATTGTTCCCAGGTCAGCTCCCGCTCCAGTCCGCATTCATTGTTGGGTCAAACTCCTCTACGGAATTTTTCACCTCCAACAAGAAGTAATAAAGAAGAACTGATAAGCAAGGAGGAAGTGACGATGAACATTCATGTAAAAAAAAATGTTTTTTTTTAATTATATAAAAAGAATAAATAAGGAAAAAAAAAAGTAAAGGGTAAATTGGTCATTTTAAGTTCAAAATTGCCACCTGGCAACCTCCGTTACGGAGCTAACGGCTCTAAGTACCTATCTTCGGTCGGGTTGAGAACCTCAGGTACCGTATTGATATTTTTTGAAGTTCAGGTACCAAAAGTTATAAGGAGGCAAAGTTCGGGTACCGTACGGACCATTTTCCTTATTAACAACAAGTTTTACTCCATTATTCAATGATTTACAACAGAATTGGCATAAGAAATGTAATTTTTGATACTGCAAATATTTGCTATGGTGGAGAGTAGGACAACTAAGAAAGACTACATACCGTGTGGCGGACAGTGGTGATCAAGACCTGTAATGCTTGCTTTGTTTTTTCACCTACAAAATCAGAATATCAGTAACTAAAAATTGCATAACATCACTACAGAACATCAGTACACAAAAATACAGCTAAAATCTTCAATTTCATAGGAGTGATACGACTCATCTCTAATCAAACCAAAGCAGCAGATTATCAAAATTTTAAACTATCCACAGTCACATAATCATCGATCTCTTATATAGCTAGTACGTCCAAAAAACATTCACTACAAAAAACCTTCAAGCTTCAAACAAGCATTCATTACCTAAAGCGTCAAAATTAAAAACAGAAACTTCAAGCTTCAAAGTTCGAACAAACATTCACTACCTAGAGCTTCAAACAAACATGATTTATAAGGCAAACAATTACGGATTGAGGAGACTGGGCGATCAGAGACTGAAGGAAGGAGAAAACCAATTACGGAAAACTGAAAGCTAACACCTTTCACATAAACTAACCAAAATAAAAACTGGAAAAGGAAAACGAAGACAACCCATATGTGCTTCCAGAACACATCTCATCTCAGAACCCCCAAACTTCTTTTCACTCTTTTCAAATCCAACAACTAAATAAACAAGCAAAAACAGCACCTTGATCAAAACCCACCTTCAGCCAATTAAAAGGAATGAACAATCTGCTTACCGAGGCAGTTTCACACTGAAAGGTTAGGGACTGAAACCAAAAGCAAAAGGAAAACCAATTAGGGATTGAGGGTGTTCCAAAAATCATACAGAAAACAATCTGCTTAGTGCTTATCGAGGGAGACGGCGAGGACGCGAGGGAGACGGCGAGCCAGTGATGACTGAAGAACTGAGTGGACTAGACGAGATCGACGATCGACGATCGGCGAATGGATTAGGTTAGGAATGAGTTAGGTATTAGGAGTTTAGGACTGAATGAGTAAATGAAGGACGAGGTCGGGCTACTAGGTATTAGGGTTTCTTCGTGTGTTCAAAACGTCGCCGTATAAGGTAAGTTCGGGGATCCCCAAAAAGACGTCGTATTAGGTAAGTTCGGTTCTCGGTTTGATTCGGTTTTTACTGGGCAGAAACCGAAAACCTAACCGCACATATTTGGTTCAGTTCGATTTTCGCACTTCGGTTCGGTTTTTTTTTCAGCCTCGGTTCGAGTTTTGGTGCGGTTTTTTTCGGTTTTCAGCTTCGCGAGTCCACCCCTAACTACTACCAGTAGTCCGTTACATTAAGTAGACTTGTTTGATTCACATGTAAAACTGACTTCATTCATTGATGTTCTAATTTCAAACTACTCTTTTTCTGTATCGCAGTAAATTTACTTAATGTATATATCGCTCCATCCTTAAGAAGTTGTCACACCCACCGTTTAGAGAGAGAAAAAGATGATTTAATAGAAAAATTGGAATTGAACTATAAATACTAGTACCAGAGCATGGAGAGCCACTGAGCAGAGTCGGCGACTCATTTCTAGGCTTCCTTCGCATTAGCCTCTTTGCCATTGCTACTTCCATAGGTTCCTTCGTCTACGTTCTTCATCCGAAACCTAATTCCGTCTTCTGCAATTGGTACGTCTCCCTAATCCGAAGCGACTTTGATCATCTCCGTTAATCTAATCTGAAAATTCCTTTTCCCTGGGACTTTTTTGGCGGGAAAATTGGCATGGAAATCAAATGACTGTGTGAGTGTTTGTGCAGCGATGGAGAACCTTCACGGCAACTCGAGAGTTCCGAAATTGAGCCCGCAGCACTTGATGAAAGGAGGAAGCTTCGAGAATGCGGAACTCGACTCGCCGCTCCTCAGGTACCTGCGATGCTCTCAGTCGCCGGTCGACGGCTTCAAGCAGCGGCGCCACCCGTTCTCTCCGGTGGAGAATCTGATGGCGGCGGCGAGGTCTTCACCGGTGAGAACGGTGCCGAGGGAGGAGGTCCTGGTGATGGACGGCGTTTTGGTCACCAATGGAAAGAGGAGTTCGAGGTCGGGTGGTTCTGGTTCGCCTTCATCTACTTCTTCGGATTCTTTGGGGAAGACTCTCTACAAAGGCCAGGTCTTCATCTCTTTCTCTCTCACTGGTTCATCGATTCTAATTTTGTTTTCTTAGTAATTATCTGTTTAGCTATCAATGAATAATGATCCAAGTATTGTATTGGCATCATCATCAACGGATTTGTGAGAAGAAATTAGTAATTTCCTTTCTATTCACTTGAGTTCTTTTGTTTTGGATGGAATCTAACATATGGTTTAGGTACACTAGGTGCTAGAATTTTCTGATTGCAAGATGCAATCTGGATACATTTTAGTTTAGGGTTCTTGCACTTAAACCAAATTCGGTTAAGCATCTTGAGCTCAAATTCAGCCATCATTGTATGTCTGTTGTTGCGTGAATAGATTTTGCTGCTGTTCTTTGATTTACTCTGCTACTTAAGCTTGTAACTGCTCGTAGAACTTTAGAATTTACCAAACTGGATCATTAGCTCGATTAGTCGATCAGTAGTCCAAAAGCAGAAAATGTTGTTACTTACTGCCTTAAATAGCATATTCGACTAAATACTATTTGCAAGTTAACAAGTCCTTGAGATTTCAGATGCTGCTGTTGTCAGTTTAATACTTTAGATGATATCCCATTAATAGCTTCTTCTGACTTGTGAAATATGTATGAGAAACAGTCTTAGTTTTTTGCCACTCATTCAGTAACATGTTAGGAAGAGGGTAAGTACAAATAGATGCAATGGTCAGTAAAACCTCACCCAAAAAAATATGTTGTTACTTGCTGCCTCTAAATGCCACAACATTCAAGTAAACAAGATTGCAACATTTCAATTCCTTGAGATTTCAGATGATGGTATGGTTTGTCAAAAGGATGGTCCATTAAGAGCTTGTTCTGACCTTACAAATGAATAATCTATGAGAAACAATGTAATTTTTACCACTTGTTTGTCTACAAGTGAAGAAGAGGGGTAGTTAATAGGTAAGCAGTGTTTCTGTTGGACCTCTACTTTCAAATTATTTTGGTAGTTTCTTTGCTCTGCTTCTTAAGCTTTTACTTAAGATATGCCGTGAAAACTGTAAAGCTTGTTGTTCTAACTATTCTTTGGGATTTCTAACAATTCTGTGGTTAGTTAAATGATGGTCCACCAAAAGATTGTTTTGACTTGTGAAATGTATGAGAAAGATTCATTAGTGAGAAGTAGGTGGTATGGTAAGGTTTGAGATTAGTGTGGAAAAATACAAAGGTTGAAGTAAGAGACTTGTCCGCATCAAGTACAGCTAGTTTCTTGTTGCACACTGATTATCCTGGGGTCCATTTAAACTCTAATTTGGAAGTGCTGTTTTCTTTCTGAGTTATAAAAATATGAACAAAGATTTAGTTCCCTTTTTTTTGTTATGTATCACATTAAGATGTGGCAGTACTGGAAGTCTTCCTGTCACTGTCAATCAAAATTGTCATAGCTAATTATCAAGTTGGGGTGATTTACATGTTATATCAGTGTTGCAGGAAAACTGTAAAACTATAATTTGTTATGTAGAATTAGGTTGTTTGATCTAGAAAATGGTTCTCTACATTTATCATCATATGATCTTGGGATTGATCAAATTGGCCTTTTAAAATTGTGAAAGCTGTTACTGCAGAAGTAATTTCTACTTATGTGCCATCTGTCCCTGAGCTGTTGGTTGGTGCTCAATTTAAAAGTTGTATCTTGAGTGATGATAGAACTGATAAGGAAGTTAAGGACAGTTTACCTATTTTCACTGAAAGTCAACAACAGCTTATGTTCCATCTGTCCATGAGCATCATCCTAGTTGGACTACTGACTTTAATTAGTCATCAGAAGGTTAGATTGTAATTGTTAGTTAATGATTTAGTATGATTGTATTTAAGTAGTCAGTGCAGTTGTAAAACAATTTATGTAGTTAAGGTTCTTTACAAAACATAATGCTCTCTCTAAATCTCCAGAGCCTTTTTTACCGCTGAATATTTCGATCCCGCATTTCTGTGAGAACTAGGTTGGTGGTATGGTGCCTTGGATGATTTTCTGAGTGTTTGTTTTAATACATTGGTTATGCATCCTTTATATTTTGCCAAATCTCACTGGTGTCTTGAGATGATTTGTATGGTGAGGACTTGACCAAAGTTTGATTTTCTTGCATTTGTCTTGACCATTGCCTATTTTTTTTGCAGTTTGTACTTGGAAAAGAAAATTTGCGTCCAACTCGTTTTCCTGGCAAGAACAAATCTGAGGTTAGCAATCAGACAACGGTAGTTAGCTGCCAAATTTGACATAATCAACTACTGAAATTGCCATTTTTTTCTTCTATTTTTGTTTCTCTGGGCACAGTTGTGCAAGTCTACACCTAGATCAGGATCATGCACACCCAGCTCAAAGTCCCGCCTTGTCTATCAGATCATGGCATCAGCTGTTACTGAAGCAGCAGCAGCAGCAGCAGCAGCCTTGTCTCCAAAACTGAATAGGACCAGCAAGACCCCCATTACTGTTATCTGCTGCAGAGACTGGTCACCCCAAGATGATGGCATTGAGGTTGTCTTGCCTTCTTCAACTGAAAAACCTCCATCAAAGGCAGATGTAGATGAGTACATCACTGCTTCTCTGTATGGTCCTACTACAAGAAGGAGATTGTCAGTGTTTGCTGAAATTTGCCCAGAGTAGTAACCTGTTTGCTGAAAGCTTCCACTTCACACAAAAAGGTATATTGTACATTCGTCCTGTTTGTTTTCGGATTAGATCCCTTTTGCACCTCATTGTTCCTACTTACTGCTTATATTCTAGCGCGTAGACTGGGATTAGATTGAGCAAGATTGTTGCCAACTATACTTGTAGAGGGCCTCCTTGATGATTGGTTACCATAGTACTTGATCACCAACTATGGTGCATAATATCTGGATAGCATGACCTATTTCGGTACTTAAAGTTGATAAAGGATAATGAATTACGGACATGGATCTCTTGTTGCAATTTCTATGGATTTGATAGTTTCCCCTGTTTGATGTATTGTATGTGGCTGCAAGAGTGAATCCTTTCAGATTGTGATTGGGACTTGTTTTATGGTGGAAACCAAACAAAAAGAAATAAAATAAAATAAAATAATCTGTGCTTTTCTCACTAATGTTATTACTAACGAAGTATGTACCATGCTTCTTTTGTTTTTCTCCTCCAAATGATCTCAGAATTTCATTCGACAAACATAGCTAGTAGATCACTTGAAGAATCCCTACGTATAACAATTTCGCTTCTGGGAGTGTGACTAGCCACCACTTTTTTCGAGCCAGTTGATCTTTAATATTCACAACAAATAATATTAAGTGAAATCGCAGTTTTCTATCAATAATTGGATCTCCTTTTATTTGCAACTCCACACGAGTCACATTTGAGAATGGGAGTCCATAATTTAGTAAAACATTTTGATAAGGTGGTTTCTATATCACATGGGCTGCCAAAAAAGGTAAGATCTAACTAGGATGTCAAAACATATCAAAATATGGTATACTAGGCATTATTCATTCAAAATGACGAATCAATAATTTCAATGTCAATCTACTTCAACAGGTTTAGCCTAATTTTTTATGAGGCATGCTAGCTACCATCCCCTTCCACATTTTCCTTTCAACCTTCTCTACTCAACAAATGACATGTGGACTACCACTTTAAACTCAATATTTATTACATTGAATAACTAATTCTATTTTTTCCATGTCTGCCCTTCTAATAAATGTCTCACATTTTTTTTTTCTATATTTTACTTTGACTTTGTAGTATATTTAAGTTATTTTGTATTTCTTTTTTCTTAATTAATTTTGCATTTTTTAATTGTTATTTTGACAATCTGGGTTGTGATTTTTTTCTTTCTGGGTTCATCTAGGTCAAACTTCCCCATACCTATCTTCCCTTTCTCTCAAATCTTTCTTTATCTCTTTTTATTTGCATTCCCATTTTTAAATCTTCGTTCAATCAAATCTTTTTTTTGATCTCTTTCTTTTTCTCTAGCATCCACTCTGAAATCCATTCCCATTTTTTAATCTTCATTCAATTTCATTTATTTGGCGGGGGAAATGAAATTGAACAAAGATTTTAAAAATTGTTTTATTTTATTTTATTTTATTTTTTTAAGAAATTGAGCTAACTGAACCCTTTCACCAGGCATACCATTACTCTTCCACCACTCATAGAAACCACATATGGAAGAGCTTCTATTTATTCGGTTGAATTGTTGGCTGACCCATGTTTGTGTTGTAATGATTATGAAGTATTAGTACCATACAATAGTGAGTTTCTTTCTGTAACCAATCTTGCATATTTTAGATAAGGGGATGATAGTCATGATACTTGGACTCAAATAGGTGATGAAAGTTTCGCTAGCAAAGTTAGATGGCGATTAAGAGTATTGGAAGTGATGTTTTACTGGATAATAATAATGCAAGCTAAAAAGAAAAAAACCACAACCCATATTGTCAAAATAACAATTAAAAAATGCAAAATTATTTAAGAAAAAAGAAATGCAAAATAAATTAAACATCCTACAAAGTCAAAGTAAAATATAGAAAGAAAAAAAAATGTGAGACATTTATTAGAAGGGCAGACATGGAAAAAATAGAATTAGTTATTCAATGTAATAAATATTGAGTTTAAAGTGGTAGGAGAATCCACATGTCATTTGTTGAGTGGGGAAGGTTGAAAGGGAAAGGTAGCTAGCATATATATATTTTTTTTATTGAGATATTTCTTCACTTTACTATTACTCTTTCTATCACCTAGATTATGAGAAATACAAATAGCGCATTTGTTTTTAGGGAGATACCCTAATGAAGAGTTTCTAATCAACGGTTGTGAGACCCACTTTTCAATTACATTTCAGTAGATCAACCGTTAGATGTTTAGATATTCATAAGTAGATCACTTATGAAAGTTTTCTTTCAAATTGCTAATTGTTAAGGTACATACTAGCTATAATAGATCAACGGACGAATCAAATATGTCAAAGCTAAACCTTTCATGTTCATAAATGATAAATTGTGATTATGAATGTCTTAAAGATTTTTAATTTGGTTGAAAATTTGTATAAATAACCTACTCGTAATCATGTAAATATCTAACGGTTGATTTACTGAAATTTAATCGAAAAGCGAGCCTCACAACCATTAATTAAAATGTGCTCATTTTAATGTTCCTTATTTTAACAACCGGCAGAGTTTACGAATCTTAGTTGACATGTTCCACGATTTAAAATGTCAATCGAAATTTTGCTCGAGCGTGCGAATTTTTGGAGGGAATTACCCTTATTACGAAGCGGGTACGGGTTCATCAAACCTCAATTTCCACCGTTATAAAAAATTAGACTTACCCGGTTTGAAAAATTAACGGCCATAAATGGCTCCCTCACGCAGGACAAAGAAAATGACGAACCCCGTGTGAAAGGTAACAGAGACAATTTGAACCTCCCCACGCTCCTCATTTCTTCACAGAGAGAGTAGAGTGAGAAATGGATAGGGACGAACGAAGCGAATGGGAGGAGCAGTGCCGTCTGTACGAGGCCTACAACGAGCTCCACGGCCTCGCCCAAGCCTTCGACACTCCCTTCGACGCTCCCGCCGTCCTCGTCGTCGGCCACCAGACAGATGGCAAGAGCGCATTGGTCGAAGCCCTCATGGGCTTCCAGTTCAACCACGTCGGCGGCGGCACCAAGACCCGCCGCCCCATCACTCTCCACATGAAGTACGACCCGGACTCCCACTCCCCTCTCTGCCGCCTCGTCTCCGACTCCGACCCGGCCCAGGCCCACCCCAAGTCCCTCCAGGACATCCAGGCTTACATTGAGGCCGAGAACATGAGGCTCGAGAAGGAGCCTTGTCTCTTCTCGGCCAAGGAGATCATTATTAGAGTGGAGTACAAGTACTGCCCCAACCTCACCATTATCGACACTCCTGGCCTCATTGCTCCTGCTCCCGGCCCCAAAAATCGAGCATTGCAGGTCAATTCGAACTCGATTACGGTTATTCAAGTTCAATGTATGATGAATTTTATGCGAAATTGTGTGATTCAAACTTGATATGAGTGATGACATTTACGACCAACTTCGATATGAATGAGTAGTAATTTAGGGTGTAGGAGCATGTCCTGGCTGAATTGGAAGTGCAATGGTGGTTGATTGATGGTTGTTTTCAGGTTCAAGCTCGTGCGGTGGAAGCACTCGTACGAGCTAAAATGCAGCATAAAGAGCTCATTATATTGTGTCTTGAAGATTGCAGTGACTGGAGTAATGCAACTACGCGGAGGGTAGTAATGCAAGTATGTTGTCCTTCTTTTTGTTTTTAGGTGTTTTGTTGTACTGGCTTGAGTTTTGTTCAACTGTTTGAAGCCTTGAATCTTTGCCTCGGTCATGTGCAGATCGATCCTGAGCTCTCGAGGACTGTAATTGTTTCAACCAAGCTCGATACGAAAATACCCCAGTTTGCACGCTCATCAGACGTGGAAGTGTTTCTGTCACCTCCCACATGTATGCTCGATGGGTGCATCTTGGGAGACTCGCCTTTCTTTACTTCTGTGCCGTCTGGAAGAGTTGGTTTTGGACATGATTCGGTTTACAGATCTAATGATGAGTTTAAACAGGTGTTCTCGCTTATCTTGTGTTCATTTTGTTGAAAATCAATATTGAGGAGGGATAATGATATTCATTGTGTGTCCCGAGTTATATTTTGCCAATTAGAATTATTATCACTTATGAATCTAAATCCTAAGTTTTAGGTTGGATGTGTTACCTTATGGTGCATTTGTTGTGATATCTAATCCACTTTTACCCAGATGTTTAAGGTGGTTTCTGAAGTCACAATGGGGTTTATTTCTATCTAGTTGCTCACATGATTGTAACTTCTCGAAGAAATATTTTGTCATTAGTGATAATTTGGCTGCCAGAGAGTTATCTGTACTCAATATACTCTTTTCATAAGATGGTGTTGTTTTTCTTTTTAGTAAGCTGAAAAGCAGCAGTTTTGAAGTTATATAGAATATAATTAATTAAGATACTAATCCTCATATGATAATTTTTACAAATTATTTTCTGTGTACTTATGCAAGTCTTTTTTTTCCCTTATTTTGGATAAAACCTGGTATTTCTGAAGAGAGAAATGCAGTCCTACCCAAGACCTGAAATACGATTTTTGTTGTGCTGATATGACATTGATTGTAAAACATATAATGTTTGTAATATATTCTAATGCAGGCAATATCTGTAAGAGAAAAGGAAGATGTTGCAAGCTTAGAGGAAAAATTGGGCCGGTCACTGTCTGTACAAGAGAGAAGTAGGATAGGTGTAAGTAAACTTAGGTGTTTTCTGGAAGAATTGCTACAGAAAAGGTAATAATTTTTACTTTCCTGTTATGATCAAAATAACTTGCTCAACTCTTGACCTAAAATTTTCTGGGATTATATATTGCAAGGTACATGGAAAATGTACCACTGATCATTCCACTTCTTGAGAAGGAATACCGGAGTGCAACAAGAAGGATGAATGAAATAAATCAAGAACTCAGGTTCATAGTTAAACTCACAAAGCACTTTCTCTTAATGCAATTCACAGTATGATTTCAGTTTATTTCATTTCATTTGCTTAAACTGAATACACCATGACATGGGAAATGTATATAAAATCAACCTACTGCGAACATTTTTCATCGGTTTCTTTCTTTTATATTGGCTAGTTACTTAGATAGTTATGTTGCATTATTTCTTGATGCAGCACTTTGGATGAACTGAAACTAAAGGAGAAAGGGAGATTATTTCATGATATGTTCTTGACGAAGGTAACTTTAGTCGTGGCATTCTCCTTGACAAGAAGTTATAGGTTGTTATTAATTTCTTATTATCTTTTTGTGGTGGCTTATATATTGATATTTTTTACTAGAACTTTGGGTTTTGATACTTGAGAATGGCCACTTTACGAAATAGGAGTAGGACCCCTTTGAGATGTCCCCTCCATGGACCTCATGTTAGTTGTGGTTGAAAGTGGATAAAGGCCTTTTTTTCTAGAACTGTTGGGAGCGTTCCATTCTTTTCAGCGGCATCCTTCCGCATTGGAAAGATTTGCTTGAGCTAGTGTAATGCTTAGTTTGTAGTACTTCCGTGCTTATTGTAAAAGTCTCATTATCTTCTATGAAGTTTTCTTTTCTTCTTTATCAGTTTCTTATTTTGTTTTTTCCAGTGTTTGACATGCGTATTTGTTTGCTTTAAATAATGCTACTGTTATAGGTTTATCTTTACTGACAAAATTTGTTTTATACCTCAGTTATCATTGCTATTGAAAGGAACAGTTGTTGCACCACCAGACAAATTTGGTAAATCACTATTATGTTGCTTAACAGACTATGTATGCTAATGGTTACCAAGAAGGGAAAACTTTTCTTATCGTTGAAACCATCAAATATCAACATCAATTCCACTACCCGCATTTATAATCCTAATCTATTTTCATGTTGTGTTGTTCCTTGCCTGTTTTAATTTCCTTGTATCATCCTTTCCTTTTCAAGGAGAAACACTACAAGATGAGCGAACTAACGGAGGAGCATTTGTCAGTAGCGATGGCCTTCAGTTCCCTCACAAGCTTATACCTGTGAGTTAAAGAATTTTCTGATTGCAATTTTTCTGTTTTTTAGAATTTTATTCTTTTACGAACATATTTATTTATTTATTTTTTTGGAGTTTTGCATTCGTTGCATATTCTATTATTAAATTTATGTAAGTAAACCCTTTCTGATTAGTGCTATACTTTCTGTAACTTCTGGCACTGATTAATAAACCATGAGAAAAATCAGGCCACAGAATTGCCTGCCTTTCTCTGTTTATCTGATATCCTTTCTATAACTTTTTCTTCTGTTGTGGACGCCAACTGACATGAACCTTTTTAGACTTTATGTACGAATGTAAGAACTGTGTCCTATGTGTGTAGAATGCAGGAATGCGTCTCTATGGGGGTGCACAATACCATCGTGCCATGGCTGAGTTTCGTTTTGTAGTTGGAGGAACAAAATGCCCTCCAATTACAAGGGAAGAAATCGTGAATGCATGTGGAGTTGAAGATTTACATGATGGAACAAACTACTCTAGGTATTTATGCCTATATGATTTAGTCATACTCATACCTGTATAATTGATCATGTTTTTCCTTTTTTTTTTTCTTTTCTATATCTGTCACAATTGTGCTCTGAATTTTTCTTTACTTACTATTTATTTCATTTTCCTCTGATCTCTTTCACTTTTTGACTATACTTCTTATAAAACAGGACAGCTTGTGTAATAGCTGTTGCAAAGGCTCGTGATACATTTGAGCCTTTCCTTCATCAGGTAATGAACAGTTTCTCTGTATTTTCTACTTTTTTTTTATTTTCCTTTTTATCTTTTTCCTGTGACACATGTTCTGTGATGAGGGGTGCAATGTAGGTACTTGGTGTCATTTGCTATTAGAAGTTCAATTTATGAACAGAATCCTAATGTACATTTACAATCAATAAAAAGTTTGTGGCCAAAATCTCATGACCAATAAAATATAAAATAAAAATCTCTTTGTTAGTTAGTTGAATGAATGGGTAATATAATAGGTTACGATGAAAATAGGACACAGAAGAGTTTGACCGCCTTATGGGGTCCAAACCTTGCATTTCAAGGTCCCTACCAGTGGACGCTCCTCATTCAAATGAAGCACTGCATTGGCTTCATACATTGGATGAGGAGACAAGCTATTTTTGCTTCTAGGAGGAAAAGCAGGGGGTCTTTTGGAGGACAGGAGGAGTATTTGTGAGTGTATTGGCATTTGGGTGAGGGTTATATTGAAAAAAAGAAAAAAGATCTTGCATAGTTCTCTGACATGTGAGTGGGGTTTATGAAAAAAATAAAAATTGATCTTCCAAAGTGCTTCAATATGTGACTGAGGATGGAGATGTTTTTGTGACTCACCCAAGGATCAATGACTAGGCAGAGGAGAAAACGAATTGTGAAGAGAGAGAGAGAGATTTGCTTCTAAGTTCTAACTTCTGTACTAGATTGATTTTCCAATTTTGTGAACATTATATTTTTCTTCTTTAAATTCTACATTCAGTGTGCTATATCTAGATTTATGATGAATTAGACTGGATATATATATATATATATATATATATAGAGAGAGAGAGAGAGAGAGAGAGAGAGAGAGAGAGAGAGAGAGAGATAGCTTCTAACTTCTGTACTTGATTGATTTTTCCAATTTTGTGAACATTATATTTTTCTTCTTTGAATTCTACATTCATTGTGCACTATATCTAGATTTATGATGAATTGGACTGGATATAAAGTAAATAACTTGTATGACTGGCATATGCTGAGATGATACCAGTTGGAAATTTTGGGTAGGAAATTTGACTGGTTTCTGCTTGTTGCTAGCCATCTGTGGGAAAAATAATGTTTCTCTACTATTGCAGTTGGGTGGTAGACTCTTGCATATTCTGAAGAGATTGCTTCCAATATCTGTTTATCTTCTTCAGGTATGGGCTCCATAGTTGTATAGATTATGGTTTTTAAATATTGGATACATTTTCTAAAATTTTATGCAGTAAAACCTTGCAATTTCTTCTTCCTTCATACAGAAAGATGGTGAGTATTTGAGTGGCCATGAGGTGTTTCTCAGGCGTGTTGCCTCTGCATTCAATGACTTTGCAGAATCTACCGAAAGGGCATGTCGTGAAAAGTAAACTCCTTCACAGTTGATATCTCTTGTCTCTGGCTATTTATTAAGCAAACTCTTTGTTGCGTCTGCTCTCTCTCTGTTTTTTTTTTTTGGCAATAAACTAATAATTGGCGCTAGTCACCCCGTGAAAGACACCAAGGGGTCATATCCATGGGGTAGCTTCCAAGGACCCTTAAGAAAGACGTGAACTCCTGGACCTCTGCCAATGCAATCTGTGCCCTAACCTCTGCCAGGGCCGGGCGCCGGGGGGGGGGGGGTGTTTTAATAGATATATACAGAAAAGAAAATACCTACAAAAACTAGATCAACAGAGTCAAAGCTAATACAATTTTCAAATGTGATAAAAGAACCAGACATCTTGTATAACGGTTGTAAGGCATCACAAAATGTAAATAAACCAGTTACATTATCTATAATTTGTTCGGACCCCTTTCAGTCTGGTAAACTATGAATTTAGTGTGGAAGTATGCGATGTTCAAGTGTTCCCTTACATGAATACATGCCTAATGGCAAGCACTATCATTATCTTCAATTCAAGCTTCCAAACTGCAGATAGATTAATATGCAATTCACGGAATTAAGTTTGCTTCTCTGCTATTTCGTCTTTGATACCCAGAAATCCCCCCCAACCCATTACGTGGACCCAGGCTAAAAACTGGGCTTCCTGCTGAACCCTATCTTTAGGAGACAGGAAACTCTACAGGTAGCTAGATAGGCATTGTAAGGGGGTTCAAACCCCAGACTGTATGTAAGTAAACCGCCTGGCAATTTCGGTTAACTCCTAGTTAGGGCTCCTATGCTACTTATCATATGCAAAGACTTGCAAAGAAATTATAAGATATAATTTACTGATTGGTAAAATAACAGTGACTTGAGGTAATACAATCATCAAGAATTTTTTTATTAATGCTTGTTTATTCTGGTCTTCTTACATTGCTACATCCTCTGTTGTTAAATGTCTTTTTGCTGCAGATGTATGGAGGATTTAGTAAGCACTACACGCTACGTCACATGGTCTCTTCACAATAAGGTTGTCATAGTTGAATTTTTGAAAATGCTACTTGTTGTATGCTCTGATTTCAGATTGGTCTACTTTATTGAGATAGGAAATTAGGAAGATCTGATTGTGCCAGAAAAAAAGTATAGAAGGTAGAGCTAGAGCAATCAAAATACAGTTAAAAATGATGTCTAGTTGAACAATCTGGAAAACAAGAACAACTTGTTTTACTTATGGCTCAGTAAAAACAAAGAGCAACCTGTAATTGATTTTCCAGGATATGTTACTGGATGTCTGTTACAGGCTTACAACCCTTGTAGAATATTAGTTACGGATTAGACATAAGAACTAGAATGCATTGCTGCTGTACTGAATAACCTACAATTGTTTATTTTTTCATTTGTATTCTTGCTGTCTACGCATCAATTTCTTTTTGGAGTTATGCCTCTGTGGGGATCTTAATGTATGTCACGGAGCATAATCATTTATGAATTTGAGTGAGGATTAAGTTTCTTTTTTAATCCATATTTCATGCCATTTTCCTAATTCATAGAGAGGTACCCTGCAGAAAGGGAAATTCAAGTCTTGAAGTTTCACATGATTCCAATTTATTGAAATTGGACCGTCAGCAGTTTATTTCTGTAAATTTTTTATCCCCATACAATTTGTGTCTGACATCTCTTTGGATGCCTACTAGAATCGTGCTGGGTTACGTCAGTTCTTGGACTCGTTTTCTGGAACAGAACATACCACTGTGGGTGGTACTTCTGGTCTTTCTCAAGATTCAGCAGTTGGGTCAGTCGCCAATGAGAAGGACACCAAGTCACGGGCAGATGTGAAGCTCAGTCATCTGGCCTCTGGCAATGACTTGACTTCTATTCAAACTACAGAAACAAGGCTGGCTGATCTGCTAGATAGTACACTTTGGAATAGGAAACTTGCTCCTTCATCTGAAAGGATTGTTTATGCTTTGGTGCAGCAGATATTTCATGGCATAAGAGAATATTTCTTGGCCTCCGCAGAGTTGAAGGTATGTAATATTAATTAAAATTGATGAAGATATTTTATGTCCTGCTGCTTTGTAGATGATGTGGCTGTAGAATATGTGCAGTTCTCTGAACTTGAACATATTTGAATTGTTCAAGAAACATATTGGCTCACAAATTCGCATCATGGTTTTCATCAAAATTACAGTTTTTTTTTTACTACGTTTCCCTCTTGCTCTTTGGTTAAGGCTTGTGATTCCCTCAGAGCACCCATCTTGTCCTCTCTCTCTCTCTCTCTCTCCACATATATGTATATTACTGGGTGGGAAGGTAGGCAGCTGGTTCCCACAAAAATTCAAGAGCTTAGGTATTGATGGCAACTATTACCATTGGTTAAGAGAATGATAGATAATTTTCAATTTGCTCTTATATAAGAGAGGTGCGTGTCATTCTTCTAAAAAAAAAGAAAGAAAAAAAGAGAGAGGTGCATGTCATTGGACGATCTCCCAAATATAAGATGCCACTGATGAATTGAGTTTTTGGCAACTTTGTTTCAGTCTGGAAGCCAAAAGGCATCTTATATTTTATCTGCAAGAGCTTGGAATCTTTGTGGGATTAGAAACTGAAAGATGAGATAGCATCCTTCGAATCAAAGAATGTCACAGGGTATATGGTGTATAAGCATCAATTGAAAAGCATTTGAAATGGAAACCATCTCTTCCAATTTTTTTTCATACACTCCATCATCATAACCTAATCCAAACCCTAAAAAGAAGGTACTATCAGTTGCTGATGTGTATTTTTGAGATAGAACCTAAAGGAGAGTTTGATCTTGATGCATTGTAAAGAATCAGTTGTTTATATCAACATTAATCGAAGCATTGTTTTTATTCTGCTTCCATTATTTTCCATTAATTTTTATTATGGGTTTGTTGTCTTTTCTTGTCCTCACAGAAGTTCTTGTTGTTTCTAAGCTTGAGCTTGCCTATACAATGATTTATTACTATATCCCAATGGTTCTTGAAAATTCACATTTTTGTTTTGCAGTTCAACTGCTTTCTCTTGATGCCTGTTGTAGATAAGTTGCCTGCACTCCTTAGAGAAGACTTGAAA
Source organism: Rosa chinensis (assembly GCF_002994745.2). NCBI lineage: Eukaryota > Viridiplantae > Streptophyta > Magnoliopsida > Rosales > Rosaceae > Rosa > Rosa chinensis. The sequence goes on along the minus strand of NC_037094.1, from coordinate 48,260,632 downwards.
TCTGCTTTTGAAGATGATTTGGATAATATTTTTGATATCACAAACCTGCGGAACTTATTGGGCCAGCGAAAGCGAGACGTAGAGGTTGAGCTTAAAAGGGTATATCTTTCTTCCACTTAACTTGTTAATTGGCTCTCTTCCTCACTCACTTGCTCTGCTGCTCACCCATTGCCAACATGCTGTTGGTCTTGCAGATCAAGAGGCTTAAGGATAAATTCAGATCACTACATGAGCAGCTGAGTTCGGTTAGACGCAATGCTAATGTCTTTTCTGACTCCAGTTGAGTGATTTTGGTTCGAACTTATTCATATGAGGAAGTAAAATTTGCTGGCTGAAAAATGGTATGGTTTCCCTGGTAGCGTGTTTATATGGAAGTGAGCATTAATGACATGGTTAGATTTAGAAGTGAAACTCAGTCCGAAACGAAAAATCTTATATGTTTGAATGGACAAATTGGCGTCCAATCGTCTATATATATTATATACCACTGATTGGATTAGTTTCAAATCGCTTAATCCATCCCTAGAGTACTTTTCTTGTTCATCTATTTAAATTGTCATTTCGTGATGTAAGCCACGGAGGCATCGATCCCAGACCTTGGCATATATTCACAAAGTGCAAACCCGGAATCATAAAAGTTTGGGCAAAAAGGGACTTGCAAACAACCACCTAGCTTTTGAGCTAGTGGTGTCTCTTTTGACAACAATGTTGAATGAGGTTCCAAGTATGAAGCCCCCCACCCCCAAAACTAAAAGAACATTTTGAAGTAAATATATGGATTATTGAGATTCATCGCACCTACTTTGCATGAAGGCCTTAGGTAGGTAGGTTGTACATATTGTCATCTGTGTATACGCATGTATAAGCATTCTTTATCCGACAATTTCATTAGAGAATAGATGCAGTTGTACTTTATGGAGCTCTTTTGATGCTGATTATAACATCTTCCAAATTTTCCTATTAAATATTGATGTCCAGTCTTTAAGACAAGGCTAGAAGCCAAGAACAAAGCCAGAGGTTATATAAAGACTAGTAATTATGAGCAAGTAATTATTGGTGTATAGGCACACTCGAACTTAAAATTGGTTCACGACCAAACCCATATTCATGTGTGCGACGTGGATGGCAAGAGGTGCATGATCTCAGCATGAAGTGGTGATGATGCTGACTCACATTATCAACTTTTTATTTCTAGGGTTCTTCTAAATAGTAAATACATATATACAGATTGTATCAATGTGGCACAGCCACTCACTCTTATTGCAGCTGCTTCAAGTACCAAGTCCTTTGTTCTACTCATTTGCCTTTTTGTTTTCTGTTTAACTCCTGTTTTACCCTTGTATAATACTCGAAGGAGAAATTGAGAAAAAGTACACCCAACAACCCCACCCATTGTAGGCACTCTTCCCCTTCCCTGGTGCCGGCCTACCCTCTCAGCAATGATGTTGAAATAATAGGGTTCAATCTACAAGAATCCGATGCTTGGAAACTCTTACATTGGCAGTTACTTCTTGAAATTACCTTTCTTTTTGTAGTTGTCGATCATTGTCCAATGTCACTGCCTGTATTATCTGTATAGAAGTTACGATCTCGTCGTTTGATGCCGAAAGTTTGACCAATGATCCACTGCTGAGTCATCCTTGCATCGCTATTTGCATATGCGATTGAAGATCTAATAATGGCACAATCAGTGTCAGTGGCGGACGCAGGATTATATTTATGTGGGGGCAAAATATTTTTAAAAGAAATAGAATGCGGACGTAAGACTATATTTATGTGGGGGCAAAATCTTTTTGAAAGAAATAGAATTTTGAAAGAAATAGAATGCGGATGCAGGATTATATTTATGTGGGGGCAAAATCTTTTTGAAAGAAATAGAATGAACCTTAATGAAAGATGGATTAATATTTGCTTTTAATACTTCCACAACTTCATAGTAAAAAATAAAAATCCAATCCATAAATATTTTGAAAACAAAAATGCATTTCTGAGCAAAACATAACTATAAATCAATATAACTCTAATTATATACAAGAAAAAAAAAAAAAAAAGGAATTTCCAAAAACAGAAGAAGAAGAGAATCGACAATCAACAATCTGCAAAATAATTAACAATACATGTAAAATAGACTAGAAAGAGAGTTTCTTTTATTCATTTCTTTTATGTTTGTCGGCCATCAAACACAGTTTTTTACTAATACTATATGTAAAAGTTTTGTATTACTCTAGAGTAGGGACTTTTATTGCTCTTCAACGGGGGCAATATTGTTGAAACGATTTCATTATGGTAAATACTATAAAGCAAATCAAACAAAACCAAAAAAATGAGTGGGAGTAGCTGCCCTCAGTGGGCCTTAGCTACATCCGCCACTGATTGCCATTATGCTTAACCGGGTTGAATACGCATGATTAAACAATTGATCATTTACAGGTCTACCTGTAAATGGACCGGATTTGGATCGGATCGACCTAAATCCAAATCCGTTTACTTAAAAAAAAATTCGATCCAAACCCGCTCCGTTAACCCGGCGGATTGTTGATAGCTCGATCCAAATCCGTATCCGCCGGGTTAACGGATGCCTGATCCGCTAATCCGACCCGTTATAATTTCAAATATTTTAAAATTTTAAATAGTAATATTAAATTTATATCATGATACCTAATAAGATATTAATAAAATATTAAAACAACATGAAAAGTATCACCAAAAGTAGAATTACATTATCAACATTCTTAATGCTTCTTGAAATCTTGGGTGATAGACTGTCTCTTAGATTTCTACAAAAAATTTGTATTAGAAATTCTTCATATTTTTATATTTTATATTTTTAAAAAATAATAATATATTAATAAAAAAATAATATTTTATTATTACAAAAACGGGCCGGATCATTAACGGATTGGATCGACCTAGATCCGTATTTGATCCGTTAAATAAACGGGTTAACGGATTCCGATCATTAACAGATCAACGGATCAAAACTTTCGATCCAAACCCGTCCAATAGTCACAGATCTGGAGCGGGTCCGGATCAAAATCCGGTCAATTTACAGGTCAACTTGTCAAAACACGATTAATAAGCGGTTGGGTTTAGATCAACTCGCCAATTTGCAAATAACCCGCTTAACCTAATACCTACGTTAAAATTCAAGAAATGTAAACATTTCTATTTTTTGTTTAAAGAAGTTTCTATTCTTTTTTTTTTTTTTTGAAACGAGAAGTTTCTATTCTTTATTTTGTAAACAATTTTGGTGGCACAGAAATATGTCCCACTCATTTGACAGCACTCAGTATCTAAACAGGTACGCAGATGCCCGCCGCCTTGCATCTCAGAGCACTTTTACCATCATCATCAACGAACCAATCAACTCCTCCATTTGTTATGAAAACCACCTTCTTTTTCACGTCACTCATTCACTCACTTATCTTCTTTTTTTTTTCCGTTGTTTTTGTCCTTCACTTCATCTCTCTCTCTCTCGCTTTACAGACGCTACAAATACCATCGTCAGCTGAAACTTCGTTTACACGCTAGCTACTATTCTTTTTCTTCCTCTTCTTCTTCTTGTTCTGGTTTCTTGTGATGGCAGATAACCCTTCTCAGCTCCCTCCTGGTTTTCGATTTTTCCCAACAGATGAAGAGCTCGTTGTCCATTTCCTTCAACGCAAGGCAGCTCTCTTACCCCTCCACCCCGATGTCATTCCTGATCTCGATCTCTGTCCATACGATCCATGGGAGCTAAATGGTACCATTAATCCAATGCATTCTTGTATATAACAAGACTGCTCTTGCCCTTATTTCGCTCCTTTACTATAATATGCTAATTACTTTGTTTACTGTACGAACATTAATACATATAACATGTACAGGTAAGGCTCTGTGTGAGGGTAAGCAGTGGTACTTCTATAGCAGGAGGACGCAAAATCGGGTTACGAGTAATGGATACTGGAAGCCATTAGGTACCGAGGAACCTGTCATATCTTTTACTTCTAACAACAAAGTTGGAATCAAAAGATACTTCGGGTTCTACGTGGGAGAAGCTCCTTTGGGGATCCAAACAAACTGGACAATGCATGAGTATCGTCTCTCTGCAGATTCTGATACTTATGCCTCTTCCTCCACCACTAGATCATCGAAGAGAAGAGGGCATCGGAAAGCAGTTAATGTAATCTCACTCGCACTATCAAATAGCTAGCAAACTAACTCATTTACTGTACGAAAGATTGTGATGTGTATTTTCATCGAGCATAAGTCTACGTACAACATACGTGCCATGAACTGATAAACTTTTGCAAAACATTTCTCAGGAATATAGCGGATACGTGTTGTGTCGAGTTTATGAGTGCGACGAAGATGAGGACGATGATGGGACAGAGCTTTCATGTTTGGACGAGGTGTACTTATCTTTGGATGATCTTGATGAAATAAGTTTTCCAAACTAAGATAGGAAACGTACGCAAGATCGAGAGAGGTGAGAAGGGAAAGAAGAAGATGATTTGATAGACCTAACTATGTGCGCGTACCCCATTTTCCATTATGAAACTTTATCCAATTGTATTATTATTTCACTACTACTACTACTGCAACTAGCTAGGCTAAGCTAGTAAAAATCTTGTAAATAAATTCCATTACATGCACTTCGAGTGGCAACTAACTATGGTCTTCATTTGCAAGTTGGCAGAATCAGAAAATGACAGTGTCGGAGAATTCTGATTCACTATCAACGATTATTATAGTGTCGTTACCCATTCCGTAATATATATATATATATATATATATATATATATATATATGTATGTATGTGTGTGTGTGTCAGACAAAAAAAAGTGCATATATAATAAGTCACACACACATATGAATGGGTGACTAATATATGGCCATTCTAGAGGGGAATTCTTTTTTCTGGCCATTTTAAGGGATCGCTTATTAGACCAATTTTTCGGTAACAGATTGGCATCTCAATCGTTAAGTTTTTAGGTTTTTATGAGTAGATCCACTACAAGAAAAATGACCTTTTGCAAGGAATGTTTTCCTTGTAAAAAACTGAAAATTCGTTGCATTAACCCAAATGCAAGGAATATTCCTTGCATTTGAGTCCTTGCAAAGAGGCCCTTGCAAAAGAGCAAATACAACAACTTGAAAATTCCTTGCATTTGGACAATCATTTGCAAGGAATTTGTCCTTGCATTTTACAATTTGGGGTCCACATTACTGACCATATGTAAGGATAATTCCTTGCATTAAACTAGATACAAGGAATTTTCACTATTTTCCTAAATGCAAGGACTCATATACAAGGAAATTTCCTTACATTTTTGTAAAAGTATGAGTGTGCAAATATCAAATGCAAGGAAATTTCTTTGCTTGTTGGTCTTTGCATTTGCTTTTGCGTAAGCTATTGCAAGGAATTTGAGAACTTCCATTCCTTGAATAATTTTTTTTTCTGATTAAATATAAATTGATTTTCCAACAAATAAAAAAAAAACAAAATAAACTGAATATAAAAGAAATTCTTCATATTTCACATTAAATAACTGTTTCATATATAATCAACTTGTTCATTTGTACATCAAAAGTTAGAAGTTACGCAGCCTACATTAGCTGCACTAAGCTAATTAGATGTCCTATATGTGTTGAGACTTTGAGCTGAGTGAAGCACAAGGTCAAAACTCAAGTGAATCCACTAAAGTTCTAATATACTAGTTATGTGTCAGCTTGCATTACTCAAAAGGGACACATTGAATTTGCTTGAGTATTGCTAGACAGTACCATAATCAAGGTAAAAAGCTATAACTGCACAAAAAGGGACATCAGACCAAAAGTCTAGCAAATGCTCACCCAAACTACTCAAGCAAAGTCTTCGAAGTTGGTGCTAGGATGGGGGAAGTGATCCTCACTCATCTGCCCAGGAGATTGCCTCAATCAACATTCCACTTGAGCTTTCAGTAGTCCATTTTGTTCCTTCATACTGAGCATGTTAAAGGTAAGTTGGTCGATAAGATCACGCAATTCAGCTACCTCAGAATTGTTGCCACCACATGCAGATACTATGCATATGTTAGAACGTATGTGAGGGACGTTACCAATGCCATGGATCATCCTACCCTTCCTCCCAAGCTCCTTAGCCATTATTGGGTACCCAGCTTCCAAAGTCAGTTTGATAGAATCATGTGCAGTACCCTCATGTGCCTCTTGGTACAACTTCTCTATAAGGGCATTCCTCTCAGCCTCCGTCTTCTCCTACACAAATAGAATTAATATATAGATAAATAAAATCAAATAACATAACTAAGGGCCCAAATTTAAGAAAGATGCCCAGATTATTTAAGAAAGATTTGGCAATAACCACTTTGATCTTCTTGGTATGAGAAAATTTTATGTACATAAGTACACTAGCTTTGTTCTAGTCTCTGTTTTCGTTCATTAATTGCACATATCTCCATATTCGATACATCCATTTGCAAATGAGGTTGACATTATATTATCATATTTTCAACTTGTGCAGAAATCAGGCTTAATAAATACCCGTTGAATAGGATACTATCACCAAAACAAAGTCAAGTTCTGGATATAAAAGTCAAGTTACACTTTTTTTTTTTGGTCAAAGATATTCATTAAAAGCTGGGAAGCAGCCCAACCAAACAACTAATAAGAAAGATACATTGAGTATGTCTATATTTAAGAAAGATGCCCATATCATTATTATGCAACTAATAAGATAAAAAAGAATGACAGATATCAAGATAGATGATAAAGAGATTGGCCAAATGATTTACATTCATTATCCATGATTAAATACAACGATCTAGTAAGAGATTAATGAGTTAATTTAAAGGCCACAAGGAGTGGAGGGCTGAGATCATCACCAACACAATCTTTATGCAGTATACACAACCTAAATTGAGTTAAGTGACTTACATATTTGTTCTTGGCAGCCTCATTGATCCATTCTTGATTATTATCCTTGTGTTTCTCTCTCCCCAATTCTGTATGAGTGACAACTCCTTCCCACCCTCCATTAAACAAATACACACACACAGACACACACACACACACACACACACACATATATATATATATATATATATATTAATAATGAGTTGACTGCCCATTTAAGAGTGGCTTTTGAACTTGAAACTAATTCATGTTTACCTTAGAGGCCACCAAAGCATGTTGAACGTATGGCCGTGCACCAGCACTATGAGTATGTTGTTGCATACTTGCATATACCTGTTAGCAGAATTCTTTTCCGCAATCTTCTTCATTATGCAAATAATTATCAATCAAATCTATAAAAGTTCAATTAGAATAAATGAATAATAAAACCAAAGAAATTAATGAATCCATACAATGCAAGACTGGTTGGTGTATATGTTGTCACAAAGCTAGTGCCAATGTGAGACAGATCTCTCATTCCATAAATCTGCATTAGGCAAGTTTGCTCTTCCTTGCTCAGGTGAGCCAAATGCTTTCCACTCCTTTAGTCGAGTCTTGAATTGGGAGTAAGCAGTTTTTGGAACCCACATAAGCAACAACAGCTGGATCAGTTAAGTCCACTGTAAAGAACACCTGATTAAGAATTGTTAGGTACATGACATTTACATTTACCTTAGGTACAGGTATACTTATCATCAGAATTGTTAGTAAACAATTATTTATTTAAAACAAAGAACAAATCCACCTCATTTAGGATAAACTCACCCGCAAATCCTCTCTTAGCAACCTCTTATCATCTTCATCAACATCAGACTAGCCATATTTACATACTGGTGCCCCACCCTGAACAGTAATTCCTATCTCAGAAGTAAACATTTTAGAAATTGTGTCATTATTAGAAGGGACATGGATGGTTGGATGAAAGTCAACACGCGTAGGTCCACCATTAGCCTTTATAAGATCCTGAAGAGCTTTACCACACTTTCTTTTCATGCCAATGCCCACAAAAGGGATTTCTGCAAACAAAAACCAATTATATATATTTACCTAGAGAAAAATTCAGCTACTGTCCCCAAACTATTTTGCCAAGGCCAATTTGATACCCGAACTCTCAAAAGTATCAATGTAATACCCAAAGACCTAAATTGGTATCAACGTGATACTTCCGTCAAAATTTTCAGACGGCGTGGTCTGTTTGCTGACATAGCAAGCACGTGGGTCCCAAAAAAAAGTGAAATGACCAATTTACCCTTCTTTTTTTTTTGTAGAAAAATTTATCTATCGTCCCCAAACTATTTTGCCAAGACCAATTTGATGCCCAAACTCTCAAAAGTATCAATGTGATACCCAAAGACCTAAATTGGTATCAACGTGATGCCTCCGTCCAAAATTTTTGACAGCGCCGTATGTTTGCTAACATGGCAAGCACGTAGGTCCCAAAAAAAGTGAAATGACCAATTTACCTTTTTTTTTTTGTTAATTCATATTTTTCCTTTTCTTTTCATTTCTTTTTCTTCCTTCTTCTTCTGGGATTTCCTTCTTCTTGTTCTTCTTCTTAGGGTTTCGCGGCGCCAAGCAGCTTGGGGCTGAAGCTTCCAATCAAACCCGATACCGGTCGAAGAACCTGCTAGTGCTGAGATAATCAACGACCCGTCGGCGTAAATTGGGGCCGCCGAGTTGTTGAGCGAGACGAGGCGTTCAGCCTGAAGGTACCGTGAGAGAGTGGCCGTCGAGGCGGAGTATGTAAGGTCTCTGAATGGAAGGCGGTCCAGTTCTAGGGATGCCATTTTAGCTATTCTTCTTCTTCTTCTCTCTCTCCTCTCCTTCTCCTCCGCCCAAACCATCACTAACGTCGCCGAGATCCTCTCCAATTCCTGCTACAAATCCATCTCGGCGGTGTTAGTGATGGTTTGGGCGGAGGAGAAGGAGAGGAGAGAGAGAGAGAGGAGAAGAGAGAAGAAGAAGAAGAATAGCTAAAATGGCATCCCTAGAACTGGACCGCCTTCCATTCGGAGACCGTACATACTCCGTCTCGACGGTCACTCTCTCACGGTACCTTCCGGCTGAACGCCTCGTCTCGCTCAACAGCTTGACGACCCCAATTTACGCGGACGGGTCGTTGATCATCTCAGTACCAGCAGGTTCTTTGACCAGTATCGGGTTCGATTGGAAGCTTCAACCCCAAGCTGCTTGGCGCCGCGAAACCCTAAGAAGAAGAACAAGAAGAAGGAAATCCCAGAAGAAGAAGAAGAAGATCCCAGACGAAGAAGAAGGAATCACGTTGATACCAATTTAGGTCTTTGGGTATCACATTGATACTTTTGAGAGTTCGGGTATCAAATTGGCTTTGGCAAAATAGTTTGGGGACTGTAGCTGAATTTTTCTATAAAAAAGGGTAAATTTGTCATTTCACTTTTTTTGGGGACCCACGTGCTTGCCACGTCAGCAAACAGACGGTGCCGTTAGAAAATTTTGACGGAAGTATCACGTTGATACCAATTTAGGTCTTTGGGTATCACATTGATACTTTTGAGAGTTCGGGTATCAAATTGGCCTTGGCAGCATAGTTTGGGGACGGTACCTGAATTTTTCTCAATTGAAAACATTCTCATCACCACCGATCAACAGAGAATCATAAAAATCCCAAATTGACTTGTTAAGAGAGAACCCAGAGCACAAAAATAGAAAGCCCATACATCAATTCGCAAGAACATAACTATCAAAGATTAAATCTTCAAGCAGAGAGAGAACAAGAACCTGAATACAACTTTCACTATGTGAATGACATCAAGGACGAGAGACATGAAGAAATGTCTTCTTCAATGCCAAAGATGAATAGGAAAATTGATAGGAACAAGGAGCATCGACGGTACTCGTAAGAGTTTGTCGTCAAATTCTTAGAGATTATCGAGAGCTTTCAGAATTGGTCTTTCAAATATGTGAGAGAATCTTCCATATGTTTATTTTTCTATTTGATATTGGCAAAGGAAGTAAGGAATTGGGTTCCTTGTTTTTTATTACATACAAGGAATTTTCTCAAATCCTTGCGGTATTAATGTAAACAGAACAAAGAATTGTACAATTCCTTGTATTAAGTTTTTTCATTTTAGCGGCATACTCTCTCGCCCAGATTAATGCAAGGATTGTGAAACCTTTTGCAAGGAATTTTTAGGTTCTAAAATATCTGAAGCCCAAATGCAAGGAAGTTTGCTATTCTTTGTATATTCTCTTAAATAAATACAAGGAACTGTAATATTCTTTGTATATTCTCTTAAATAAATACAAGGAACTGTAATATTCTTTGCATACTCACACCAAATACAAGGAATTTTGGCTCTTTGCATATAAACCCGTTGCAAAAGCTCATATTTCTTGTAGTGATCCATTTTGCAAATTTTCAGTCAATTGATGATAGTTTGGGTATTTATAATCAAGATTTACTATTATGAACATGAATGGTTCAGATTTGACAAATTCGGTTTGTCCATTGATTTGATCAAGTTCTATACCCTAATAATTATCAATTTAGCTGAAAATATATAGAAATGATCTTTCATAGAGACTTAAAAACTAAATGGTGGAGATGCTGATATGTGACCAAAAAGATGACCTCATAAGCGATATCTTAAAATGGCCAAAAAAAAAAGGGGATCCCTTAGTGGAAGGGCCCTCCATGCATACATGCATATGTGTGTGTGTGTGTGTCTATAACTAAACTTGCAAACTAAAAACATTGTCACATCTTTTGAAAGGTCTAAAAGGAGAAAAAAGAACTCATATATAGTCATCACAAATAAATATCTATAATATGTAAATATACTATAAAACTTGCAGATTTGCAAAATTGTCATAAATTTAACCAGAATAACTGTAAAGTTTAAGCGTTCCTTGCATTTCTACCGCATCCGCAGGCACATGAGTTTTCCTCTCCTTGGGCATATATGTGAAAAACGTGAGCATAATTAGATAACTGTTCAAGTAAATCCTTATTTGTGTCTGGTCCAAATTCTAGGTTACTTGACCTATTGGTAATAGAGTTTTAATTAGAGATAATCTCGGAGAATCTTAGAGATATCCATTCAATGAATGATTACCTTTCCTTATACAATTCAGATTCTATGCATTGTAATCCTCTATATAAAGAGGCCCCTATTATCAATGAAAGTACACACAACAATTCTCTCTCAAATATCGTTTCGTTAAACCACGTTATCAGCACGAAGCCCTAACCCTGAAACAAATAGCCAAACCCTGATTCAAGAAGCTAAAAACCTTGAATCCGAATACAAAACCTTGAAGCCTTTTCTGCCTCCACCTCACACCTTGAAGCACTCGATCCCAGGAGTCCAGAACCTGCAGCGCCACCCTAAGAACCTATCGGAAACCTACCGAACCGGCCACCAGAAGCTCCATACAACCCGCAGCAAATATTCCACGGGTTCACCATCTTCCGGACATCCAATTTCCACCAAATTTTGTCAGCAGACACCTCTCAATCTGACGATTCAGGAACGGGAAGAAAAAGTACAAAAACCAGCATAAAATTGAGTGAACCGGCCTACTGAACCTTCTGCAGAAAATCGGTAGAAAAGAGAAGAAAAGAAAAAAAAAAGAGGGAGGAGGCAGCCCTAGCCGATCCCAAGCTGCGGCCCACTGACGCAAGCCACGCCAGCAGCACGTGCCACGTCAGCATCAAACCCACTACCATGTCAGCACTGGACCCCACTGCCACGTCAGCGATCAACGCCCGTCAACAGCAGTCAACGACCGCCAGAGACTTTTCAGGCCAGTTTTCCAGCGACTTTTTCCGACCACTTTTCCGGCGATTTTTTTGGGTCAAATTTTCCTGCGACCTATTTCAAGGTTTTTTTTTCTAAAAGTTCTTGTTTTTTTAATTCAATTTCTTTTCTTTTTATTTGGGACTTGCAACCTCGCTTCTTCTACTCCCCTTTCTTCATCATAGGGGAAACCAAATTAAGCCGAACTGTGGGGGTTTATGCTCACTCCAAGCTTAGAGCTTGTTGAGATCTCCAAACTTAGAGTTTGTAGAGAATTTATGATCAACCACTTACGTCATTGTTTTGATTTAATCCAATACCTCTTGGAATTTAATTTCTTGGAAGTGATTACACTAAGAAATTTCAATTTCTTGGAAGCGATTACGCTCAGGAATTTTATATGTTTTTGTGGTAGCTTTTTACGCTCTGAAACTAACCCTTTTTTTTCTTGTTCTCTTTCAGGATGAGTAACCTGAACAAATTGTACTTTGCTCCATTGGGAACAATTGGCTCTGAATATCACATGTGGGTTCGTGATGTCCGCCAGCATCTCAAGGTTGATGGAATCCTGGATATGATTCTCGAGCCTAGTCAGGACGTGCTAACTGTTGAGCAAGCTCAAGCTTTGGAAGCAAATAGAGTAGCCTTAGAGGCAAATAAGGCAAAAGCGTCATCCTAATGACTCGTCATATAGATGATTCGCTCCAGTACGAGTATATGAATGAAGAAGACCACAGAAGGTTGTGGGTCTCACTTGAAGAAAGATTTGGCAATGTCCGTGACTCCCTGCTTCCTGACCTAGAAGTGAGATGACATAGCCTCCTCTTTCAAGTCAGTTCTTGACTACAACTCGAAAGCTCTTCGCATTAAATCCTTAATGGAATTCTATGGTAAAGAGATCACAAATGCGATGTTGATTGAGAAGACTCTCTCTACCTTCCCCATCTCTGCATTGATGGTTGCTAATTGATGTTGCTGCAGGACGAATCACAAGGTTTCATGAGCTCATTGGAGCTATGAATGTCGCTAAAAAGCATGACAACATCCTTGTGAAGAACTATAATTCGAGATCCGTGGAAATAGAGCATATTCTGGAATCCAATTATAGTTGCGCCCCTAAGAGAAGGGCTAAGAGCGAAACCCTAACCTTAGGGATACTTCTGGACGTTCTCGTCCATATAATCGCTCTACTTGGGAAGGTAACCGCCAAAATTGGCGAACACCGAACCGAAGAGGTCAACGTGGAAAGAGAGAGGGAGGCAACGCCTCTGGTCATTTTGGTGGCGCCACCAACACTAAGAGCCATCTAAATGACGCTTTCAAAGTGCCTCAATCAATGGAGTCTGAGCAAAGAGATGTATGTTCTCAATGTGGAGTATCAGGTTATTGGGCACACATTTGTAGAGCTCGTGAAGAAATTGTCACTGCCTACAAAGCATATTGTGAAGCAAGAGAAGCTCACTATGCGGAAAAAGAAGATCAAGAAGATGATCTAGAGTGAAGGGTTAAAGACTACAAATCTGGCTAGGATCAATAGATTGCCAATTCTGTTTAAGTCTTTATTTTTCCAAGAGATGTAATGAGCAATTGCCATATATTTTTGTAGTAGATGCAAATGGTTTAGTCTCTCTTCAAAGTAGGCTCACCCAAAGTAAGTGTGATGTCTAGGAAGGTTATGAGATTAGTGGTACTTAAGCGAGCCTTGCTCCACCAACATCTCTCTACTCACCTGGTCACATTTATTTTGGAATTATCGAAAGAAGTTAGACAACTACCATTGTTTTGCATTAGCTAGCATTTTGGATTAGATTTTCTTTGGTCAAAGTTACATCTTCTTTGGTCAAAGAGACAATGATGTAACTCCGTTGGCTTATGAATAAAATTTCGAGTTCTTTTCATTATTACTCCATTTTGATTCTGAGCATATGACTTTGTGACTACGATGGCTGGGCTGTGGCGACCCGAATGGGTATACCACAGCGCTGTAATATTAAGCCAATAGGAGTTCGATACATAGTAGACGTACCATAGACCTACCAACTTAATACTACAAGGCCTTTTGAAAATACAATTTTTAGAAAATAGGAGACCAAGAAAAACTTTTAAGAAAGGACTTTAAAATCAACAACCCAACATTCAAATGAACAAGTCTGGAAATGCTTAAAAATAAAGTGGGCAAGTACACTGTGACGCCTTAGGGCATACATCATAACCGAAATGAAAGGAGTTCAACAATAACAATAAAACAAAGGGATGAGGCGCGCTCCCAGGTAGGCGGACCTCACAGAGTCATAGAGTTCAACATGGAATGAAAAACGAGTAAATTAATGGAGTACCAAAGGGAAGAACTTCAAGCAACAGGAACAGCAACATACGAACTCGGCCAATGACCCACTTCTAATCCAAATCGTCCGGAATGACCTCGTTGTAACCTGAAATGTAGGGGTGAGCATTTCATCCTCGCTAGCCCAATAGGGGCCGACCCAACCTTAGTTAGGTTTGAAAACTAATAGGTAAAACATAGCTACTAGAATATAGGTTGCGCGCATTTGTAAAATCAAGTAAAACAAATGCAAACAAAAACAATCACAGTTGTTTCGTTTCAGGAAATCATATGCAGCATGCTTCACACAACTAGGAGCTCCGAGATACTTACCGGCTGGCTAAACTAAAATAAATCGGTGACCGACCTGGTTCGTCATCCTTCGAGAACCGGCCAACTACTCTATAGTCTTTATGGCTACAAGTAGCGAAAGTGTCCATTTCCTGGCTCTGAGTCTCGTATGACTGGTTCACTGTCTGTACTCACCTTTCCTCAATAAACATAGGAGCACAGCCCCCTCCGGAGGTTCACGGTTATCGACACCGTGGGATCCCTAGGAATCTACGCGTCTAGGTCCCATTCACTTTCAGGTCACAAACACAAACATACAAAAGGGTACAGTATCTCAACATGCAAGTCTAGCCTCGGTTTTCGCAACCAACAATTATCATATATGGAAACACATGTATCACGAAGCATTGACTAATGAACAACCAAAAATACTTGCAGGCAACATAATATTATACTAGAGCATTCCACATAAATCGAAAAGCCTCTAACAAGGAAGGGACAGCTCACCCCACCTGGAAAATGCTGGCATACTCCACACTTTGATGCTTTCCGCTTAAGCTTCCTTAACGATCGTGTTTCCTGAACCATTACTTAGTTTGTAAGTAATTATCCAGGTAAACATTATGATCAACTTTAAGTAATCGCGCACACTAAATCCTTTTTATTTCAATGAGGCCATTAATTATTTCTTTCAACCTTTACCAATTTGGGAAACTAACTTCTTTCTTAAAAAGGAAAAACGTCATTATCGCTCCGCAAAACTATCGCCAACCCGAGCGACCAAAGTCGAGTCGATCCTCTCGTTTTATGAGGTCGGTTAACCTTGGTCAACTCTCGGAGTTGACTTTTGACCTTTGACTTTGACTTCTGACTTTTGACCAAGTATTCCTTTATTTACCATTATTTATTATTTATTAAAAATAAATAAGTAAATAATTCTTATTTATTAAAAATAAATAAGTAAATAATTATAAGGGATATTTCCCATTTGCCCAAGTACTAGCGAAAGTTGCCCAGTTACACAACTCTTTGCTGTGAAAAGACATGGATGTCCTTTTCTTTTTGAAGAATTCCTTGCTTGTCCCAAGCTGAATATTATTTTGGCTTTTTCTTGCCTCTTGCCTCTTTGATCACTGCTTCGTTTCTTCTTGCCAGTTGCTGAGAATACTATGTTGAGTTGTTCATCTTGATCTTCTTGCTTGAGAAATGAACTTCTTGAAAAGTGTGAAATAGATCTTCATGCTTGAGTCTTATCTTCTATGTTGATGTAGTGAGATGATCGTCAAGCCTCCATCATGTTTTCAATGTTATGGAGTTCTTCATCATCGAGATTATCCCAGTAATCAGCATCACTTTCTCTCACTTGTTGTCTCTCATGCTCTTCTTTATACAATAAATCATATACTTCTTTAGTGGTTGTGCTCATATCAACAGTGTACAGCTCTCCTGGTCGTGGTATGCCATCCAGGTGTTCTCTGGTGTAGAGATTTAAAGCATTGGCTTGGTAGATTAATTGCAGATGAGTATCATCAAAGAAATCATCTACTACAAGCTGGGCTACACGAAATTTATGAATATCTTCCAGTGTTGGTGCCACACCAATTGTTGGTAATGGAGGTGGCTCTATACAATTACGAAGTGATATGATGACTAGGTGTCTGGCTTTATCATGATATAGACTAGTTCTACGGGGATATGAAGGAATGCTGATTATTTCTAATCGGATAGTACTATAACCTAACCCTATACTTCCCCATTGCTTAAGATAATGAGTTATAGCATACTTAAGGTGATAGGAGAATGACTCTATATGATGTTCATTTTGGACATAAAGACTTTTTAACACTCCATGTTCCATTAAAAAAACCTGGAGTAACTCTAACTCTACCATTATCATGCTCAATGTACATTTCACCAAAGTCTCTCATATTAATAGTAGCTAATAGAATATGAAATCGTGTCTTTTCTTCAGGGTGAGAAAATGTATCATGACAAATGACTCCTATACCAGGTTGAGGATGAGATATAAGATTAAAGAGAAAATTCTGGATAGCTACTTGAAGGGAAAGATGCTTATCATGCTGTAACTTGAAGATTTTATCTTTACAATCATGAGGTAAATACGAAAACCTTTCTTTTGCTAGGGCTTGTAAAAAGTAGGGATTTTTTTGTTTCTCTTTCTAATAGAGATGCAGGCCAACTACTTTCTTGCTGAATAAACTCAACTGTTTATTGATAATTTATATTTAGTGTACGAAAATGAGTAACTACTGTATCATGCTCGTTTTGCAAATTATGATACAATGTATTCAGATTATCATGCTGTGCTTTAAGGTAATTATATTGTGGCTGGAGTCTAGCATGCTGTGCTCTTAACTTAGGATATTCTTCTTGATATCTAGCTAGATCACAGTTATTGGCCGAAAACTCTTGCTCAAGTGCTCTAATTAACTTTTCTTGACCCCTTCTCATCTCTATGGTATTTATTCTATTATTCCAAAAATTATCTAATAAAACTTGTTGTCTAGGCGATAATGATGCTGTACTTTTATATCTAAAGAGTGGATTTCTAATTTCTTGCACATTGTAGCCATTAAAGTTATAACTAATATTTGCTGATCTTGCTGTCATGCTTAGTGGGTTACCACTTTGAGGTGGTACACCACTTTCTGCTCTTTAAGTACTAGAAGATGAAGGCCTGAAAAAGTCCATACCTGTCAAAGAAGAAACCGAGATAAGATATCTGCAAGTGTATTATCAGCTCCTTTTATATGCTCAAATTGTGGCCTAAATCCATTTCCTGTAATACAATCTATAAAATTGACCCATTTTCTGGCTGCTTGTTTATTAGTAGTGATTTTATTATAATGAGAAACAATATTTTGACAATCAGTTCTAATTGTAAATATTTCATTATGTAAGAATAAAGAAAATGCTTCTAAAGAATTAATTATGCCTAATATTTCTAAATCTGTGGCTGGTAATCGAGATTGTATATCACTAAATTTACCTGATGCATATCTAAAAATTTGCTCATCAGACTTTGGTAATTCTTTAAACTTTTTCTGATATAAAATTCCTGCCCAACCTAATGCTGATGCATCTGTTTCTACTATTTTGTAACTACTATCTAATGGTAGTGCTAAAGGTTTAAGTTGTGTAATTTCTTGTTTAATTTGCTGAACTAACTTAATATCTTCTGTATTAAAGTATTTCTGACCTGTTTTGTTAGTCTTACTATGTAAAACTGCTATTTTTCTTCCTAAATCTGGGATGAAACTTCTAGCATAATTTAATAATCCTAAAAATGCTTGTAACTGCTTTTTATCCTCTAATCGATCTGGAAATTCTATAACCTTCTTAGCTATATGTTCCTGCAATTGAATAGTTCCTGACTTAATATATATTTCTAAAAACTCTATATCTTGTTTTTCTAAGTCTATTTTATTTTTACTAATAATGATACCATTATCTATAAACTCTTGCAAGATTATTTCTAAGTGTTTTCTATGTTCGTTTCTATTTTTGCTATGTATAACTATATCATCTACATATACACTACAAAAACTATCATACTTCTTCAAAAGTTGATCCATTTTTTTTTGAAAAATAGAAGGTGCATTTTTCAATCCAAATGGCATGACTAACCATTCAAAGTGTCCTTCTGGACAAGTGAAGGCTGTCCATTCTATTGATTCTTCAGCTAATCTAATTTGCCAAAAACCTGATTTACAATCAAATTTACTAAAGTATTTACTCTTGAATCTTATTTATTAACTCATCTTTATTAGGTAATTTATAACTATCTTCATAAGTATTGTCATTTAGTCTCCTATAATTATAAACTATTCTAGGTTTACCTCTTTTTAGTTCAGAATACTTTCGAACTATAAAGGCTGCTGACCTATGTCTAGATTTAGAAGGTCTAATTACTTTAAGGTTTAATAACTCTTTTATTTGCTGCTCAAATTCTTATTTATCCAATAAATTACAAGGCATATCTGCTGTTTTAATAGTTAAATCTGGGTTAATTATATCTAATTTTGCTAAAATCTTATTTTTATTCCAATGTAGTTGGGGATCTTCTCCTATGATTCGAGTTTGTTCTGCTAATTGTAATAATTCTTCTAATGTTTTAGGTCTACCTATTTGTTTTAGTTCTACTAGAGCTACTTCTCCTATGTTTGGATACTCAAGTTCAAAGATTGATTCATCATATTCTATACTATTATGCTCATTGACATTGTTATCTAGATTTTCTTCTTCTCTAAAACTATTTTCTCTTGACTCTTCTATGCTAATGCTATTATAAGCTTCTATCAAATTACTTTGATCAGTTGTAGTTATACCTTTCTTAAAGAAAGTTATATCCGGAGGTATATACAAAAATCCTTGTAAGCTTTTAAGAAAGTTTAATCCTAAGATAAATTGATAAGATCCTACGGGTGATATAAATGTTAAAGGTAAGGTAAATAATTGTCTTTCTATCTTTATAGGTATATTAGTCATACAATGTGTTAAGTATACAGTTCTAGTATCGAATTGTGATACTCTAACTGGTTTAACTAGTTTTTGTCTAAATTGTGTTGGTACTAACTCTTCCTTTATGACACTCTTAGTGCTACCTGTATCTATCATAGCTACTGTTTGAATCTTATGTTCTTTAGATAGTTCTAACTCACAATTAATAGTTATTAAAGAACTAGTTTTCTGATTTTCTCCAATGTTTTGCATATTAATTTCTTCGTCCTCTATTGAATTTAGCTCGAATGTTTCATTAGTATAACAAGGTTTACAAAATATTATCTTGCTTGTATAATATTTTTCAGCTACTACTTTCTTACATTTACTACATTCTTGAGGCCAACCTAAATTAACATATTGAAATTCTTCTTGTTCTTCCTCAAACATACATATATTTTCATCTAGTTCACTATCTGAATTACTAGAGTAATCTGGCTCTAATTCTGATTTGGATAACATATCTATGCTATAAATGCTTTCACTATCACTTAAGTTGTCTAAGCTATATATTGACTCTAAGTCTTCATCTTCTTCTAATTTAAATTGCTCAATTAATTGTACTTTTTCTCTAGGTTGTTTTCCTAACTTAGGACATTTAGGTCTAATGTGTCCTACTTCACCACAAAAATAACATTTACAAGTACTCTTATCTTTTGGTGCTTTGTATTTTCTAATCCAAGGTTTATTGGTTCTTTTCCTAAAGTGCTTAGGAATGTATTTTCTCTTCCTAAAGGTTCTTGTAGGTTGTATGTCAAAGGTCTTATGTTGCTTATATGATCTATACTTCTTCCTATAGCTCTTTCTATATGGTCTAATTTTCTTATTATACTTATCTTTCCTATGACAACTATATTGCTTAGGTAAATCTATGTTCTTACAGCTCATGTAAAATTGTTTTCTAATTTGTCTCTTTGCTTTTAATTGTCTACATTCTTCTCTTAATATATCATATACATGTTGTGTTCTAGGTCCTATTGCTATATCATCTTTTCTAGGGTGTTTTTGCCATTCTCTCCATATTTTTTCTCCTATTGGTCCTTTAATTTTAGTCATATATGTATTTAATAAATTTATGTCATTAATCCTACCTGTTCTTCCTAAATATTTAAAGAAATCTGTAGTATATTCTCCTATGTATTGCAAATCACAAATTTGTAATTGCTCTAATTTGTTCTTGTTCGTTTCTACCATCTAACCTATTATGATCTAAAAACTCATACTTAATAAGTTTAACAAAAGTATCTATATTAAAAGTTTCTTTTGCTGCTTGATGTTGTTGTGGATTTTTTACTTTCCATGCTTGAAAGAAATCAAATACCATTCCATCTAAAGTATGTTCAAAATAATCTAACATATCAGTTGTTTTACTAAAATCTAACATGATTGCCGCATGTACACATCCTTTCTCCCATCTTTCTATTGTTTTTTCCCAATCTTGTGGGTCTACATGATCTATGTTTAATATATTTCCTGCTAAGTTTACATGTTCTATTCCTGAATAAGGTATTCTATTTTTTCTAGGTCTAGTTTCTTCATAATCATAAGTTCTACTATTTTCTGCATAATGTTCTCTAGTTGGTCTTATATTTTGTTGATCGGTTCTACCTATTCTTGGTTCAGTATGGATTCCTGAAGTTCCTGTTGAACTAGTTTCTTCTACCGGCATACATTCTACTTCTATTAACATATTGTTATATTCTTTTTCTCCTAAAATATGTTCTAATCCTATTTTTAATATTAATTGCTTCAGTTCGTCATCATTTAGTCTATGTAATCCTAATTCATAAGTTTTATATTTTTCTAAGTATTGTTCTTCACTCAAATTATCTATGTCGTCTATTAATTTATCTACTATGTTATCAAAATTATGTTCAATCATATTGATTTCTAAATTATCAAAAGCCATAATAATTTCTGCTTCACTTTCTAAGTCGTCTACATTTTCTATTTGTCTATAATTGCTAAACCTTACTGATGCTTCTCCTAAGTGATTTTCAAAAATTTGTGCTTTATCAGGTTGTTTATTTTTTGATCCATGTAAATTAGGTAATAACCATTGAGTTCCTTCTAAAAAACTATTATCTACTGGTTTTGCTTCTATCATATTAACATGTTTACTTCCAAAAGTTTGTACTAAGTTTTGGAAGTCAACATTAAACTTATAGTTAAATTTGTCTGACACTTTTCCTACATACATTAAACTAACACTTAAGTTTTTAAAATCTCCTTTCATATTATAATTTTTTGTTCTAATGCTTACCTTAATATATTTACTAAATTCTTTAATATTCATTACATAATTTGGAATGCAACCTATAATTGCTAAGTTTGTGCTAAGGTCTACTTCAGCTGTTGCTATGGCTGCTTGTTGGTGATTATCCCATCTATCATCATATATGTATACTAATGCTTTAGTTCCTACTTGTGCTCTAGTTAATCCTGCTATTCCGATTAATATAGTTCCTATATGAATTTGTGAATAGTTTGATTTTCTAAGTTGTTCTATTGCCGAATTACTAAGTAAATTTAGTATAACTTCTTTATCTATGCAACTTATTTCATATTGACTTATGCTACTTACTATGCTATTTCTATTTTCAAATCTTCCTAATTGATATAAATTATGTCTATTTCTTTGTGATCTTAAAAATCCATTTCTAAGAAAGTCTTGTGCTTCCTCTTCACTAGGATATATATCTTCGGTTCTTACTATTTCTTTTCCTTTTCTTCTAAAGAGTTCCATTTGCTATTATCAAAAGGGTTTATTTTTCTTTTTCTTATATTACTTGTGCCTAATGTTAAAGTTTCTAATTTATTAACTAATGATGGTAGTAATGATGCTGATGTACTATTTAAAAGTTGATTAATTTCTGCTATTTGTTCTTCTATGTGATCTATTTTTTCTGCTAAATTTATTATCAATTGGATAATAATATTATTTTTCCTTATGGGAATATTATTACTAGGAACACTTGTTGTAAAGTCTGAAAATCCTATTGGTTCTTCTTCTAACTCACTAACTTCTTTTAATGCTTTGATGTAATTATTATTATTTCTAGAATCATTCATTAAACTAATAATCTATCTATTTTACTATGTAATTTTTCTATTTGCTCTGTTAATTCTTTTTGTACTAATTTAATTTTCTGTACTTCTATTTTCAGCTGTTCTACAATTTCTAAGGACTGCAATTCTACTTGCTTCGGCTTACTGTCAATGATGTCTACAAGCTCTTTTATTTCTTTTCTACTAGGAAACCTTTGTATATTTCTATTATTATCTTCTAGTTGTGATTGTATAAAACTTAAATTTTGTCTAATTATTTGTAGGGAATTTTTCTGAAAATAATCTAATACTTGCTGTAATTTCTGATTATACTGACTATGTTCTAATTTTATACTTTCTGCTTGGCTAATTATAAGGTCTATGACACTATTAATTAGTGGATGCTCTTCACTATGTAAAATATGCTTATTATTTTTCTGTGGAAAATAACAAACTAAAGTATTATGATCTAGAGTAATTTTACGTTTTTGATGCTCTGTGATTTCTAAATTAAGATAATCTATCATAAAACAACAACAGATTTAAATATATGTAACAAACAGTTTAGATTTCAAGATAACTAAATCGTCTATTGGCCTCCAATAGTCATCTATTGCCCCCCAATACAGGGTCGGATTGTACTGACTCTTAATTACAGGTTCAAATTTTTCTTGTTTTCTTACTAGGTGTGTTTATGACTTCTGTCCTCAAGGTACTTTACTGATATAACTATACTATTATAATGCTAAACTAGGCTCTGATACCAAATTTAAGGAGGTATGTCCTAACTACACATATGCCAAAACATCTATTAAAGATTGAGTCTTGAACATGGACAAGAGCTTAAAACTGCATACAAAGCCAACCTATTGGGCCAAACAAGAGCAGAAACAGAGGTTCTTAGACTCAGAGGTTCCCTGACTAATTTTATTAGTTATCTTGGCATGCATGTTAATTAAAACAGGAATCCTTAAAGATAATATGATCGTCCGTTTAGCAATATAATAGCATAATTATCTCAGTGTTTCCCTATTTTGGACTAGAAGTCTACTAAGAAAACCGGAAAATAAAAAGTAAGATGAACCTACTTGAACGTGCTAGTACAAACTGTACAGTCTTTTATGGAGTTGCAACATAAAACACTGGTTGAATGCTAGTTTGCTTCACACGAACATGAATAAAGTGTCACCACAGCTACTGCGAATCATGAACAGCTACTGCTCCATATTACAGCTATAGATTATTGTTGTGGGTTATGTATGGATGATTGTGGTGTTAATAAGTAGAAAGTATATGAACAGATGATATTATGAACAAAGGGCTTTATTGATACTGAAAGTGTTTACAAAGGAAAGCAATGGGTACTGAGATTTTTTCTTCTCCAACGTACTCCATCTGCTATCTATTTTACATCTTATACTAGTCTTCAGCTAGCTTGCCAATCTAGAGTTCTTGACAAGGCCAAAGCTACATGTACTACAAGTCCAAAATAACATGCACTAATATACAAAAGTTCATGCAAAAGGAAACAAACGCTCTGCAAACTCTTTTTACAAGAAGCTACCATACAAAAACTCATGCAATCTGATACAAAGATTTAAAAACAAAGTGGACAAACACCATGTGATTATAAGGACAAACGGTGGTGCAGCAAAGAGAAATGCTATTATGCTGGTCTTGTACCCCTTTTCGGTATTTTGAAAATACTTTGTGTAAGTGGGAATTACCCCCCTTGGTGAATGGGTGAACGGGCATTTCCCCTAATTATAAATAAAGTTTTACTTTTACTTTTACCCATTTACTTCTCTTTTTTCACATTTTCACTTTTACCATGACTTTTACCTCCACACTTTCACTTTTACTTTTTATCGAATTTACCTTTACTTTCACCTTCTTCACTTTTTACCACTTTACCACAATAAAACCTCATTTAATCCAACTTTTACCATTTTCTTTATTTTCCTTTTCTTCCAAAAACAAACCCATTTCTTTTCTTCTTCCTTTTCTTTTTCTTTTGGCCAAAACTACACAACAACAATCACCAAATCTTCAACACCAAAATTCCAACACTTTGAAAACTAAACCAATAAAATCCTACTAATTAAACCATCCTCAAATGTCTATTTTTCACAATTTTTCCAACAACAAAAATAGCTCAACAAAAACAAAATCAACCAAATAAATTCCAAAAATTCTAGGGTTTGTCCAAAACCCATTCCTTACCCTTTCTTCTTCAAAACTCACGGCCTATTCCTCCTCCTTGGCCTTCTTCACCTACAAATCCGTCCAACATCATCATCTCAACCAAAAACTCGAAAACAAGGTTGTATGGGTAGATCCTTACCAAAAATCCTTGCCAAACCCGTAGCCTAGCTTCATGGTTTAAGGAGAAATCGGGTTCATGCAAACAAAATCACAAATCAAAATCAAAAACTCAGATTTAGGAAGAAATTGGTGTAGATCGGATGAATAGAGGCTAGATTAGGAGGGAGATTACCTTGATTTAAGGTTGGAAAGAAGAAATCACAAAAAATCCCAAATTAGCTTCGGGTTCTAGGGTTTTTGGAGGATTGAAGGGCCAAATTTCTTGATTTTGGTTGGAGAAATGGAAAGAGGGGAGGAAGAGGAGAAAATCTGGAAATTTTGGTTGAAATCCGGGTTCCGGCGACGGCGGCGACCGGCGGCGATTTCCGGCAAGAATGAAGAGAGAGAAGCTCTCGGGTAGAGAGAGAGAGAGGAAAGGGAGAAAATGAGGAAGAGGCTAGGGTTTTTGAGGGAATAAGATGCTTAAATACCTCTCCCAATTAATGAGTGCGAAAAGTCGAATTTGCCCCTCTTTTTGGGCCAATGGGCTTGGGCTGCTCCTATTTTATTTTTCCCTTAATTTCCCTCAAGCCCAATCTGAAAATACATCATCAAACATCCTTATTTCTTTGACACTTCACCGAATCCTTTCGGGAAAATTTTCCAGGCTTGTCCTAAGCCTTGATACTTTAAAATACTTTTCTAGACCCAAATTGGATTTTCTCTAAATTCTTAATCCTTTAAAATGGCCTCAAAGTCTTAACCTAAGCGTGAATACTTGTGTACCTTACGAATACGTAGTTCCATACGTTATACGACAAATTAAAATGAACAAGAAAAAGTACGGGGGTCTACATAGGCCATCAGTATTAATTCAAGGACATGGAATAGCCCAAGTTCCCCTTGCCAAATGGCACCTTGATTACTGTCGCAAAAACCCTCTACGCTCCGAGGGCAAATCACACCTATGAATAACCAACGGATTCCATGCGAAAACGCATGTAGAGAACGAAAATGAGTTCCTTTGCAATACCTCTAATGATTGCTAACAAATGCGCATCTTAGAGAAGTTTATGTGTCTCTCTAGTGGACTCTATGTCACTATCCGAGCTATTACATCCAATAAAGTTATGAGAGAATATCTCTTGGATTTAGACACATATTGGTTTTGTCACGACAGGATAGATCATCCTAGTCATGATATGATGGTCCGTTTACTAAAGACTTCACACGGACATCAATTCTCTCGAGCGAAACGAAGCATGAATCAAAAGTTGATTCCTGGACTAAGTGTGACCGCCATCGTCGCCTCTAGAGCCACCGCAGTCTGCCACCAGCATAGGGCTGGCATAGTCCCTATCCCTAAACACCATGGATGACGTCCATCATGGTGATGGCGCCCTAGGTGATGCTGTAATCACCAACTTGCTTCAAATAGCGTTTCAAACACTCAGGCCCAACCACAATCCTCATTGGTTGCTTCTAAAGCCTCTCGCTCGTTTACAAAGCTTGTTCCTTAAGGAAATTAGGACTAAGACGGTCCTATGCAAAGGATATAAAAATACACATTATGTTCTTGCATAGAATCCGTGGGGATTTTGCGGATTAGTTCAACCAACTTGCGGACGTTTAAATATCTCATGATGTTGGTTGACACGCAAACATGCTGGTCACATGTTGTGCCATTGTCCACTTATAATGCTGCTTATGCTACACTTCTAGCACATATCATATGACAACGGGCTCACTCCCCGGATCATCCTATTCCGTCAAATTAGACTTGACAATGCTAGAGAGTTCACATCGAAGACTTTCGATGGTTATTACATTGGGACTGATGTTGGACATCATATTCCCATGTACACACCCAAATGGTCTTGCGGAAACGACTACGATGATCGTCATGATATTGGTAATGCGCACTAACCTCCTTATATCCGTTTGGAGTGATGCAATATCGCATGCAACTATGCTAATTTGTCTACGACCCACTGCCACTCAATCTACCTCTGCGTTACAGCTAGTGATTGGGTACAAGAATCATACTTACGCATATTTGAGTGTGCCATTTATGTGCCAATTGAGCCGCCATAGCGCTCTATGATGGGTTCTTATAGACGAATGAGCAACTACGTTGGATTTGATACTCCATCAATCGTCCGCCACTTAATGCCCTCGCAAGGCGATCTCTTTACGGCTAGATTTGCTGTTTGTCACTTTGATGAGGCAGTCTTCTTGTAGTTAGGGGGAATAAGAACATGGATGTTCCGCAGGAACGACAGGAATTGTTGTGGTTTGTCCCCACTATGTCTCATCTCGATCCCTACTAAAGTGACAAGATCACACATTTGCTGCAAATATGCCTGCAAGGAAGTACGTCCCTACGAGAGGACGTAGCGCCACCTTACACGGAGGTAGGCATGGCGCCAACGCCAAAGAAAGTGGCACTCTGGCGTTACAGGCCATGGCCCCTGCTAGAATGCGTGGGAGGCCTGTGAGTTCAATGGATACTTTGGCACATTCCAATCCTTTGATCATCAAGACTCAAAATCCGTCTCATGAGAATCTTCCGGGTTTTGGTTATCGTTGGGGGACGCCTCAACGTCAGAACCTATTCCTGAGAATATAGAGCTCTATGAAAATTACACTAGTGTACATGAGATGTGGGATAGAAACTCCATCATAATTGATATAGTTGGGCATGAGTTTGCTGAGTCCGATGATATCGAACCATACTCCGTTGATGAATAAATGCCAACGAAGAGAAATTTGGCCTAAATGGAAAGATACGATCCAAGTTAAGATAGATTCTCTAATGAAGAGAAAGGTTTTTGAGCTAGTGATGCCAACACCTCCTAATATAAAACCTGTTGACTAATGGGTCTTCATTAGAAAGCGTGATGAGAAAAAGATATGGCAATTTCACCTTATGGCGCAAGACTTCTCACAAAACGCCCTGGAATCGACTATGATGAGACATATTCTCTCGTAATGGATGTCATTGCACTCCACTACGATGAGCCAGTGATGCCAACACCTCCTAATATAAAACCTGTTGACTAATGGGTCTTCGTTAGAAAGCGTGATGAGAAAAAGATATGGCAATTTCACCTTATGGCGCAAGGCTTCTCACAAAACGCCCTGGAATCGACTACGATGAGACATATTCTCTCGTAATGGATGTCATTGCACTCCACTACCCTGTCAGTTTGGTAGTTTCCTAATAGCTGATTATGCAGCTTACAAATGTGGTCACTACGTATCTCTATGGGGATCTAGATACGGAATATACATGAAGGTTCATGGTGAACTTCATTTACCCAAGGCAAATGGCTCTAGACCACGGAGCGCGTTTACAATAAGATTGAAACGCTTACTAAAGTGACTACTTGATTGGGAATGGATATGCTCACGCGTTTCCATAACAAGTTTCGGATTTTATCGCGGTTCATGTTGGACATGATCTTCATTGGAAGCCCTTAAAAAGTTAAGGGAAACCGTTGAACACTTGAAATCCGAGTTTGAGATGAAGGATTTTGGGAGAACACGATTATGTCTCGGTTTGGAACTTGAGCATCGTGTTGATAGATGCTTAGGAATTTTGACAAGGTCAAGCCTTCAAGCACCCTCATGATCGTCCGTAGTCTTGATCCTGAAAAGGACCCTCTTCGTCCGAAGGATGATGGCGAAGATGTGCTAGAGGCGGAAGTTCCCTACATAAGTACAATAGACACATTATTGTACTTAGCTCAATGCACAAGACTAGACATCTCATTTGCCATAAACTTATTAGCTAGATATAGCTCTGCGCCAACGCGACGCCATTGGATTGATGTAAAAGATATTTTTCAGTACTTGAGATGTACGATTGATATGGGCATGCTTTATCTCTACAGAGAGATGATAGATTCGGACCCATCACACACCAAGAACGCAGCCAACACTAGCCTGCGTCCACTTTCCCCATCCCAAAATGACATGTGTTTTGGAAGGTTTTGCTGATATTTGGTATCTCTCTAACCCATACAAAGGTCATTCCCAAACTGGTTAAGTGTTCACCATAGGTAAAGACCGTGATATCTTGGAGGTCTACAGAACAGACCGTAGTCGCTATATCTTCGAACAATGCAGAGATTATTGCTCTTCATGAAGTGGTTCGTGAATGTATATGGATTGGATCCATAATTACGCATGTTCGAACAATTATGGTTTGAAGTCTACCACAGATGAGCCTATGAGCATTCAGGATAATGTTGCTTATTTTGAACAAATGAAGTAAGGCTACATCTAAAGCGACAACACTAAGGATAATCAGCAACAACAAATTCTCCTCAAGATCAAAGTGAACTAGGTTCAATCTGAGGACAGTATGGCAGACTTGCTCACTAAGTCATTACCTAAATTCCACTTTCAAGAAACATGTTGGTAGTATCGTTTACGGAAGTTATCAGAACTCCAGTGACTGTAGTCATCAGGGGGAGATGCAGACATCAGGGGGAGGTGTCTACATGTATTGTCTCGAAACGTGAAGGGTGTGTTGTGCTCTTTTTCCCCTTCGACCGAGGTTATTTTTGTCCCACAAAGTTTTTGTTACTCGGCAAGGTTTTTAGCGAGGCAACAAGAGAAGCACCGCGTTTGGGCGACACAAGGGGGAGTGTTCAAGTAAATCCTTATTTGTGTCTGGCCCAAACTCTAGGTTACTTGACCTCGTGGTAATAGGGTTTTAATTAGAGATAATCTCGGAGAATCTTACAGATATCCATTCAATGTATGATTACATTTCCTTGTACAATTCAGATTTTATGCATTGTAATCCTCTATATAAAGAGGCCCCTATTATCAATGAAAGTATACACAACAATTCTCTCTCAAATATCGTTTCCCTAAAACAATAACTAGATAAATATGGTTAATAGGATCGAGTGTAGATATAGATAAGCATGCAAATTGAAAAAAAAAAAAAAAAATCTAGCTAGCTTAGCCAGAAAGGTTCAAGTCCATTCCTGATGACACGTGTCAGTAGTTAACTTGAGCTATGTTGCATTAAACTTTGGTATTGGGATTTGCACATTTAAGAATAATTTTGAGAAGGGAAGGGGCAGGAGTGAGCCCACAGAGCTAGGGGTCGTCAACGGGCCGGGCCGGGCCGGGCCTTGCCATATTTTTAAATAATTGCGGGCCGGGCCGGGCCGGGCTTTATTAAAAATCAAAGGATCCAAGCCCGTCCATATAAAGCGGGCCTTGCGGGCTTTTTCGGGCCGGGCCGGGCTTGGCCTTGCGGGCTTTTTTGGGCCGGGCCTTGCGGGCTTTATTTATAAATAAATATTTAAAGACACAAGTTTTTTTTTTTAATCAAGCTTTGGAAATTCAATGGATAATGATCAAATACAACCAAAAATAATAGATCTATATAACTATATTGTACCCAAAAAAATCTATATTTATATATAGATACTAATTTATTGATAAATAAATTTTTAAAGACACTAATTTTTTATAAACCTATATTTATATATCATACACTCCAAAGAGCAACCCCTATCAATTCAAAGAAAATGGAAAAACCGACCGTTGGATGAGTTTATTACAATAAATTATGAGTATGGTAAAAAATTTAGCCAATTTCACCATATTTTAGAATCCGATCGGATTGGTCAACCGTAGTCACTTATATGTTTTATTGTTTGACCGATGGCGTGGCAACCGCGAAACGTGCTTATTTTTTCACATCACATTTATATATATTCCATTGATGGATGTGCGTGGACATAAGATAAAAAAAATTAATTTTAATTACAAACACATTGGTGTATACCAATTTTATTCCTTTAGTCGTATGACTTATACATTGCATTTAAATTGTTTAGGTTCATTCTAAAGCAACCATGAAGTAGAAAATGAATTCGGAGAAATCAACCGCTCGATGGAGAGATTGTAATGTTTTATGGTGATTGTAGAAAATCTAGCCAATTTCGTTATTGTTTCGAATTCGATCAACTAGGTCAAACGTAGTTACTCTTATAAACCTATATTTATATATCATACACTCCAAAGAGCAACCCCTATCAATTCAAAGAAAATGAAAAAACCGACCATTGGATGAGTTTATTACAATAAATTATGAGTGTGGTAAAAAATTTAGCCAATTTCACCATATTTTAGAATCCAATCGGATTGGTCAACCGTAGTCACTTATATGTTTTATTGGTTGACCGATGGCGTGGCAACCGCGAAACGTGCTTATTTTTTCACATCACGTTTGTATATATTCCATCGATGGATGTGCGTGGACATAAGATAAAAAAAATTAATTTTAATTACAAACACATTGGTGTATACCAATTTTATTCCTTTAGTTGTATGACTTATACATTGCATTTAAATTGTTTAGGTTCATTCTAAAGCAACCATGAAGTAGAAAATGAATTCGGAGAAACCAACCGCTCGATGGAGAGATTGTAATGTTTTATGGTGATTGTAGAAAATCTAGCCAATTTCGTTATTGTTTCGAATTCGATCAACTAGGTCAAACTTAGTTACTCTTATAAACCTATATTTATATATCATACACTCCAAAGAGCAACCCCTATCAATTCAAAGAAAATGGAAAAACCGACCGTTGGATGAGTTTATTACAATAAATTATGCGTGTGGTTAAAAATTTAGTCAATTTCACCATAGTTTTGAACCCGATCTAATTGGTCAACCGATTACCGATATGTAGAATATATATATATATATGCACATATTCTATATAGAATAATAGAAGTATAAGAACTTCCACACACACACACACACACACACACACACACATATATATATATATATATATATATATATCTCTATATATATTATTATATTATATATATAAACACACACATATATAAATATATATACATATATATAAACACACACACACACATATATATATCTCTATATATATATTATATATAAACAAACACACACACACACACACATATATATATATATCTCTATATATATATCCTCTATATAAACACACACACACACACACATATATATATATCTCTATATATATATTATATATATAAACACTCACACATATATAAAAATATATATATACATATATATAAACACACACACATATATAAATATATATATACATATATATAAACACACACACACACACATATATATATCTCTATATATATATTATATATATAAACACACACACATATATAAATATATATATACATATATATAAACACACACACATATATAAATATATATACATATATATATAAACACACACACACACATATATATATATATAAACACACACAAATATATATATATCTATGTGTGTGTGTGTGTATATTTATAAACACACACACACATAACTACAAATATATATATATATATATAAAATATTTTACGGGCTTTTACGGGCCGGGCCTACGGGCCGGGCCGGGTTTTTGCGGGCTTTAGGCGGGCCGGCCCTCGGCCCACCAAGGCGGGCTTTTGCGGGTTTTTTGACGGGCCGGGCCGGGCTAAAAGCCCTCCGGGCCGGCGGGCCTCCATCGGCCCACTTGATCCGCGGGCTTTTTGATGAGGCCTACACAGAGCACTGTAATATGTAAGTTTGCACATAAGCCTATGCCTTTCTTGAAAAAGGTGTTTTGGTAGTTCGAAGCAGCTCATAACGTATATAGGGATAGATTGCAAGACCTCCTTAGTTAGGATTCCTTCTCAGTTACACTCAACCCTGTGCCCTTTTTTTAATCCTCTTTGTGAGAGAACGGAAGGCTTCCTCTTTAGAACAACTAAGCTTTGTTAAGAGACTGAGATACTTGTCGTGCTTTTCCACTCTTAGAACCCCTTAAATGTCACTCAACTTATATTGAAACCCTAGTGGAACATTGAAATTAAAATAAATACATCTTTTTTGGAAGTTTATTTGTTATCCCGATGCCTTCTCATACTTCCACGGATTATCACGCAAGGCCAAACACTCAGACATCTCAGCTCTGAAGAAGATGAAAGAATCATCAGCAAAAGATAAAGAACTATTACTTGGTGCACCTGAGCAAATAGAGACCCCATGAATATCATATTGCTAGACAATGCCTTCTTACATAATAGGAATAAGGCAAGGTGAAATGGAGTCACCTTGGCGAAGACCCCGTGATAGACATATCTTTCCTCTAGGCTCACCACTGAGTAGAAACGAATATGATACTAGTTTGACACACCTCATAATCTACTTCACCCAAGTCGCTATTGAACCTGAATTCAAGCATGTTTGCCTTCGGTAAACTCCATTCCACCATTTCATAGGCTTTTCCAGCTTTAAAGCAAAAAAAACCTGTGTTCCCACCTTGCCACCTTTTAGAAAATGTGAAATTTCAACAACAACCAAAGAGTTATTCGAAATCAGCCATGAAGTCTCAAATGATAAAGATAATGAAGTTTCAATAAGTTGCAAGGAGTTACGCACAAGTT
The DNA here is from genome assembly GCF_002994745.2 of Rosa chinensis. NCBI lineage: Eukaryota > Viridiplantae > Streptophyta > Magnoliopsida > Rosales > Rosaceae > Rosa > Rosa chinensis. The sequence continues at coordinate 48,227,953 of NC_037094.1, read as the reverse complement.
TTTGAAACACCAATTGATTACTGTCATCCCAAATTAACCTACATAAATAAATAATCTGCCCCAGGTTCTTCAGAGTTTAAAAAATGAAAAGTTAAAAAAAGATTGAAATAAAACCCATACGCTTCCACCAACCACACCTCTTAACACTAATTGTTCCCAGACCTTCCAAACTCTACTACACTCCCACAAAGCATGGCAAGTTGCTTCAATCTTCTTACTACAGCTTACACATATAGGTGTTGGAAGGACTTGTTTCACCTAAAGATTCTAAGCTGTAGGTAGAATGTTATTAGCCAACATGTACACCATAGAAAAAGTTTAAATTTGTTTGCAACTGGAAAATTCCAAAGCTTCCTCCCAAATGCACAATGTTGGGGCAGAATTAGAACTAGCCACTTTGTGTGCAAACCTCTCTATTTTTGTAAGCATTAAAGCTGTCTTCTAGCTACTAGGACAAGATACATACCATCACTACTCCAATACCAGGCAAGACATGCCCCAAAGGAATTTGCAAGATCTAATCAAAGTCCAATGGTAAAAAGTTATTTTCAACTTTCTGCCCATCCACCTATCTCTATATATGTTTACTTGTGAATTTAAATTGAAGTGACAAATTTGACCTTTCTCTAGCACACTAGCTCATTCCACACATCAGATTTCTCCTAATAAAGAACGCCTACAACTAACATCATTTTTTTTTTTTTTAGAATAACCTACAACTAACATCATTAGCATCCATAAAATGTAGAATTAGGAAAATATCTAGCCTGAAGAATTCCCACTATCAAGGAGGAAGAATTAGTTAACAACCGCCAGCCTTGCTTTGTTAACAACATCCAATTAAAAAAATGGTCACGAAACCCCCAAGCCTCCATCCTTTTTATTCAATATAAGAATTAAATTTTCTTAACATGCAATTATATTTATATATTTTTTTATATTTTCTATGAGCAAAGTTTTGTTGAAGTGTTGTTTGGTTTAATATTAGTCGTAGAATTTGTTTTTATGAATTTTATTAAACATCTCAACACTCAATCTCATGAAATTTTTTAATGAATCTCTATATGCATCATGTTTTTGTTCTTCTTTTTTCTTTTCTTCATCCCTACCCCTCCCTGATGCCAGTAAAATTTGAACTCATAATCTCCACAGTATGAATTAGGTCACTAACCAATTAACCCACCACTAACTATGATATTATTATGCTAACAAAACTTGTTTTGGCATCTTTAATTCTATAAATCAAGTTTTTGATTTTATGATATTTTTGTGTTTGTTTTCACAAACAAACTATTATTTTATTGAATGAAAAAGAGAAACACGCCAAAAGAACGGGCTAAATATTACAAACTTAAAAAGGAAAAACAGGAAAGCTCAAACAAAGGACCCAAAGAAAAATACAACTAGCGCAAACCAAGCGAGCCTAAACAAATGGCCATATACACTCAAGCAGCAACCCAATAAAGAGGGGAAAATTGCAAGACCGTCATCCCCGATGTGCAGGAAATTGCACGATCTAAGGAGATCAAAATATCTTGGGAGGCACTGATGATGATTCTAATCATTAAACATCCAAACATCTTCATTTCAGATACACAACAAATAACAATGACACCCAAATCATCTCGAAGATCACATTCTACCACCACTAGAAGCAGAAAGACAGAAGAAGAAAAAAGTAGTAAGATCCACAAATGGATCAAAGAGCAAGATCCATAAATGCACCAAGGGTAATCAATCCCTAGTTGCACAACTGGGTTTGAATTTGTGTTCACTAATAAGTAAAGCCTGTTTAAAATAGAGTTTCAAGTAGCAAATATAAAAATGATGGCAGGATCAATAAGATAAAAGTTGCTAGACAGTGGCGCACAAGGAAGGAAAGGAATTTGAGAGAGAAAAGGAAGAATATCTAGGAAAATATGGATGGAGCCAAGGGGAATGCACAGAGATACAAGCCAAATAGACCCAACAAGGAGAACTTAAACTGGCCAAAAAGTAGGAAAAAATAAATAAAACGATCGAAGAGGCAGAGAGCCTCATATTCTGGTACGAATCTAAGAAAAATTCCCTTGGAGGGAGGATGATTGCCACCGACTCTTAAAAGGAAGAGAAAGAACCCAGAGTGAGAGGTTTTCACTTTTTTTTTTTTTAATAAAAGCCAGAGGTTTTTTGTTTTCACATTGTCGGTATATATAATAGATCTTTGAGTGACTTGAAATGAATGTTTCATACTTTATTTGAGTAATAGTAATGAGTTGCTTCAATATCATATACTAAGGTTTTATTGTCATGCTTGTTTTTGATCGAAGGACTATTAGACCCAAATATTAGGTGAGGGTGCGGTCCTTGGCCTGCGGTATAAGTTGCGACTGAAAGAAGACGGGAAATAATGAAATTCTTGCAATACAATATACTGTCCAAGATTCAGTCTACGGAGGGGACTAACCGCAAAAGGAAGGACATCATTCAATTTGGACAGAAGGCTATCTGAAAGGAGGACATAATTAATGATGAATAAAGATTGGAACGTCATCGACGACGACGCTTGCAGCACACACCAAGACATTCTTAATGATTCGGCTAGCGGCTTGTAAATTTATTCTTTGCTTCTTCTTTTAATTAATTCTTTCCTTATGCAGGCTATTATTGCTTCTTTTAATCATTTCTCAATATGCAGGAAATTGTGGACAAGTGCTTCACTGTCTTAGTGAGTGGGCGAGATGGAATCAGAGTCGGTTCCTTTTGACGCTTGTTATTGACAAAGCAGTTAAATACTACCTTGTTAGTTAATGGTGCAAGTTTCATCCCTAAGTTCTCCCCCCTCCCCAGAAGTTTCTCTATCACTTTTCCAATGAGAGATGTCTAGATTATCCTAAACAGTGTTGTTTTATGCGAAGTTTTGCTAAAAGTTTAGTTCTGTTTTCTAAGAGTTGTCGTTCCGGTACGTCCTCTTGAAGGAACAGTTTCTCAACCCAGTTGAGTGTACCAGCATACGGGATCTCGATCAACTCCGGACAAGGCAAACAATATCAATATCATTTTTGCTTGGCTGTGAAGGTGGCTTCTAATCGAGATTTCAGAAAGTAATTTTGATGTGGATCATACTAGATTTTCATTAGAGGAATTGAAGGGGACTCAACGTCTTAAACCGATGAAAATTCTTTTATAACATCGTCAGTGGATAGTTCCAGCGTCGGTGGTATGCAAGCTCAGCAAGCGGTTACTGGAGTTGAAAGCAATTTTTAAGTAGTTACATAGCAGTTGTTCTAACCATTCAAATAAGAACAGTTGAGCAATACCTTTAATTTTAGGTCATATTGGGGTCGGGTCCATCTTGCACTGACATCAGTCCATACTTTAAAGGGCCCTCATCACTAAAAAAAAAAAAAGGCCCACATCACAGGCTTTGCTGATACTCAGTTTTGATACTCAAGAATGATTATTGATACTCATGTTGCTGACTGTTTGCTACTCTAGTCATCTCTACGAAGTGAGAGATATCGTAACATGAGATGACAATGGTCACCGACAATTTGCTCTCTTTTATGTGGTGGTAATCTTTCCTTGGTTCGGAGTTTTGTATTAATGGGATTTATGACTTTAATCCGAACAAGGTTTTAATGAGACCACCCTTAGAATAGGTTTGAGAATAAGTGAAGATATTTTTTCACTTATTCCAGTTGGTTTATAAGTTTGCTTTTGCGATTGTTACAGGCATCCGGCGTAGTTAGTAGGTAACCACTTTTGTCCTGGCTTTGGCCCTTAGTTGTGTGTACTTATATGGGGAAATGATCATTTATCCAATTTCAACTTAAATATTACCCACTTGCTCCACTAACAGTTTTTTAACCTCATTTACCCAAAACACTCTAAGGGATTATTTCCCTAATACCCAATTACTTCTTTTTTTATTATTTTATTTATTTTTGGGACTTTTTTGTCCTCTCCTTCTTTCTCACTTAGAGAGAGAAGTCATCATCCACCTTGCTGTGCTCCGGAAACCAGTGGCCGGCTGCGGTCTCCGACGACCGGTGACCAGAATCCGGCAACCGATGACCGGAATCCTGAATCCGGCAACCGATGACCGGAATCCTGAATCCGGCTACCGGACTGGTGACCAGATTCCGGCGTCTGAATTTATTACCCCCTAATAATACCCAGTAACCATATTATTGCCCCCAGTAATCATATTATTGCTTCCCAGTAACCATATTATTGCCCCCCAGTAATCGTATTATTGCCCCCAGTAATCGTATTATTGCCTCCCAATACTCATATTATTGCCTCCAATAATCATATTATTGCCCTCTAGTGAATTGTATAAACTCCCAAAACCAAAATGAATACACTACCGGCACAAATGATCAATTTATATGCATATTATTGCCCACAATACTCATATTATTGCCTCTCAATAATCATATTATTGCCCCGCAATAGACATGTATAACTACTCAATAAAACTTTTTTTTTCATTCTTCTTTCTTCTCTACTTATAAGCCTTATGCCAAATTTACCAAAAAATAAAAATAAAAAATAAATAAAAATAAAAAATCAGAACCACGAGACTGGGCGAGGTCGAGCTCCACAATCGCATCCAAAAGAAGGAGAGTCGAGTTGACGCGCGACTGGGCGAGGTCGAGCTCGCAGGCCTTGGCGCTGACGTGGTCGGCGAGGTCGTGGATCTTGGCGCTGACTTAGTCGGCGAGGTCACAGGTGGAGGAGACGTTGGAGAGGACATGGTCGACATTGGACTTGAAAATGTCGAGGACCTAGGAGGATTTCTGGAGATTGGAGAGGTCGCGGATCTTGGAGCTGACGTGGTCGGCGAGGTCGCAGGTGGAGGAGACATTGGAGAGGACGTGGTAGGCGTCGGACTTGACGATGTCGAGGACCTGGGAGGATTTCTGGAGATTGGAGATGTGCTTGTCGAGGTCGGAGCGCTGGGAGAGAGGAGGTGGTCGAGGTTGAGATCCAGGGCGAGCCGTGGATTGCGGCGGAGGAGGAGAGTCGTCGCTGACTGGGACGGTGAGGAGGACCAGCGCCGGTGGCGAGTATGCAGGGCTCTAGCGACTGGCACGGGAAGCAGAGGAGAGAGAGAGAGAGAGTGAGGAGAAGGGGAGGAGAGAGAGAGAGAGAGAGAGAGAGAGAGAGAGAGAGAGAGAGAGAGAGAGAGAGAGAGAGAGAGAGAGAGAGAGAGAGAGAGAGAGTATGAGGGCAATACTGTCAAAAACTATTGGATTGGGTAAATGGGGTTAAAAAAACTCTTAGTAGAGTAAGTTGGCAATTTTTAGGCTAAAATTGGGTAAGTGGTCATGGCCCCTACTTATATTCATTTGTATTATCCCTTGATTTAATATATGTTTAGTTCAATTCTCAAAAAAAAAAAAAAAAAAGGACCCAAATATCAAACGCTCCAAAAGTTCTTAACCGTCGCTAACATAATTTCCATAACCAAACCTCTTTTTTTCGGATGAATTATTATGTGGTCCCGAAGTACCACGTGACACTGCCATGTGGTAGTCACAACCAATAATATCACTCAAATTTGGTGGGGACTATGCAGGGGGGGATTGAAAAAAATTTAAATTAAGAGACAAAATAACTACAGATTATATGGGCCAATAATATCACCTCGGACCACCACATATACTATGATTCGAGACCATTTTATAATTTGGGGTAGAATATATCCTCATTCACTCGTATCACTTGTGTGCTCGACATGAAAGAAGTGGCAAGTCTCTATACCATAGTTTTGTATCATAACATATGATACCTATTGTGCTATTGCCTTCTTCTATTTACTGTAGCTTTGCTTTTTGTTACTATTGTGGGGCTAGTTTGCACTGAAGGAACTATACGTATTTTTCCATTTCAAGATCGTAATTGTTTTTGTACATGTATACCATTTACAACTCTTTTTTACTTGGAGGTTACAAGGATATAAGGATTAATATATCTGTTCCACTTTTCCTACCCATATGTTTAAGCGAAAGTGATGTTCTTCGATCTGTACCGAGTGAAATATACTGCTAAACTGAATCTCACCCAAAAAAGAGGAAAGAAAAAAGAAAAAGGAAATATGTCCAAGTCAAACACATGGAGGTTAATTGACCCTAGCTCATACTTAACAAGCCCATGTTTTGATGATCATGATCGAATTAATCAGTAAGTGTGAGTGTAACCTCCCATGTTTGGTTGATAATGAGGGTTATGTTGCAGCTTTGTCAATCCAATATGACCTTGCATCCCATCCCTTGCGTATTGGTGCCACATCAACTGTTCTTCCACCAACAGCTTCTGCTTCTTCTCCAGATCCGACATTTGCACGTACGACGGCGGCGGCACCACCATCGAGGCTGCAAATGGGTCCACCTGCGTTGTTCCAACAACCATAGACCTATCAACATTATCATCCGTCTGTGATGGTGGCGCAGGCAATGCTAGCATGGCCGGGGTTCCTGCAGAGCCCAATGCGACACTACTTGCACTACCGCTAGTTCCATAACCGGGGCCAGCCATCGCCGCCGAAACTTGTCCTTGTTGGTACATTCCATCCAGCACCAACAAGTCGAATCCTCCCCCGAGAGAGGCCTTCTGGTTTGGCAAGTGGGTTGCAGATTGGACAAGAGCCGTTTCCCAATCCGCTTCCTCTGAAAAAGCCTCCCACGGTTGCGGACCCGCGGTGGAGGTTGCGGAACCCTCCGGTCCATCGAATAATGCCAACGCTAATTTGTCACATTTCTCTTCACTAGAGCCGGCGTCTTCTCCCAAGTTCAACAAATCACCCACGTCTTGTTTTTTGGGTTCCTCTTTCTCGACAATCGGTTCTTCTTCCTTCTCTTCCTCCACCGGAGCCTCCACGAAGTCTTCTGGCGGTGGAAGGGCTTTAATGGAGTTCATATCCGGTTCTTCTTTGGACTCCTCCGACACAGGGGATTCACCTCTTGGCTCTAGCGCCATAATTACTTTCCGGCCTTGCGCCAAAGCCGACTTGTCTCGAATGTAATCGTCCATCACTTCGAGCTTCTTCGGTGTGATTCTCTCGACTTCCGGGTACTCGGAGGCTCGTGCAATGCCGACGTTCTTACACCAGCTGTAGAACACGTCCAGCTCTTCGAATTGCTTTCCGATGCGAACGAATACTTCGTATACTTTGACACCGTCGGGGACCTCCAGGTCCATGAAGCGGTCGATAAAGAGTCCCATTATCTCTGTTATGTCGTAATATATCTGGAAACTCTCTTTCACTAGCGGGTAAAGAGCCACTATTATAACCCTGTTGTTCTTTGCTTCACCTATACATTTCCATGCACGTAGACAAATGTTAGGGACAAGATATGAATAGTTTCGCAATGTCCCAATGATTTTTATTTTTGGCAATAATACTTGCAAACATTAAACAATACTATTCGGATCATTGAAAATGTATATGCAAATAATATGTATATCAATCTGGGCTGACAACTAAGGATTCCTTCATTTAAGCCGTGCAATTCATCGAGAGCTTGCATGTGGGGTGACCGAAAGATTCAAAATATTCTTTAAAAATTCAAAAACGGACCATTTGAATCGAAATATTTTCTGGTTTCTAAATGTGATCATATAAATCTACAAAAGTTGATTGGTTGAATACTTTCATTATCAATGGCTGTATAGGTTTAAATTCAATTATGTATTTCTTTCGTAGAAATCGTTTAAGCGATAGCCTAAACATTAACAGTTAAGATCATTAAAACTTGATTTCATGGCGAGTTTGGACAGAAATAAAATCTTTTGGCAGAACGATGAAAGGAGACTTTTTGAAAAATGAAATTAAAAATGAGGGTTACGATATAGGAGCATTGTAGAGTTCTATAGTCAAACCGAACCTGTTGGACGTGTCGCTAGAAATCGCTCAAGGAGCTGCTGCAAATGTTGCATCCTTGAGAACAACTTATCGTGCCTCATCTCATGCACGGGTGTGGTCCTAGTACCCGCTTGCTGGTTTGGATCCGAATCCTCCTCCTCATCTATTCCGAACACACTGCGTTTCCCACGCCGGCTTTGCATTCGAAACTCCAGCCGTTCGTCGAGGTACAATGCATATGTGCGCACAAACGCAGAGTAGTCCCATGTATTGGATCCCGAAGTATCCCTAAAATCGGACATGTTGAGAAACCGAGTCCCGCGCCTCGTGGAGAAGAATATCTCTTGTTCATACGCCGGATCACCCTCGGATAGCAGCCGTTGGATCAACATGAGGGTTTTGAGGGCGACAATCCAGTTCTTGGTCTTGTTGAGGCGCCTGGAGATGGTGTTGACACAGGCACTGATGTATGCGCGTGAGTAGCAAGTCAAGCTAAGAATCTCTCTGATGTATTTCTCTTCGGTTGGCCATTCTTCGTGCCTCGTAGCCTTTACAATGGCGACGTCTAGATCCGCTAGAGAATTGCTGCTGCCAACTTTGGCAAGGCCAATGCTAGTTTGGTCCTTCACGGCACCCAAGGCTCTTCTGAATTTGCTTGAAGCCATCAGAATGAGGAATTATTGAGAGGAACACAAAGAGAGAGATGTTAAGAAAAGAAGACAAGAAAGACAGCCTCGCCTTTTTGTCCTCTCTTCTTCTTTATTTTATTTTATTTTATTTCTGGGTTTCTTCTTCTTCTTCTTTTTTGTTCCTCTCTTTCTCTGGATCCCAATTTTTGTTCTTTGTTTTTTTCCCGAACAGAGTGTGATGGCTCCTTTCAAACAAGCCTGAATAACCGAAATTTGAGCATCAAAACATGGAGGTTCAACGATAGGAGTAGAGCCACGTATCCAATCATGATTTGCTATTTCATAATGTTGTTACACTTTCATGCAAAACAGCATATATGCTTTGTTGTTCTCCATTTTTCATAGCCTCTTTGACCTGTTCAATCATGTTTGTAAAGGAGGTGGATCCTCTCAATTTCAGCTTCCCGTTTTTGTCAAATTGTATTCAACTCATTTTGACAAATCAGTATATATACACATATACATATATGTCTCATTTTATCAACTCATTTTAACAAGTTCAGTTGCCCATGTCCAAAATAAAAAAAGAACAATTTCAGTTGCCCCCTGATATTAGTGATAGATACCAATAATTTCTCTTAAGGAAAATAAATTTGTATTCAACAAAACATAAAAAATCCATGACTACATACCAATTTCATAACTACGAATCACATGAGTAAGAAATATTTCCTCTTGTTCGATTTGCAACTCAAACTATTTGGGTATTATTTTTGAACAGGTCCAACTCCTGCACTAGCCTCTGGGGAATTGAATGATGAAATGAGACGTGCACAATTTAATAAGGATGGTGGTGATCATTATCAGGAGGAAATAGACATTCATCCGGATGAGAGAACTTGATGTTTTCTAATTATACTGCTACCATTTCTGAAAATAAACTCGGAGACTTTTGGCACTCGGTATACTTATTAATATAGTGTGCTTAATTTAAACTAAAAGTGACATTAAGTCCAAAAAAAAAAAAAAAGATTGGTATCTCTCTTCAGCTGTGGCAGCTAGGGGTTAAGTTCTCTCCAATTTTAACAAGGTACTGACCTAGTAGACTCTCTCTGCTAGGGTTTTTCGTTGACGGTGGTCTACGACAATTCTTTTTCTTCCATGGCGGATCCTTCTTCTTACTTGGTTGTGGCCTTCGCTCTCTCTGACAAGGCACACATTGATCTGGGAGCGGCTGGTGCAGCGGCTCTGCAGGACAACCACCATTATATGGTGGGGAAATTACTTACTCGAAACTCTAATAGTGCTGGTTTGGTTAGATCCATCACCACCATATGGAGGATGCGGCAAGGTTTATCAGTGCAGGCTGTAGGAGAGAGATTCGTATTCCAATTTGATCGCGAATCAGATCGGAATAAATATCTCCACGGCGGTCCCTGGTTCTTTCATAATGCTATGTTGGTGGTTCCGCCGAATGATGGGGTGTCACCCATTGATTCTGTTCCTCTTCATAATATGGAGATTTGGATGGCGGTGTTGTGCGGAAGCGGCAAATGAGTCCCACACACATGAATCCAATAATGCCGATACTCCCCCCACTTTAGCCACCCGGTGCAGAACGGGTATGGGGTTTTATACAAAAGGCCTCGGCATTAGTGTGTGTGGTACCATTCCTTATAAACCAAGGATGACTCTTCACCTTTTTGATGTGGGATTCCAAATGGCTCTAATCTAAGCCACACTTTTCCAACAATCTCCACCTTGGCATGATTCGAGCCATCTTCAATTGTCTCATGATCCGAATTCCAATAGCTCCACCTTGACCACAAGCATCCAATTTCAAATCTTGTGATCCCAATCCAAATGGGAGCTCCTCCAAATTGCAACTCGACCGTATGAGACACCAAGTCCCAAGCGTAACCTGGGCTCTGATACCACTTGTTGTGCGGAAGCGGCAAATGAGTCCCACACACACAAATCCAATAATGCCGATACTCCCCCCACTTTAGCCACCCGGTGCAGAACGGGTATGGGGTTTTATACAAAAGGCCTCGACATTTGTGTGTGTGGTACCATTCCTTATAAACCAAGGATGACTCTTCACCTTTCTGATGTGGGATTCCAAATGGCTCTAATCTAAGCCATACTTTTCCAACAGGCGGTGCGTGATTTACCTCCAAAGCTGTGGAACAAGTATGCTTTGTCTATGATTGGCTCGGCTACCGGGAAGGTGGTGAAGTTTGACCAGGTGGCTTTGCGTCGCAATGATGAGGAGCAACGAATCGGACTGGTGATCGACATACGACGTCGATTTCGATTCTATTGTAAGTTCTCTTTTTCACCGGTTGTGGAAGTGGATCTGTCTTTTGTGTATGAAAGGGTGAAAGGCTTATGCAAGCGTTGTGGGTTGTTTATCCACGACGTGGAGGGGTGCGATCTGCGGTTTGTCAAAGAACAGGAGGCTTTGCTGGGCGGGGTTCCGGTTGGGGAAATGGCTGGTTTGTCGATCATGCCGGCGGTGGAAGCTACAGCGGAGGGGCAACTCGGTTGTCACGCCCCTGATTTTTAACACAAATAAGAATCGATATATAATCTCATAATTATGCGTGATCGTTCGGCCATCAATACAAAATACCTAGAAACTTTTTCTCTTTAAACCAAGTACATACTGATGCCCTAAACCCTCAAAATTAATATACACTCACTCCACGGAGTTATATATTACACAAACTTACAAATTAAATTGTCAACAACAAAATAAAATGTAAATGCTCCTCAGAGCTTACTACAAGCGGAAGTTTTAATAACGGTAAAGTCACAAAATTGGCTTCCTACCGTAAAGCTGCAAGCACGCTACCTTAGCTTCAGCCATGATTATCCTGACCTGTATGATTAACCCCTACACTGTTTGAATGGTGCACCGGATTGCCATACAACAAACCCGGTAAGCTTATGAAAGCTCGTATGAGTAAACTCAAAACCACAAAGCAGAAGTACATTCTTATCACCTCAACCTAAACACGATATGCACATATCTCACACCTACAACCATCAATTCCATATCGTGCCTACATAAGTTAACTGGTGACTAAAGCCTCATGCTCAAATTCTCAACCTACCATCCAATTACACAAATTCAATCAAACAAGAATCCTCAAGCAATGTTTGACGCCATTCTAACGCACTATGGCGAATTCCAAAATCACACTCATTCCCTCTCCACTAGAAGCCTTTGTCATCAACATGACATCAAAGGTGAAAATCAATGAATCACCTTCCTATCCTCACCACAGAGTACAATTCATCACCACTATGGCTCTTACGGTAAATCAACCCATCAATCAATAAAATCAAGAAGAAAGCAATGCAATCATAATTCAAAACAAACAAAACAATTCATGTCATAGTAGTCATCGTAACCCCACACTCTGACGTCCGTAGGTAACTCCGACCATCACAGCAGTCTTCTCAATCATTGTTAACTTATTAACAATTTAGCTCCGCTACCGAGCAGCCATCACACTGATCATCGCACAGATTCCTCCGGTCATCACACAGATAGCCATCATAATCCTACTGATCATTACACAGATTCCGAGGGTCATCACATAGATAGCAAATGTCCAGCTGATCATCACACAGATTTCGCCGGTCATCACACAGATAGCGAATGTCCAGTGGGTCATCACACAAATTTCGCCAGTCATCACACAAATTGCAAATGTCCAGCGGCTTATTACACAGATTTTGCCGGTCATCACACAAATAGCCATTGTCCAGCGAGTCATCACACAGATTTCGCCGGTCATCACACAGATAGCAATCATTACAAAGATTCATCACACTGCTTTCCACAATTTATTACACAAATATTCCTACACAAGCTTTGCATGGCAATCATCACAAAGATTCATCACACTAATTTCACGATTTCCAACGATACTGAACTCAGTACGTCCTATGCTGCCCATATCACAACAATTGCACCAATACATATATATTTCACGTAAATATATATATATATATATATATATATATATATATATATACACAAACACGTAGTCATTCACTCAGGAATGCCACTAATACCAACTATAGTCATAGTTAACCTAATAACTCCAAGACAATAGGGTAATCTTGCTCATAACGAATATCGATCATGCTCATAACAAATATCGTGAGATTTACTCACCTCTGAATTCTGCTACGTCTTCACCCACTAACCAAAACAAGCACAATCACCGCAATCCGTTCAACACAAGTCTGACAAGCACCTAAACACATAGGGTCTCAATTCAGTGCACGAATCACAAAGTGATTAAAGTTCGAAACCCCTGTTTTGAACTAAATCCCCAAAAGTAACCCCAATCAAGGTGGAACCACACCCAAGAACTTCCTAAGTCTCCAGAACACTTCTACGATTGATTTGACAAAACCACAAGTTGATCGGATAGTCAGATCCTCAAGGATCGATAACCGAAATTATAGAAACCACAAAAACCCTAACATGCTCATACGATCTCCAAAAATTAAGTGTTACATATCAAATGCTCGTATCGATGAGTAGATCAAAATCAGGGACAGAAACTATCCCTGAAGTGGTCGGAAACCGCCAGAAAACACCACCACAGTGGCGGAGCCGCCACCGGCCCAAAGTCAGAATTTGACAAAACTCCCAACACGAAAGTTCTTCATCTCAACTCTAATTACAACTTTCATAACTACACCAAAGTCCAATTATAAACCAATCGATCGAATTTTTACCTTAGAACAAATCGACCCGATTGAAACCCAGGAATTTCAATTCCAAAATTCGACCTCCACGAGTTGAATTGATGCAAGCCACCTTGTGGAAAGCATCTATGTCCTCCGAGATCCAAAAGCCCTCAAGAATCACCGGCAAAGGTGGTTGGAATCTCTAGTTCCAACGAAGGCGATTTCGTCCCCGACGTGGCTTCTTCTCGGCCTTGCAGCGTCCACCACAGCTCGAATCTTGAAGAATCGCTTCCACCGACGTGTAGAGAAGGTTGAGGCGAAGAAAGCCCACTTGGAATCGCGTCCGATGGTGGCCGGAGGAGGAAGAACGAAGCCGGTGAAGTAAGCAGCAGCGCGCGGGCTCGGGAGAGAAGAGAGAGAATAGTTCTAGAAATGGAAAGTTGGAATTTTTGAAATATTTTCCGGAAAAATCTCATATATACCAAAATGGAAACCTTTTCCGATAGCCATAACTTCTTCATATGAACTCCGATTTTCGAGTTCCATATGTCTACAAACTCGTATCGACGTGCTCTACAACTTTAGTGAAGGAAGTTTTCGGAGAAACCCAATGTATAAAAAAGTCAATCTTTGCAACCCCCCTAAAATCATATTCTTCGACTAATAATTCGTCCGAAACACTTCCACTCCATCCACGAGCCACGAGCCAAGAAATCGTCCAATAACCATAAAATTAATTCCGGAAAATCCTCGGAAAATAAATACAAATTTCCGGGGCATCACATCGGTGGTCATAAACGACAGAATGAGCTTGCCTTGCTAAAAACCGGGAAGCGTCTTCCTACCCAGCCTGCATTTGGTTTATTGGTTCACGAAGATATTGCTCTGTCACTTCCCCAAGAACAGGGTCGGCTTCTGGTCTCTCCAAAGAAGACTAAACTCAGCCATCCCAAAGGGTCGAGGAATAAAAACAAAGCTGCAGAGAAGGAAGAGGTGGTAACACAGCCTCGGTCCAAAGTGAAGGGTCAGAAAAGAATGCTGAAATTGCTTCTGGAGGAAGGCCAAGGTGATACCTGTTCATTGGACACATCTGTGGGAGCTACGGAGGTTTTGGGCTCGAATAAGGCCTTAGCGGGGAAGGATGACATGGTGGGGATGGAGGAGTTGTGTGTCCCTCCTAATCCAAAGGGGGGGAAGGGAGGTACTTCATTGGTGGAGGATGTGACTACCTCTGCCAATGCTTTTATTCCTGTTTGAGTAGGAAAGATCGACGAGAGAGAGACTGCTTCTTGGGTACTTCATTCTTTCTTGGGGTAGTTTTTCTTCTTGTTTTTGTGCTTAATCTAAAAATGTGGGTGTGTTAGGGGTGTGTGTAGTGGTATGCTGGTTTGGGGGTGTACTTTGATATGTACTCTGTGTGATGGCTTTTTCTGACTGCCCTTACGGGTAAATCATCATTGTACTGCTTGCTGAATTGCATAATGGATGACATTTTCAACTCAAAAAAAAAAAAAAAAAACTAAGAGTGTGCTTATATTGTGCCTAATATAACGAGCTATCACTATTACTTTTAAGCCTATAAATTAGTCTGTTCATTTGGAATTTTCCACATATGTTAGTCTACTTTTTATAAATGTCTAATAAACCAAAAAATTAACATTAATTTCATTTTTTTCATTTGGGTGGTTCTAATTGGACCTCCAACTTTTTTCAATTATTAATAGACTTTGTCAAGTCATATGAAAAGACAAGGACAAAGAGATAAAAATGGAAAAAAAAAATTAGTTTTAAGTCCAAAAACTATGACCTGTTTTGATTGTAATCCGAAAAATTTTGTTAATTGCGGTCCAGTGACTAAGCATCCACATTAGCTTACTTTCCTATATTAGCAAGATGAGTCAACTTCTACTTTTTCACATATCAAATTTACCCATAACAATGTTTTGAGAAACAATTAATTATTTATGCGTTAATAAATTGAGAGTTAGTGTTGTTTTTCAATCAATTTGGTATTCATAAAAACCATACCAATTATAATATGTCATCAGCACAACAAAACCCTTAATTGATGCATCGTCATTAAAAAAATTTATAACTTCTATAAAATGATCATACCTTACTATCATTTTTCTACACCCTATACCTTGTCTCTTTTCTTCTCCTTTATTCTGATCACTTTCTTCTTGTTTCTACACCTGTATTATAGAATTTTCATGTTGTTCAACTTCATTATACAATCAAATAGATATTCTAGATGGGTATTCATAAGAAGGTTTTGATCCATCTAAAGAGGTAATATTCTACATTGTATCTTTACCTTTGCACCTTAAGATAAATTGTACAAAGGAAAGGGATTCTAGAAAGGGAAATACATTTTTCATATCTTAAGGGAAAGGCAAGTTGCTATGGTTCTTTTTTTCCGTACCTTGTGCATAGATATGTTTGCAATTTTGATATCCAGTACAAATGTAATTTCTTAAGGGGAAAGGCAAGCATGCAGTGATTCTTCATCTTTTTTTTTCCTACCTTTTTATTAGGAACCATGTTTAAACTACCTTAGTCTGTTTTTTATTACCTTGAGCATAAAAAATTGCACTTTTCATACCTATTACAAAGGTAGAGTAGTGTTGGTTTCTTTTTCTCTACCTATTAAATAGGAATAATATTAGAACTCGACCATGGACTAGTCTATTACTATATCTCTAGGCATTGTTGTGTCAATAACGCTACTTAGTTTGTCTTATTTTTTTCTTTTTTGACTCTGATATTGATACACTACATTGTTTAAGAATTTATTGACCTTTCATATAGGTACATGATATGTTTACATATCATTTTAAGAATTCCATATTATTTATTATAATTACCTTGAGTAGATTTTAAGAATTTGAAATTCAAAATTTGAATATTTAAATTGAAAAATAAAGTCCCCAAATTATGAGATTTTGATAGTTTCCTTTATTTACCTTTGAAGGGCAAAAGGGACAATGAAAAAAGTGGTTGGAATGCAATTAAAAATAAAAAAGTGGCTGGACTACAATGAAAATTGATGTAGCAAATTGGACCTTGATTTAAATACCTCAAAAAAAAAAGTACTCTTCTTACCTACCCAAATATAACATTCAATTAAATTGTTTTTTTCTGGAATTTCCTTATATTACCTATATAGTTTTATAATTTTACCTAAAATAATTAAGTAAAAATAATAATTATCATTTAATAAAATAAAAAAATTCAAAACAATCTGATTTGGAATTTCTTTAAATTAAATTCATTGAATATTATGATATAGTTATTACTCGATCTTCCAACCCAAAACCCTTGAAATCCTTATTTTAGCAAATTCAAAGGGAATTCAGCAACATCAAGATTGAGAACCAACCCTCTGATTAATTTTGGTGGAGGAGAGACTTACTTATAAGAGAGCAGTATCATGCGATTTTGATTCATTCTTCTTCTCGTGGTTAGGGTATCTCCCGCAGAGGATTGTGGCTTAACAATTGCAAAACAGACTCTGAAAACTAGAAATAGACACTAGACAAATACGAAAATAAAAACTATATCTAGACTCAACCAAAAATTATAAAATTAAATACACACTAACTAGACACAAAGACGAAGCCAAAAACAAAATTTGGGGGTAATCGGAGTTGAATTTCTATATTAAATAAAATGAAGAAAACGAAGGACAGAAGACTAACGAGAACAGAAAACAATTTGGGGATTGTGGTTTTGATCAAATATGAGAAAACTAGCTAGGAACTACTTCTTACCACTAGACAATGATTACACCTATGATGTATTTACTAACATGTTCAATTCATTCGGATATCCTTACTCAAGCTAGGCCAATGATGTGTTGTACTTAACCTATCAATCTTTCTGACTTGGTATGTTAAGAGAATGATGTTTTCAACTTAACTTAGCTTCTAGAATGGAACCTAGAGTGATATTCTCGTACAGATCTCACCTAGAAATCATTCAGGTCAAAAATATTATGAATAAGGCTAGGCAATTTCTGTACTGATGTTGTCCTAGTCTACCTAGATGTTGGTTTATATGAATGGGGCTCAAGTCATTCACTTGCTACACTAGAATGCATGTAGACATGATGATCATGCAAGACACTCATAGCTTTACAACCTAGCATGCATACTAATGTTGCGCACCATCAATAGACATACAAAGTTGATCAATGAACAAACAATAAACCAATGAATATCCGAAATCCAAAGAACGTATTAAATAAACACCAACATCATAGTTACACCATGTCTAGGGCTGAAAGCAGCCCCTATGTGACGTCCCGAACCAGAATTTACCGGTTTACAAGTTTTTCGATGGGTAAACGACATTTACATTTACTTTTTGGCTCCGTTTCGACATTTTAGGGGGCCCTAAAAGTTGACTTTTTGTTCGGGTCAAAATTTGGGAAAATGTTCTTCATGGAAGTCGTAGAGGATGTTAAACTGAGCGCGTGCATATGTGGTGCGTAAAAATCGGAGTTCGTATGTGAAAGTTACAAGCGAAATAGTAAATTTACTGTTCATTGGTAGAAAGTATAAATTTGAATTTTTACTGTTGGGGCCGGTAATTTTTCTTTTCTCCCTCTCTCCTCCTCCCCGCGTCTCTCTCCCTCTTCTCTGCAACTCCGGCCACCTCTTGATTCCGGCCACCTGGGAACGAACAAGTGCCACTGCTGGACTCCTCTACTCCTACCCAACCTCCCCACGGCGATAACTCACGGCTGTTTGGACGGAAAACGAAGAATCAAGCCCGGAAACTTTACTGTAGCAGTTTGAGTCAACGCCGATTTCTCTCGATTCCGGCCATCTCCGGCCACCAAACCGGCGTCGAAGGTTCGGTTTTTGCCAAGGATCATTTTCCCCCTAGCCTTGAGCCACGATTTGCAGTGTAGAGGAAGAATCGACGATTGGAAGATTACGGTCACTATTCACAGTTTGAGTTCAAGCTTCTCCTTAATTGTTGAGGTACTTCCGCTCATTTTCTAACTTGGTTACAGTTGAAAGAATTATTGGGTCCGTTGAGTAGGTGCTGCTGCCAAAGTTTGGTGGCCATCGGAGCTGGTGGTGGTGGTGGCGGTGCCGCCACTGTGGGCGGCGGTAGCGGTGGCTAGGGTAGCTTTTTAATTTCAATTTCTGGCTAGTTAAATTCTATAATTATCATAGAGCTTGTATGTGAAGCTTGGTGAATTTTGGAGAAGCTTGGAATTAATTATGAATTTTTGAAGTTTAGGGTTTCGATTAATCGAATTACGAGAATCCGACCGTCGGATATCTCTCGGTTCTGCCTTGGAACCTTTAAATTAACGAATTGGTATTAGTGGTATAATTTGGGTTGCATCCAAGGAGAAGTGGAGATGTAATTATGAGGAATTGATTTTAGGAATCGTATTAATTTGTCGAATAACTATTCACGGAATATAATTGTGTACAGGGCGATGTACCGAGCTATTGCTCGACGAAGGAATTCGTATGCATGGTCGCCTAAATAGTACTGTGAGTGGACATTTGTTTTTAAATTAATTCCGCATGCAGTATTATTATTATTTTCTTCCAATTGAGATTTAATTATGTTTTGAATATTTGAGATTTGGTTTATCGAGATTTATTTATGGATTACGAGATTAGTATTGAAATTCCTTCCTGAGGGCTTTTAGTAGATTTTTGAGATAGTCATTCATGAGTTATTGAGTTGGGAAATGATTTTCGAGAAGTGACTGATTCGGAAAAATATTATGAGAATTATTGTTTTCGAATATCAGTTTTTATGAAGATATACGAGTGCAAATATTTGAGCATGATTGATTTATCGAGATTTATTGGGTTTTGAATTCTGCACTTATCAGACTTGGGTTAGATGGAGCTTTCTTTCCGAAAGCAATTATTGAATTATAGAGTATGTGATTATGCTTTCGAGGATTTATTGAGATATCGAGGATTGAGTTAGCGAGTTATTATTGAGTTATGCTTTCGGTGAATTATTATTGATTTATTGAGGTAATATCGAGTTTCTTTCCGAAAGAAAGTGATTGAAAGAGGTTATATTTCAGTTCTTGAGGAGGCTATTCAGTTTATTAAGGAGGCCAGTTTTGGCGCATGCGTATCTTACCTAGTTGGCAGTCCCTTCTAGGTAATAGTCTGGTTGGCAGTCCCTTCTAGACTACAGCTCGGTTGGCAGTCCCATCCGATGCGTCACCTGGTTGGCAGTCCCTTCCAGATGACATGAGGTAGTTAGTCGGCAGTCCCGTCTACTACCTGTGGTTAGTCGGCAGTCCCGTCTACTACATGTGGCTAGTTGGCAGTCCCATCTATCCACCGCCTCCTATTCCGGTTGGCAGTCCCTTCCGATGCGTCATCTGGGTGGCAGTCCCTCCTAGATGGCATGAGATGACTAGACAGCAGTCCTTTCTAGTCATCAAACGAGCCTCATGAAAAGGGATGTTTTTATAAGGATTGAGGATGAGATTTTAAGAGATTTCAAGATGTTCTTGTTACGTGATTGAGATTTCAGTAAAGAGGATGATTAAAAGTATTTCCAAGATTGTTACTGCATGCGAGGTTTTAGAGAATAACTTGGGAAAGCATTAAGTTTTACATATTCATTTGAAATCACTTATTTTTTCGTCCACTCACTCTAACGGATTTTAAATGTTTTCCCCTGGGCCCTTCGGTTTTAAATGCCCAGTTTGCAGGCCAGTTTAGCTTGAGGTCGAGCGTACTTGGGGTTGAGGCATAGCTGTCATAGCTTCCGCATTATAAAAGCATCGGTCATTTATCTTGCTTTATATTCTCTTGTTCGCCTGTATATTAGATTGCTCTGATAACCTATGAGATCAATATTCTTAAATTCAGAATTGTTTATGAAATGAGATATGTGAGATGTTGTGATATAGGGAGCAGGGTGGCTCCAGGAGAATAAGGATGGATGATTTAGAAGTGTGGATGTTTTTCTACAGGTTTTGGGTTGTCCATTTTTAGGGGAAGTTCTGTCAAATTTTTGGTAGAATTTCTTCTAAAGTGGGCCCCGCAGGGCCTCTTCGGATTTCAGGGTGAAAACCGGGGCGGGTCCTGTCACCCTAACTAAAAGAAAATTAGCTACTCATCATCTTGAAAAACACACAAAAGAAATACATGAGTTTTGAAAAGAAGAAAGAATCAAAAAGATGGAAAACAGGGCAAACGATCGATCTCCAGAACGAAATGATCGATCGTTTCTGGGCTCCGAATTTTACTTCTTCTCCTTGAGTTGCTTCAATGGTTTCTTGGTTCCCTTGTGTTGTAGACCTTGATTGTGACTTCTAAAAGCCTTTTATTCAGTCTTAAAACTCTTCCACTTTGTTTCCTTGTGGATCTCTAACTCTTTACTTCAAAGAAAAGTCATAATCTATTGAAAATCCTTATTGATTCAAAATTCCACGCACTTTCCTTCTTTAAGCCTTCTTTTCCTTATTTTCTTCGGAAAACCTAATAAACACAAAAACAAATAAATCAGCTAAAAATAATATAAACTAACAAAGAAAAGCATAGGGTTAACTAATAATAACGTAGCATAAATATGCTCCTATCAAAGATACAGATAAAAAATAGAGTAATAGATTGTTGTATCTCATGTTCAAGGGTGTTTTGGTAAAAATAAGGAGGTCTACTTAGGTTTTCAAGTATTATAAAAAGTAAATTAGAGGTGCACTAAGTATGGGAGGTCCAAATAGCAAATTTAGAGGTCCAACTAGAACCATCATTTTCATTATCATTTGGACAGAAAATACGGAAATGTTATTGAAGATATCTAATATCAAAGGCACAGAAACGTTAGTTTGCTCTGGTTACCTTTCGTTCTGGTTCAACTAGGAGTGGGCATATGTCGGGCCGGGTCGGGTTAGGGCCCAAATCGTTTCCAACCCGGATCCTTCGGTTGGGCCAAAACCCAAACCGCAACTGACTTTTTTTTTGTGAGCCGGTTTTTCAGTTGACTCGGATTTTCGGGTCGGGCAGGTTTGATTATGGGCTTTTTAAATACTAGTCCATTTTTCAGAAGTTACAAATTTTCTAAGGTCCAATATTGAAGATTTCCAAATTTTTCAACATGTTTCAATGACTGCAACTTTCAATGGTCCAATTTCCAGAGAAGAAAAATGAGCATCAAAGTTCTATACACAAACAAGTCACTGATCAAATGATCAATATATGATCTATCAACCTAATAGTTTACTGACTCACAAAAACCAAAAAGTAAACATAATACTAATCCAGAACCATAAGCAAGCAACTGAAGCAAGTGAAGCAACCAAGCAATACAAATCCAAAACAATTCTGAATCACTTAAGTTTACAGACCAACTAATCCAAAGTTCAAGACCATAAGCTTAAGTTTACAGACCAGCATAAAACGATTAAAATTCAAGAGTTGCAAACAAGAAGAAGAGAGTTTCAGAGTTGAAAAGAAATAAAATAAAGGACGTCATAAAATAAAATATAAGGTTAAGAACATAAGCAACACTTCAGCTTGGATTTCTCTTGTTCATTCTTCAGCTTGGCTTCTTCCCTAGTTCCCTTCCATGAGTTCCATCAACCATAATCTGTAAACAAAGTATATTATCAACTGTAAGAGATAGGCAAAGCTGCAGTAATAATCCAACAATAAACTAATCTAATTAACTTTGTATTTTGTACCAAGCACTCAAGCACATCTGCACAATCACTCCTCAATATCCGAAAGATTGGTAATTCCAACATCTAGTAGAACAATCATGAAAACAATGTTAGATAAAAAAAAACTAACAGATTTGAGCAAAAGTGAAAAGTTTACAGATTTGAACAAAAGTTAACACTTAAAAGAAGAAAATTTCATTTAATTGAAAACTTAGAACAAAAGTTTACCTTGTTCAAGTTTCTCCAATTCACCGTACACCTCAAGTTCAGTTTTGGTTGGCTCTTTGAATAGAGACTTTTTGGCAGCCTTAAACCAATCGGAGCAACACATGAGGCACTCAACCATTCTAGGAGTCAAGATGGCCCTAAAAGGATCCACCACTCGGCTGCCAATGCTAAAAGCACTCTCTGAAGCCACTGTGGATGCAGGGACAGCAAACACATCTCGTGCAATTTGAGACAAGATTGGATATCGATGAGCGTTTTCTTTCCACCACTCTAAGATCTGGAACTTAGGATTAGAAGGGTCTTCAACAGCCTCCAAAAGATACTTATCAACCCCATTTTTAATCTCCACCACATCTTTCTCTTGCCTCAACATCATAAATTCATAGATATTGGCTGCGTGGCTATCATCCTCACCTTGAGCAGAACTGATGGAATCAACCTTAGGCAGTGTGATATCCATACTTGCTTGTGCAGCCTCGGGATCAGAATTTGCATACTCATTAAAGAGCTGCAGAAACATGGATTTCACTTCATCAACCATCTCAGCCACCAAAGTTTTGTCTTGCTGTAGCATTGGAAACAAGTACTCCAGATACAACATCTTGTATCTAGGATCCAACACAACTACAATCAATAAGATCTTGTTCATGTCTTCTAACTTTTTCCAGTATTTGTCGAATTTTCGCTTCATTGATACTCCTATGCACACCATTAGAGGATCGTCACTTTTCACACAATTGTCTAACTTAGCAACAATTGTACGCATCCATAACAGAGGCTGATTTGTAGTCACACACTTGGTACCACTGAATTGAAAAGTAGCATCATAGAAGATTTTTAAAAACTTCACTAATCTAGCCGCTTTCTCCCAATCAGCACTATTCGGAGGCCCCTCCCTTTTTTTCCCACCAACCTTTTCTTGGAAGTAACTCTCAAACTGAGAATCTTCATCTTCCATTCTCATAAACGCTTTCTTAAACTTCACAGCAATGTCTAGCATGAAATAGGTAGAATTCCACCTAGTGCAGACATCCAATGGCACTATCCCACCCTTGCTCTCGATCTTTTCTTGACCAGCACACTTCTGAAACCTTTCTAACCTAGCAGGTGAAGACCTTATATACTTAACACAGTTCCTAATCCCATCAATACTTGAATCCAACTCCTCCATGCCATCCTTAACAATTAAATTAAGGATGTGGCAGCAACATCTCATGTGCAAAAATGCACCATCTAACACCAACTCCCTCCAATTCCTTATTTTCTCCCTCATGTAATCAAGTGCCACTTGATTTGGAGAAGCATTGTCAACAACAATTGTAAACACTTTCTCTATTCCCCAACCTATAAGACATGACTCAACAATTTTCCCTATGGTTTTACCCTTGTGATTAGGTATTACAACAAAGCTTAGGATTCTCTTATGGAGAGTCCATTGGTCATCAATGAAATGAGTAGTTAAGACCATGTAATTGACATTTTGGATCGAAGTCCAAGTGTCGGCGGTGAGGGAAACTCGCTGTCCATAAGTGGCCAAGATATTTTTAAGAGCAGTTTTTCATTTTGATACAAATCTCATATATCCCTAGCAATGGTATTACGAGAAGGCAGATGAAACTTAGGTACTGTTACCCACATGAATTCCTTAAAACCCTCCCCCTCAACATGACTAAACGGCAATTCATCTCTAATAATCATCTTAGAAAGCAAAAGTCTAGACCTATCCGGAGATCATACTGAACAACCACAACATTACCCCCATTTTCAATGCTATCAAAAGTCAAGTACCTCTGTTTCTTGACAGATATGTACAACGGACACTTCTTGCACTGATAAAGCAGATGGGTTTTCATGCTTGACGTCCCATTAGACTTGGAGTGGCAGGCATAAGTCTGTGGGCAATAGTTGCACTTCGCTCAGGGTTTGGCCATCGAAGTCCCATATGGATTCTTCATCTTCGTGAAGTGCTCCCAAGCCACGGACTTGTTCTTCCTCTTCGATGTTGATTCCAGTGCAGGAGCATCGGTACTAGCAGTAGAGTTAGTAGGTTGACCTGAGAAAGGGAAGCAGCACCAGGTGTGATCGGAAGAATATTTTCTATGTTTTTAGTACATTTCTCTCTACATTTTGCTTAGTTATTCTCTTAACATTATCATTTCTAACTTAGTTTTTGTTTTTAGGTAGTTTTGAGTCGAAAATGAAGGCAAGGAGGAAATGAGGTGCAGAAATGGAGAAATGAAGCTTTCCTAATCCTTCCAGGGAAAAGGAATCCCAGTTGAAGTAGGAATCCTAATGTAACTAGGAGTGAGCTCGGAAAAATGTGCGTGGAAATGAAGAAATAACAGAGTCCTAGTTGGACTAGGAAACCTGATGACACTAGGATACCTAATGATGCTAAGAGACCTGGTGGTGCTAGGAGATGTTGTGACTTCAAGATGACTTAAGATAGCTCAATAATATTCTAGAATACACAAGGAATTTCGACAATTGAAGAATGGGCATTGAAATTGTCCAATTGAGAAGCCTGGCCCAAAGATTGAAGCATGTGGCTTGCACATGAGTTTCTAGACCAATGTTGACATCTTGGAGGAATCCTAAAATGATTCTTGTTGGGTTTTGCCGTCAAAAATAAAGAATATTCAAGAAGATTTCGGAAATCCCAAAAAGGGAGAGTTTTTAGGAATCTGCATGTGCAGATCAGTCAACTTCGACAGAGCCCTTAGGACAGTTCAAAACTCAGAAAATTGAGATCTATACATGGTTGGAAAGCTACGGATGTCTAGTTTCCAGATATTTTTACTTTTCATAAATATTAGTTTTTTATAAGAAGTTATGGCCGATTTAGTGCACAGAGGTCAATCTGCTTGGAAATCGGTTTTGTGCAAATAAAAAGAGTTCTGGATGTGAATATCTTTTGGGACAAGTTTGGGAAGGTTTCTACTCCATATTTAACCTGATTTTGAGGATATATTGCAGACATGATGATGTGGATCAATGAGAAAATTCAAAAAGAAGTCTACATCAACACAAAGAAGAAAGAAGAATCAAAATTGAAGACGAAGAGCTAGGGTTTGACGTCTAAAGCTTCCTCTATATATACTCACCTATGTTGGAAGTTTTTCATAGTATTCCTTCACTCCATTCAGCCATCTCTCTCCCTCCATACACGTCCATCCTTTCCACAACTCAAAAAATCATCAAACCCTGAATCAAATACGCAATCCTCCCCTTTTCTCTCTCAAAATTTTGTCATCCTCTCTTCAAGTCAAGAAGCTGTGATCAAGCTCCATCAACATCTCCTTGCCGTGGTCCTCATCTTGCCTCCACCACCTTTGAAGTTTCCTTGTGTTCTTGAGATCTGCAAAAGTGTAACCATGTCCTATTCTAGTTTAATTTCAATTTTCTTTTCTTGTAATTCAAAACATATTTTTGTTTTGTTATTTTGGATGTTTCAAATTCTTGTTAGATTAAAGTTTCGATGTTAAAGATTGATTTTCAATAACCATAAAGCATGTTTTGTTTTAGGTTTTTTAGATTATAATTTTCGGTTTCATATATGTCATGGTTAATGTTTGTTGATTTTATGCTTCAATCCCACCTTTTATGTGTCTATGTTCTTTGGTGCGCAACTTAGAATTATAAGCATGTAATTGCATCCAAATTAAGATATGCTAGCGTTCTAGGTCTTAATTGCTTAAGTGGAAAACCTATAATTCCTTAAGTAAATCAACAATGAGCTTTGCATGATGAGATTAGTGTTCTAACTTGTTGTCTTTGCTTGAATCAATCAAACTTCCACATGTTCTTAATGCGTTAATTGTGTTTTGTTGGGAAATTGATCACTCACTAGCTTTGCATGATTAATAGGGTTGATTATGGTGCGTTCATCTAGTTAATCTAATTAAGGGAAGTAATAAGAACTTATGCATGCGTTCATAGTTTGTTCTTGATTGATTTCTTTCTATGACATGTTTGATTCGAAAATTATGTTTGATAATCTCCTTAATGTGTTAATGATTGTTAATTATACCTATACTTCCTCCATTCATCTACTTCTACTTTGATTTAGATTTGTTTGATCACTTGTATAATATTTAGTAGTTAGATTTAGATACAAACTTTCGAGATCCCCTATCTTGTAATTTTTGTAATTGTATACTTTGTTTTATTTTTCTTTTATACTTTGTGAATAATAATAATTTGTTTAATGTTTTTGACAGGAAGTATACCCCAATCCCCGGCTTAGAACGATACCCTACTTACTCATACTACAATTCGATGTAGGGTTTAAATTGGCACTCATTTTGAGTGTATAAAGGTGGAACTGAAACAATCACAGCAGCAGCAGTAGGGCTTATTTCCGAAACAGGGAATGAGGGAACTGAAGTCCCTTTGCTTGATGCAGCCTCTACGCTTGTGGGAGTAGGCATCACAGTGTTTGAATTCCATTCCATCATTTGAACAACGACACAATTTACTGAATTTAGAATTATGTTTATCAACAACAACACACGGACACTAGGTCACAAGCTATAACACAACCAATTGTGATATATATATGTATATATGCACTGTGAAATGAATCGAAAAATATCGAAAAATCGAGAACATTGAACAGAATGCTTATCAGCAACAATACAAGCTATAAATCAAAACCCTAAACACAAGCTTATCAGCAACACACAACAACACAGTATAAAGCATAAACCCAGTCTCATAGTCAATAGTTCAACACTCAAAAGACAGCAACATAGTCAACAGTTCAAGTTCAAGTGTTCAAGAGTCAAAACCCAGTCTCAAAACACAGCAACATAGTCAAAACACATTAACACAGTATAAAGCCACAACAACATAGCCAAAACAAAGTATAAAGCCAAAACCAGTATAAAGTGTAAACTGTGAAGCCAAGATCGAAGAGATTTATTTTCTAAAAACTCACCAAAGAAATCAATTGAAAGAAGTAATGTGAGAGAGCGAGCTAATGTGGAGAGTTTTCGTCTGGGTTTTGGTTTAGGGCTGGAGAGTAGAGAGACTGAGAGAGGCCGAGAGCCCGAGATGCTGTGTGGAGAGATCCAACTGCAAATGAGAGCTAGGGCTCCCTCTTTTCAGTTTTATATAGCCATAGGGATTCTCTGAGGTAAGGTATATCATAAGGATATATGGACGAATAGAAAATAAACAACTAATAAAAATAAATATATATATATATATATTAATTAAATTCGGTCAAGTCTATTTTTGTTCGGTCGGTCTGAGACCCGACACCGAACCCGCACCGCATCAATTCGGATCGGCTCAGTCCTTTGAATTTTCCGCTGTTTTTTATCGAGTTGGTTAACCGGACCGTTTCTTCGGCTCAGGTCGGGCGATTTGTTGCCCAATTTCGGTTTTGTGCTCAGCGCTAGGTTCAACTCTTTCATCTTTTCTTAATGGTGTAGAGTTGGTCAAGTTGGCGTTAAGAAATATTTATGACAATACACATAATGCATAAGCTAACTTTAGTCCTTTCTTTATATAAAAAAAAAAAAAAAAAAAAAAAAAGGGTCATCTATTTTGGCTCAGAACTTTAAATAGAAATTGAGGACCAGCATGCCTACAAATATTAGAGCTAAAAGCACAAAATCCGAATAAATGATTCAATGATCAAAAGATTCAGTGTAAGATTTGCACATGGATGCCCCATCCGTATTAATGATACCAAATCTAGATTCTATCTCTAGTTTTAATTTTGTTTTGAGAAAAATCCAACTAGAAACTTTTACCTTGGAAGAGATTCTCAACCTCCACATTTTGTTTATGATTAAAAAAGAAAACAAAACAAAACAAAACAAAAAAACTCCACATTTTTATTCAAGAGATCTGCAATAGAGAGTCATCAAGGATATTAGCTAAAGGAAATGGAAAGATCTAATTTTATTATGAGAATATATAACTAGTTCGTGAGTCGAACTCAGAACTTTCCAATTAAACACTTATATCACTAGACCAAATTATACTGGACCAAAAATTAACACTACACAATTCCAATAATCCATCTAATGCCTTTTGAAATTAAATAAGGACTCTACTGTCCAAAATTTCTTTCCAAACAAGAGAACTAGTCTGCTTCATTTTAGCAAGAGGAAGTTAGAATGCAGATATTTTTATTTATTATTATTTCTATTTCAATTTAGATTGAAATTTTAAATTAAAATAGTGTTGAAACAATGAAATTTCATCTAACAAAACCTAGAAGAGCCGCACACCCTCTCTCTCTAAGAACCTAGGGTTAGGGTTTTCAATATTCTTTGCGTCTAGTCAACACGATGAGCTCTGTTGATGCTATGGTTGTTAGGCTAGCCTCCTCTCTTGCCATCGCTGAAGGTAAGAGACAAATTGATCTGCGTCCAACTCAGGGCTAGGGTTTGCGACAATCGAATGTTTTCTTGGTGGGGAAGCTTCTCACAGCCCATGATTACAAAAGCAAGTCATTCATGATTTCATGGGGATGTTCCACAACGCATGGAGAATCAATGGATCATTGCAGGTGGAGGAAGCTGAGAGGCAGAGGGTGCTATTCACTTTGTCGGACCCGGCGGATAAGGTTCGGATCTGGCGCAGCGCACCTTGGGGCTACAACCATGCTTCGGTGGCTTTCGCCATGTATGATGGTATTATGCCGGTGGAAAAGGTTCCATTGGTTATGGCTTCGTACTGGATTACTCTACAGGAGATCTAGCCGGCTTTCTTATCTGAAAGGGTCATAACAATGATCAGGTACACCTTGGGAGACTTCCAAGAGATCGACAAGAACGCTAAGAAGGCTGGGAAGCTTCGAATTCACGTTGAGATACCATTGACTAAGCCTTTGCCTTTCAAACGATGATACTGGGTGGAAGACAAGGTTGAATTCATATGCAAGTTCAGGTATGATAAGCTTTTTGGCAAGTGTGCAAACTGTGGTTTCATAACTCACGTTGGACTACCATGTTCGGGTCCGGCATTAGAGGAAGATGATGAAGAGGCTGGGCGAACAATTCTGGGTTCGCAGCCTGTGGCTCCGGTGGTGCAGACTGGTAATCTCCCATTGCAGAATGTCACGACGACGTCGTGTTCGGGTACAGCCTCTGGCAGCGACATTACAGCAGTTATGAGGGCTAGGGTTTTGACTCTAGGCCCAACCTTAGTCTTTCAGACTCGCTCCAATGCCAAGGCAGCCCTCTGAACCTCCTTTGAGTTCTTTGTTTTCGAAGCAGAAGAAGCAGGTAGTGGTGCGAGCTTTGCAGGAAACGGCCATAACTCCTGAAAGAATTTCCAGTCGGGGCAGAGAGGAGGGACTGACTGTGTCTCCTAAGAAATTGAAATTGAACTTGGCTGTGGGAAAGCGAAACCTTAACCTAGACTTGGATAATCTTGGCCTGACTCCGGTGCAGGAGGAAGCAAGTTTTGGACATGGGAAGAAGGAAAAAAGGGGCAGACCGGTTGGCAGTAAAAACAGGTCTCCTCCTAGTGATAAGCAGCAATCCTCCAAGCATGGGAAGGATAGTGAGAAGAAAAGTCTCCTAAGAAGTCAAAGCAGTCTATGGGTGCAACCTCCAACTCGAAAGGGAAGGAGATAGTTGTTGCTTAATTTTTCTTTATCGGGCCACTTTCAAGGACTGCATTGAAAGATCCCAATGATGCTAATGTAACTTCTATGTATAAGAGTGCATGGATCTCTATGAGTCTTCTATGACGTTTCTAATTTCTTACTTGTACCACAATTGCGTGATTGGCAAGGGAGAGCTAGTTGAATGATTTCCTTGCCGTAGAGGGCGAGGTTTATACATTCTTAGATAGGCTTGCTTAAAAGTGAGCGTCTCATATATTTTAATGATCTATTCTAGCTTAGATAGCTTAGATACTCTAACTTCTAATTCAAAAAAAAATTTTGAAATTTCGTCTAAAAAAAAAAGTTTTCAGAACTGGACGATTTATAAGAAAAATCGATGCAGTTTAATTCCTATTTAAACTCAATTAGAGCATCTCCAACAGCCTCTCTCTCTCTCTCTCTCTCTCTCTCTCTCTCTCTCTGCGCCTCAGATCTGTTTTACCTAAAAGCTTCCATCACCGCCACCTCCTCTTCCATCAAACCTTCCATGAACTCCGTGAGCTCGACTTCCCGCGCAACCGCAAGGTCTCCTTTTGCCTTCGCCGCAGGCGACAATCCTCATTCCATCGGCGGACCACTGGAGATCGTCGATCCGACCCGAGAGGACCTTGAACTCATTCTTGAGGACGAAATTGTTGTGGGTCCCCCAGATCCTAACGGTGCCGGAGACGTCGGCGGACGCGATCCACTCGCCGTTGGGGGAGAATCTGGTGACGGTGGCCTGGCGACGTGGTCGCCAATCATTGGAAACTAAGACGACGGCGAGATCGTACCTTCGATCCTTGACTCGATCTTTCACCGATTCCATCCGGTCATGTTTTTTCCGGCCTGATCTGGACTCAACAACGAGTCATTCCCGGCGAATATTCTCTGATCAGTCTTCTTCCTCCGAATATTCCACAAGCAAGGTAGCCAAAGCAGCAATCTACTGATCCGATCGATTGAGAGAGAGTTCATGAACAATTCGATGCCAAAAGCGTCGACTTCTGTTTTTTTTTTTTGTCGACTTCCTTGAATTGTTTCTCACATAATAGACTGAAGAGGAGAAGTGGTGGTCATGATGAGGACCAGTGAGGTTTAAAAATGTTCAACAGTCGAGCAATGAACAATAAATTGATCGATTGTGTCTGTAGTGTATTCATTTAAGTTTTTGGAGTTTATGTAATTCACTTGAGGGCAAATAATATGATTATTGGAGGGTAATAATATGATTATTGGGTGGAATAATATGATTATTGAGAGGCAATAATATGGTTACTAGGTATTATTAGGAGGCAATAAATTCAGACGCCGAAATCCAGTCACTAGTTCGGTAGCCGGATTCGGGATTCCGGTGACCGGTCTCCGGAGTCCCCGGCCGGCCACTGGTCACAGGAGTCCGGCAAGGTCTCCAATGACTTCTCTCACAAAGTGACAAAGAAGGAGAGGGCAAAATTGTCCCAAAAATAAATAAAAAATACTTAATTGGGTATTAAGAAAATAATCTCTAGAGTGTTTGAGTAAGTGGGCAATTTTTAAGCTAAAATTGAGTAAATGATCATTTTCCAAAGTTACAATAGAGAGCCATTTAGGAGTCTGATACAGTGCTAAAATAGATAAAAAGTTAAACATACTCTTTAAGATAACTAAATAGTCAAAATAGAAAATCTCTAAGAGTCTATAAACCCCTAAAGACTTCCGAGCCTCAGCGTCAATAGAAAGCTTGGTGGGGCAATGGGGATCTTTGATTTCTGCAGTAATTCGTAATTTAGTATTGAGTAACTATTTAGAACTCCGATTAGTAATTAGAACCAACGAGGAGAACTTTAAAATTCAATCTCACTGACTTCATAGCAGCATCTGGTCCGTGTAGTGCTTCAAGTTTCATTTATATCAGAAAAAAAAAAATTATAAAAATATTTAAAAAATAAAAATAAAAAGTACAAGTGCAACTAAAAATTTATACTGATAACTAATGAGCAAAACAGTTGTATGGAATATTGGAATTTGTGGTACATGAGATCTCTAGGGCAATGTAACTTAAAATGCAGTGCAATTAAAGGTCGAACCATGTAAAACACCATGTTACGAATCAGTATATCTATAAAGAACTAATTCTCAGAAGTAATCAATCCTTAATTCCTAACAAAGGATGAAACCTTTGTAGTAAGACCTGTGGGCATAATTGAATCCATTCTGCCATATACACTCTGCATGGCCATGTACCAAAACGCCAGATGCAGTTAATATTCGCTTGACATAAAAGCTTATATTCACTTAAACATTCTTCTTCTTTTCCAGACTTTTTGCAGCGAGACGTTGTCGCTTCTTCCAGGATGGGACCTTACCTGGGAAAGCCCACCTTAAAAATCTCTCCCACGAGTAACAGCTCAAGTACATGAGAAGAGCCCATGTCAATAGCTTATCCCTCAATCCCAAAGGCAAGGGGACCAGCTTAAGGGAGTCATTCAAATTCCTAAAAACATCAGATGTGATAACCGTGAAAAAACCAACGGCAGATACAAGGGCATATAAGAATGGTTTGTTCTCTGAAATGCTCTGATTGAAGGGATGCCCCATGTAGTTCACAGCAAATGTAGCCACCTGGAGCATCATGCTCACCATGTATGATACTGTATTTACAAGGTTGGGATGAAACTCGGAGTCTGGTTCAATGCACTCATCAGGCATGTGTTTCTCAGCCTCGTTGACAGAACTAATCAAGAAGAGCAAGTGGATTGCAAACTGTCCTAGCAGAGAAAGAAAGACATAGGCGCAAAAGATATTAGGATGAGGCCGTTCAGATGAAAGGGTTTGCAGAGGACGTGCGTGCGAGATGAAGAGGAAAAAGGCAGCTGTAAATACACCACTGATTGTAGCCTGCATATCACCTAGCTTGACACCATCCAAATACATAACACTCAACACATATGCTGTTGCCAGGCAGTTAAGGCCTAGAATTTTGAACATTTGTAGGGTAGTCACCAGAGTACTGCGACCTTGACGAATTATGTCAGTGGTGGGAGCAACAGATGCATGCTTTGCCGTGAACGGTGATGCCATGGAGGCATCTCCAAGCTTTACAATTGGAGCCGCATGACCATCCCCCTCCTCATTCAGCTCATCCATTAGTTTCTTTTGTAATGAAGTAATCTTTTGTCGTTGCAACTCAGCAGCTGTCAGACGCTGATTACGCGGATTACCAGCTGAGACTTCTCCATTTACACTGGCAGATTTATCTGCAGCATCCGATGCAGACTTGGACTTCTTTGGGCGGATAGACTTCTTACTCTCATCTTTAGATGTTTCATTGGCAGACTTTGCACTCTTAGCTGGAGGCACCGCATTCAGTAAAGCAACTCCCACATGGGCCTGAAGGAAAAAAAACACATTACAAGCTAGAAGCTACTTACTCTTTTAACTTTTTATAAAGAAATATGACACAGCTTCATACTATCCTATCACAGTTTATATATATATATATATATATATATATATATATATATATATATATATATATATATATATATATATTTTATCTAGAGCAGAGTTCCGCTTTGAAATTACGGAGTGAACTTTGAGTTTTTGATCACTTTTAGGTCGCATATCCACATCTCGACCAATCAGTTTTTAGGTACTAGTGTATAGATCGTCTTTGCAAATTTTCAGCCAAATTGATGACCGTTAAGGCACTGATAACTGGCTTAAAGCTAGTACGGTTCAGGTTGGACAGATTCAGCTCGTCGATTGGTTTAAGCGAGTTAGATATCTTAACGATCATCAATTTGGCTGAAAATTTGCAGAGATAATCTATACACTAGTACCTAAAAATTGAACGGTCGAGATGTGGATATGCGACCTAAAAGTGAACCAAAACTCAAAGTTCACTCCGTAATTTCAAAGCGAACCTCCGCTCTGGATAGGATCTGATATATAGAGATATATATATATATATATATATATATATAGGGGAAGGTTCTGAAGAGGACGTCCGCAACCCAAAAAAGTGCGAACGTCCCTCCTTTGGCATCAAGAAGGTGGCGACAGCTGTGCTACAGTTCTCAGACGACCCCCTCATCACTCTATATATATATATATATATATATATATATATATATCTTGTTACATTGGAGGGCAATCAAACACCAAATCCCCCCTCACCACTTCGGCCAACACCAAGGGCTTATTCTTTTAACAGATTTTGAGTCCACACAACACTAACTATAACATGACTTTCTAACAAAAAGAACAAAAATACGATTAATAAATTCAAAATGAGATAATCTGAGAACACATCCACAAAATTTAAACTAAAAAACAAAAAACAAAAACTAATATCTGAGGAATTTCAGGGTCTGAGAATATGTCCCCTAAGTTAATAAAAAAACACACTAATATTTGAGAAATTTCACGGTCTGAAACTGCAAAACCTGTTTGTTAGTGTGAGGTTGAGTGCAAGTATACCACATAGAATTTAATTATTCTTCTTTGGCTTGAATTCATTGATCGCTAATTTCAAACATGATGACAGCTCCCCATCCCATCCCCCCCACCCCCAAAAAAAGAGTAAAGTGAAGATCCCTAGGATTATTATAAAGTGTATTGAATTGTAGGCCAAGTGTCACTACTTATTTGCACATATTTCTAAATACATCTTTGCCAACTTACCTGTTTCAAAGCTCCAACATCATTCGTTCCATCTCCACACATTAATGTTATCCTTCCCACCGTTTTGAAAGTAGTCAATATGAGTTCTTTCTGCTCCGGAGCAACTCTTGCATAAACCTAACAAAACGAATCGAGTGAGAAATGTCTAGATTAACCCACTATCAAAAATTAGTTTCACAATTACGAGTTATAAATCAGCACCTTAACATATGGAATGACTCGTATGACGGCAGAAGTTCGTTGCAACATTTCAATGCAGTCCCCTCCAATACAAAGATCATGAGTCTCTGACAAAGTTTCCACTTCATTTTCACTAAAAATCAAATTCATAATCTCTAATCAGAAAGACAAGGGAAGAAAACTCAAAAGTAAATCTGAAAGAGAGAGCAGAAGAAAAAAGAAATTCACAGGAAGCGCAAACAAAAATAATAGAGAAGCAACATCCAAGTTCAGACCAAGGCAAGATAAAGATCTTAAGATCCAGACAAATTTGAAAATAGTCATCCAAAGACGATAAAAACTATACTTGTAAGGAATCATCTCAGTCTCGTCGGGTGATATCCACTCATATTCTTCACTGTTCCTTTTTGGGCCTAGAATTAATGCTGGCTTTGATATAATATGAACTTGAGTAGCAACATGGCAGGCCGTCAAAGCTTGATCACCAGTAATCATCACCTAACAACAGAAAAACTTTATATAAGTATAAATGGACCAACACCTAAAAGCCACCTGAGATGAAAGAGAAACAAAATTATTGAAAATTGCCCTGGGAAAATGCATAAAAAATAGAAACATGAAAAAAATAACAAAATGTAAAGTAACAGGACACCACATCACCAAGTAGTAGCTGGAGTATCCTTAATAGCGAATCAAATGGTTAGGCATAATGATACACACAACTCAAGAGCATACTAAAACATATCCATCACAAGCCTCATCTCAATTTATCAAAAGCACAACGTTCATAATGGATACACTGTGACTCCTATTTAATCATAGTCTACAAAATTATCAGTTCTGCTCACCACGTAAAAATCTACCTAAGGCTCTTACACTGCAATATTTCTTCATTTACTTGCCAGAAACTAAAACAATTACACTGCAGATTATATGCTCTACTGTGTGTGAGCAAAAAAAATATAAAATAAATGGAATGAATTCAGCAATTGCATGAATGATTTCAAACGTATCATATATTTTCTCTAACTTCTCTAGCTATGGTAGGTAAATCCAAAATACAAAGCGTTCCATAATATGTAATACAATCATACAGGGAAAACTAGCTTGAACAACAGCATCAGACATACCAAATCATGCGAGGACCCTTTAAGCTCAGATAAAACAGTGGCTGAATCTGCTCTAATAGGACAGTTAAAAACCTGAAACTCAAATGACAAGAATTAGTGACAAAAAGCAGAAAGTCACAAAAGCCTACTCCAGACACTCATCTGAGAATTCCCGGCAGTTACAAAAGTAAAATAAAAGCTAGGAACCATGTCACAGAACAGTAAATTGATATGAAGCTACGGATAAGGAAATTTTGATTACCGCAAAACCGGCAAATTTGAGGCCACTCTCCACCACATCCCTATCCAAGCTTCTGGCTTCACTCACCTTCATGCAATAAATGGATTAAAGAAACAATTCAACTAAACTTTACACACGAGATAACCAAAGATTATAAAATGTGACAACAAAATTCAGATGAGCTCAAAAACTTTAGAGTTACTGAAGTGCTATTATATTTCATTACTTCAATGATGCTAAAAAAAAAAATTATAATTCAATTGTTCACTATATGAAAGAGTGCAAGATTGAAAATCATGAAAAATGGAGTGTGAAAATCAACCCCCTGATTTCAATGCAAAGGTTATCTAAAAGTTATTCCTTTTCCCTATAGATATCATATAATGGCATCTGCGTTTCGAATAAGAGAACTTCCGAACCAATCATGACACAGATAACGCTGAATGGAGTACGGACATAAAATTTCTGATTTTTTATAAGAGTTGTAAACATATTATTTCACATCAAAGGAAGCATTTCAGAAACCATGTGCCTCCATGCAATAAAGCATTATGATCTAGACACTAAACCTCTACCCATAACTTTAAGGACACTGCTTTTATACATTAAAAAGAAAAAGGCACAGCCATTACTTAATACTAATGAGCGTCAAAATGCATTGACGAAAGATGAATCAGAAAGAGATCTTACTGTCATGTCGCCAAAGGACTTGTAGGCAAGAGCCAGAACACGAGATCCTTGTCGGGTAAATTTCTTGTAAGTTTCAACATAATATGATGGCACCTCAGTGAGTCTACCCTGAATAGTTTCAGGGGCACCCTGAAACATAAGAGAAACTATTTGACTGAAGGATACTTCTAAAATAATAACTGGAGTGCACCTACAATTGTTACTTGTTGAATAAACATCTTTTAGCGTTGCCAGAATACTAATCTGAAGCTTCTTCAAGTGAAAATGTAGTTGTGCGAAGTATACATGTTAGCTCATATCTGTATAATCAAACCTTCACAAAAGCAAAAAAATTCTCTTCAATGCGAACAACAACTGCCATTCGTTTCAGGTGGGAAGCAAAGTGGTGTCTCTGAACAATCTGCACAGCTTGACCAGTGCCCCTGCATTCAATAAGACCTTAAATAAGCCCAACATAGAAAGCACAGATTGATGACCAATTGGATACTAGATTGACCTCTTGTGGTACAAACACTTGTAATAGTACAAGTAACATTTTAACCACTTTCTCCATATGGATACTAGATTGATGGCCAATTTCATATTACACATCTAATGGGTATCTAATTCTAATATATCCTAAGCACAAACTCCAATTTTATTACAATTGATTTTTTTGTATTAAGCTTATTAGCCGCCCCAAATCGAGTCCCTTCTCCTCCCTAGAACAAAACTTCAAACCTCACACATTCCCCTATTCTAAAAAACAAAATAACAGAAAAATCTATATTTTAACATCTAAAAAAAAATATAATAGTAGGCAATAGGGAATAACTGGTTGGCAAACGAACAGTTACGTTGTACATAAGCCAAAGGATGCATGAATCAGTTCAGAACTTCATGTATAGATTAGATATATTAAACGTCAAGGGGAGGTCAGCTTACTTTTTTGGCATGGCCTTCTCATCAGATTTAAAGCTCCAATCTATTCCCTTAAGTGCAGCCTTTTCGAGAGGATCACCAACCTACATGCAGTTGTGAAAGATTACTCACAAAAATAAGAAATTCAAGAAGAAAAATGTTGCCAAACAATAGTCAGAAAAAGAAATATCAGTTGTAACCCAAAGCTTGATTTACAGCAGACTACAGCTACAATTTTGTTTTTGTTCGTAGGAATATAATATCATTGATAGGAAAAAAAACACTACAAAGCAGAGGAAAACTTGTTCCATGGACTATCAAACCCTACAGTTGCAAACAAGACTTAAGCATTATCAGAAATGATTAAGAAAATTCAAAGAAGAATTAAATAATTCAATCACACAAAAATTCTTAAAAAGAACATCCCGGGACTCCATCAATACTAATACCCAAGAATCATTAAATAATCCACCTCTTTATCCCTGGCTCCATCTAAGATCTTTATATTCCCTCTTCTTTCCACCAAAGAATTATTAGTTTCACCATTCAGTCAATGTAGCTATATATAATGTACAGTTAGACAGCTTTACCGAAATACACATCTGAATTGCTTGTTAAGTAAAACAGCGAAACACGGTATT